>NC_056740.1:519617847-519727847 GCF_019279795.1 Protopterus annectens | reverse complement strand
CCAGCAATGCTATGGCTTTAAATGATGTTAAATTTTGCATTCAATTAATGATGTTTAATTAATGCAAGCACAAGATGCAAAAAATGACATGGTCACATTAGCCACACTCCCAGAATTTATTATTGTTATCATACCTTGGTGAAACTTTTTATGGATGTATACATTTAAAAATATTATTTATCTGTAAATTATGCAACATGTTAAAGAAGATAAGCTTTATTCCCATGAAGTTTAATTATTTTTAGATTATTTTTACCATCATGCCCCAGACTGTCAAGCATGTCCCTAACAGACTTGAGTCTATTTTATTCTCATGGTGGTAGTGGGGGGTCCACCTGAATCATGGAGGTGAGAGTCATCTAGAGATATTGTCATTCAAGCAGCTTTAAGGGCACTTGTGACTCTCACCCAAATTCCCTTCTATGAGAGGATTTCAAATAATCCTAACCCTGCCCCTGGATAGGAGGATGTTTGATCCTTGAAACTGCAGAGGCCCACAGTGCTTTTTCCATGCAGGAGCATACTTTTCTACATCTCCTATGAGAGCTACCACCAAGCAGTAGCTTGGTGACCCAAATACTTGCAACCAAGTCACAATGTATATCACTGTCACTCCTCCCAGGGAATTTCAGCATTATGTACCCTGCTATGCCCTGCCTACTCCACAAGATGAGCAGGCTAATCCTCTTCTGCCAGCTCTGTCAGCCAGCTGAGCTGTTACTTGAACCCATATCACCTGGTCCATAGTCATGGCTTTAACTCAATATATTAATGGAGCTGGATCATCATCATCATCATCATCAACCCACTTTTCCCCTATTTTCTACATGGGGTCTGGTTGTTGTGTCAACTTTCTATCAGTTCAATGCCATTCTCTTACCTTCTTCAGCACTCATGCCTGACTGTCACAGGTCTTCTCTCATGCAATCCATCTACCTGTTTGCTGAACACCTGATATCCTCTTGTCTTTTTCTTGTCTGTCCCAAATCTTCCTCACCTGCTTGTCTTCTGCTTTTCTGCGCATGTGCACGAACCACTGTAATCTGTTCTCTTTGACCGTTATTGCAATTGGAGCTACTTTGGCTTCTGCTCTTATGTTCTCATTTCTTCATTTGTCCCACAGTGTGCATCCTACCATCCATCTCAGGCACTTCATCTCCATCACCACTTACATCTTCAACTGCTCTGCCTTTACTGCCCAGATTTCCATGCCATACTGTAGTACTGGTCACACCACTGTTTTGTATACCTTACTTTTCAGCTTCTTTGAAATTCTTCTGTCATACACTACACCTGATACTCTGTGCTAGTTGGCTGCAACCCCTCTGATTCTAGCTTTGACCTCCTCATTCAGACTTCCCTTCTCCTCAACCACCCTTCCCTGATACTTGAAGCTGTTACCTTGTTCCACTATTTTCCCTTCTATCTCAGTTCCCAGCTTCTTCTGAACTCCAAATTCCAAATATTCCACAAACGAGTAACTCAAACAAATAACTGAACTCCTCCATTTGCTGCCATTACAATGATCTTATCTGTACTTAGTTGTGTTCCATGTGCCTTCAGTTTTAAATTCCATTTCTCTATCCTTTGTTGACATTCTTGCTCAGTCTGCCTATAATGCCACATTGTCTGCATGCAACAACTTTATCGATCTGTCTCCTCTGACCTGTTTGCTAATGTAGTCCATCACCAGTATGAAAAGCAGTGGGCTCAGACCCTTGTGCACACCCACTGCCACTGGGAACCCTTTTGTGAGACTGAACCCTGTTTGCACTTGAGTTATTTGGTCCTTGTACATAGTTTGCACTAAATTTGCTAATGTTTCTTGGACTTCAAACAACTGCAGGACTGCTTAAATCAGCTTTCTTGGGACCTTGTCATATGCTTTTTCCAAATCTCAGAATGCCCAGTTGGAATCTTAACTCATGTCTATCTTCTTCTCAACTATCTGCCACACTGCAAAAACCAGGCCAGTTGTACTTCATCCTGATATGCATCGGAACTGCTCATCTCCCATCTTACTTTTTACTACTCTGTGTATTCATTTATTAATCACTCTCTCCAGAATTTTCATGCAGTGTGACAGGAGTTTCATACCTCTGTACTGCCCACAGTTGTGAATGCCCCCTTTGTTCTTGAATACTGGCACTAGAATGCTTATTCTCCAGTCAACTGGGTTATGGCTTTCTGTCCACCCAGCATCTTTATCATATCTGCTGTAACCTCATGTAAGCCTGCTGCTTTCTCTGCCCTCTTTTTCCTTAGTGCTGTTCGTACTTCTTCTATGGTGGGTGTGATGACCCAGCACTGCCAACCCGTAATCAAGGAGCCACAATCCTCACCACTGGGAACAATGGGGGATGTTCACTGAGAGGATAACAGGTATACACACAGTATTTCTAGCTGCAGCTCTCTGTCAAGTGCAATTTCCCTTCAGAGCACACAGAGACCACAGTCAGTCCGGGGTTGGTTTCTACCTCTTTCTCCAGATTCCCAATAAGACTCCCCACTGGCACAGCTATAGAGTTGGAATTTCAGCTGAGTGACCAAGCCAAGACCTCTAGCAGCCTTTCTGTCCAACCAGTGATTCATGTCCCTGCCCAAGTAGCTGACCCACACACTCTTTGAGGTTTAATTTACACTTACACACACACCTGGGAAAGTCTGGTACAGGTTTACTAGCTATGCCCCCTTCTTCCCAGACTATAAGATAGTTTCCACTGCCACCAGTGATTCCTTATCAGCTACTTTAAGGGCCTTAACAAAGAGTATCCAGTCTTACTAATACTAATACAAATAGTAGTCTGACCAAGAGCAAGGCTATTAGGAGTGGCCCAGACAGTGTCACCAAATAAATATCCAAGTACTCTCAAAACTTAAATATCTCTACACAAATCAGTCTTGATGAAACACTTAAATATATTTAATAATCAATAATAAAAGAATAAGACAATACTAAATATATATTCACAGTGATATCAGAATTCAAAACCACAGGAAATATTTAAAATAACACTGCAGCACAGGGTCAAACAAATAAAAACATCTAAACTAAGCTTTACTATATTCCCTACTGTATCTAAGAGAGTTAAACTGTTCCCTAGAAACTTACTTCATTAGAGCAAAGCAGATGTGTGGTGAATGGGTCGTCTTGTTGTCAGGTCCAACACCAAATACAGACTGCTCTGTCGCACTGAAAGACTTCTCAAATTAACATGTAAAATATTACTGCTGGGATAGCTTGCAGAATGACATTATTTCTGGTCATCTGACATCTAGTTCCCAGGCAAAAACAGATGCTAGAAGTCATAAAACAATTGCATTCTTCCACATTTCATGACCATTTACTGGCATTAGTTAACACAAATGAATCACCTAGAGCCATATTTTACACCGAGTGGCTAGCCCTACCACTGCACCCAGTCTGTGAACTGTAACTCCCATCATGAGGATGATGCACACCGCAGTAGATGCCCATAGCAGTTGTTTTATACAACTCTTCCCCCTAAAGTTAACCATGTAGATTCTGTGCTGCTGCGCAGAGCTCCATTCTTTGGGAGTTTTGAGATGGAAACACTAGTGTGTTTTTTAGAGATGGGAGAAACTCCACAGAGACACAAGGGAGAACATGCAAACTCCAAATAGACATTGGCCAGAGGTCAGGATCAAATCCTGTACCATGTACTTGGGAGTTAAAGACTTTAACCATTATGCCAACTGGTCTCTAAATGAATAGCAAATTTTGTTAACGTATTAAAACAGTTTAATCAAAGAAATCAAACATGTAGAGAACAGTCACAGCACACAATACATGGGATATAAAGTAAAATAATAATACACAAATATGAATGTGTTTGGTTTGCTTCAGTGCTTCTCTAAATTTCAAATTTTAGGTGAAATTCAGGATGAGCACTGATTGGCTATTATTGCAGTCCTGAACCCATATTTTGCTGATACACTTTTTGCTAATTAGCTGCTGACAACAGAATCGGATCAGCAGACAACTACATTTGCAAAGACCTGCTGCTATGGGCAAAACTGATAAACTTGCCTAAAGAAGTACATCACTGATCTGAAACTGCCAGGGTAAAATAAAACTGAGGAAGTGAGGTCAATGTTGGGGGCTTGTCAACCAATGGACAGTATTTAGAGGCTAGAACATAATTTTTGCGAGACTGAAGAAACACAAAGTATGTAACTGTGACAAAGGGGGATACTGCCAGCACAGTTAACTGGAATTTTGTAAATAATTATATGCCATTTGTGAGTATCAACATGATTTATATAAGATGCTTTTGTTACAACTGTATTAGAACTGTATGTTATGTGTATATCAAACTTGTTTGTACAGACATGTGTTCAAAAGGTTTTTGCAAAGTGCTTGAAATGTATTCATAGTGTGCCCTACTGGAAGAGAACAGAAATGCACATACACTATTGCAACTGTTTAAATGGATATATTTTAACAGTGAAAACTGGAACACAGGAGGTTAATTTCAGTCCAGCAAAACTTCAGAAAAATAGCTGAAATTAAATTACTTTATGGCAGCAAGAGGCAAGATGTCTATACTAGGGAGCTCTCTGTGTAGTCTTTAAGAAGAAATAATTACTAGGCTTGAGATGTGGGGGATATAATTGTTTTATGGCTTCCAGCATCTGCTAAAGATCTGAGGTCTGTATATTTTCACAGGTAGATGCTAAATACTGCTAGCTTCCAGCAGTGGGGCTTCATCTGAGATAGAGTCAGATGATAAGAAATTATGTCATTCTGCAAGATATCCTAGCAGTAATATTTGAGATATTAATTTAAAAAGTTTCTTAGTGAGACAGAGCATTCTATATTCTGTATTGGCCCTGACAACAACAACTAGAATACCCATTCACCACATCTGCCTTGCTCTTAAGTAAGTTAAGTAGGGTATAGTAATTCTCTTAGCTTTAGTCAGGAATATAGTGAAGCATAGTTTAGATCTTTTTCTTTATTTATTTGAGACTGTCCTGCAATGTTGTTTTAAATATTTCCTGTGGTTTTAAATGCTGATGTCACTGTGAACATGTACTGAGTATTTTCTTGTTCTTTTATTATTTATTATTAAATACATTTAAGCCTTTCATTGTGGCTGATCTTTGGGAGACATATTTAAGTTTTGAGAGTACTTGGATATTTATTTGGTGACGCTATGGGTCACTCCTAATAGCCTTGCTCTTGGTCAAACTACCATTTGTATTAATATTAATATCACACAGTAAGACTGGACACCCTTTGTTAAGGGCCTTAAAGTAGCTGATAAGAGTTGGATGGTGGCAGTGATAACTACCTTATAGTCTGGGCAGAAGAGGCTATAGCTAGTAAACCTGTTCCAGCCTATCAGGTGTGTGTGTGTGTGTGTGTGTGTGTGTGTGTGTGTGTGTGTGTGTGTGTGTGTGTGTGTGTGTGTGTGTGTGTGTGTGTATAACAAATTTCCAGGAGTGTGTATGAAAGCTTCTTGCTCTGGGACATGAAACACTGGTTAGGCAAAGAGGATGCTGGAGGTCTTGGCTTGACCACTCCGCTGAGATCTCAACTCTATAGCTGTGCCAGTGGGGAATCTTACTGAGGATCTGGTGAAAGAGGGAAAAAAATGCCCCGGACTGACTGTGGTCTCTTTGTGCTCTTAAGGGTAACTGTACTTGATGCTGAGCGCTACATCTAGAAATAATGTATGTGTACTTGTCATCCTCCCAGTGTATGTCCCCATCTGTTGCTAGTGGTGAAGATGGAGGCTCCTTGATTACTGGTCCATTGGTGGATCATCACAGTAATAATGTAACCATTTTTTTAATATTTAGTAGATATTAGCAGCTGAAATGGTCATTGCTTTTCATTTAACAGAGGAGTGTTGTAATCTGAAAGCATATCTACAGATATCTATGTAGGAGCATTGAGAAATAATTCTTTACAAGCATAGTGGGAATACCATGAAATATGCTAAAATATGGTAAGGCTGGTAAAAATTCACGTTAAGACTAATAACAGGTCTATGAAAAGGAATTTAAGTAGATGTTTAAAATCCAGATAATATGGCTGTAGGGTATAAATGCACTGGCACTCAAGCACTTGCCACAGCCTCGGATGTGAATTGCCAAAATATATGTACATTATAACTGTGCAGCCTATGTTATACAGTCTGCTTTAATGGTACTATCATCATCTCACGTCAGCATGATTAAAACAGTGGCAGCAGAAAGAATGAACCAGATAAGCAATGGGTAGAACTTTGTTATCCTATTCTTTGGTTTGAGTAAAATAATGTTCTTATTCTCCAAGTGTAGCTTATATACATTTAGAAAAATGCAATTATGTGACTATTGAGAAAAAGGCCTTTCTCTCTACTCATTGCATTGAACAGAGCAAAACTAAACACGATGTTGGTTTAATTTGTTTGCAAAGGATAGTACATATTGAATATCATTTCATGTGCTAATATTAACTGCTTCACTTCAGACCTCTGTGCCGCTTTTGGTTTGAATAAAATGATAATTGACATATTCTGCCATGCATCTTTCCAGGAAATGTCTTCCATTTGAGAAGCTCAAGCTAGGAAATGGCTATGAAATGAGCTTATTTACCCACCAAAGATAAATTAACATCCATGACTTTGAGCAATAATAACATGCACACATTTTCGAAGTCTAAGGCTGCAGCTCGCTGAAAAATCTCTCAATAATACAAACTGTTTAATGGAAAAAAACAGGTTGGATGATGATATTACCATGCAAGCCCCCTCCTGAATTCTTTAGCATGTTGTAATGCTATACAAAGATATGATTCTTCTCTTTTGGAGGAGGGGAGTTATAAGTCACAGTATAATAGAACTCATTTTATGTTAACGTAAATAACATTCGGATGTAGTTGTCATACGTCTGTTCTTTAAATGTCTAACAGAGGAGCTGAAAGGAAAGCTATCAGGCTGTCAAAATGAAGAAAATTCCACTGGCAGTAAAACCCTGTCATATTCAAAATGTAAATAGTCCTATTTTCTATAGGTAATAAAAAAAATCCCAAAGGCAAAACTAGATGACAGCAAATGTCACCAGATCTAGCGGTAAAAATGCAATAGGCTTCAGAATGAATGATATGTTCTTCAGACATTATACTGTTACAGACTTTAAATAATTCAGTCAAAATTAAATTTCTGCTTCTGTATCACTGACTCAAAGTCATTGTTAATCTGGGAAATGACACTTGTACCATATTTTAATCAATGGCTCTGCAATATCATAAGATTTTGATTTAAAGATGTATTTGCAAGGTGAACAATTTATCTCCCACAACAGACCAGCGTGCAGGCAGACTATGCACTTTGATTAAGTGACAGATGCAGAGCAGTCCACAACATAAGACAGTTCATTTCTTCAGCTTCTCAGCAAAGAACAGAGCACATCCGAGTTCTTAGGGGTGTGATTATTGTCCTTTTGGTTAAAAGTAATTTTTGCGTCAAAGTTTTCGGTAACTACTTAAGTAGGACATGTCCTTGCACAAACTTTTAAATGAAAATCATTTTGATTGAACAGAAAGTGCATAATTAATATAAAATATGAATAAGAATGTAATAAAACAAATGGAATGTAATAAACCACCATTCTACAGATGCAAGTCATGTCATATTTCTTAATGTGCAAAGCAGATGTTAAGTTTTTGTACCTGCGACACACAGAGCAAAATTACTGCCATATATAATGAAATGTAATAAGTTGCCTTGAATGGCATGTAAACCTTGCCTATGGTGCAACAGGCAGCACACTCACCTTTGGTACAAAAGCATGTGGGTTCTAGTCCTGCACCAGGTAGATTGGTTGCTGACAGAGTGTGTTGAGATCCCATCTGCTTAAGTTGATAGTAGCTCAGGGGGATGCAACAAATCTCATGGCACCTGTAGAAAAGAATAGGAGAAGTTCCCTGATGCCCTGGACAAATTCCTCCTAGTGGTACAAATGCCATCTCACGTCTCTCCTGCAAAGAGGCTATTAGCCTAAAGGGTCTAACCCAGATAAACAAAAGGAAAAATTAAAAAAAAAAAAAAAATAAACATTTTTTTATTTAAAAAAAAGTTTATTGCAGATGTGGCTACAACATCTTATGAGGTGATGAAAGAAAGGGTGGAGGAAGATGGGGAAGCAGGAGGTAAAAATTGCCCCTGTTGTACATTGTACTTTATATATATTAAAACTTACTTTACTGGAAAGACCTAGTGCTCAGTAAGATTGTTGCCTCTTTTTTTCCATGCAAAATGAGGCATAATTTTGGAATAATAAGCAACTTTAGAATTTATTTTCTTCAGAAGAGATATTAACACCAACATCACAGCTTCCAGTTCTGCAGCAAACAGTGCTACCTATGTATAAAAGGTACAGAGCTAATTACTTAAGCCACTGTCAACTGACTGATAATAGCAGTGAACTTAGTATATGATGCACTCATCATGAAGTGAAATTTTGTGGAAGGAACTCTTGCAGTAGTATGACAATTAGGTCATGCAATGATAATAAGCCATTGCTCTGCCTTTTATCCAGCAGTTAAGAAACTGTCTAGAAAATGCCTGAATTGCATGATATTCCTCGGCTATCAGCCAATTGATGCCTGGTATAAAAACAGTGTTATCCTGTGACATCTTCATTTCTACTGATATACCTACAATAGCTATACAGTGCAGAACTGATGGCAGTAACATTGTAACTGCACACCGTTTATAATTTAAAGCTGATAGGTCATAAATTCATCCTGAGATGATGACCTCTGCTAGGACTGTAGCTCCTTTGAGGGTCATCACCATTTTATAACAGCGTGGAAGGCTTGAATTCCCTAAAGTTGTGGTGTCTGGAACTATGTGCTCCTGATAAGAGAATATTTTGCAGATTGGTCTAAGAAAAGGGGTCAGGCAAAGCAAATGTTGGCCATCGTGGTGGTTCATTTAAGAAACCAGTGAAATTTCACACCCAGCGGGGATAACAGAAATCACCCTTGGAGCAAGGCCTCCAGATGATGGCATTTCATGGGAAATGCCTGGTGACTGGGTGACCCATGTGGCCCTTTTGGGTACAGTCCACTAAAACAGATAGCCCAGTTAAGTTCAACTAATAAAAAGTTGCAAAGAGTCAACAGGCAGACTTAGCACATTGCGCAATGGATATAATTTGGGTGTGACCAGGGCTGAAGAGTTGGCATCAGTGGGATACATACGTCTAGCTATATCCTTTATTTAGATTCATTTATTGAGGTAAGGCACTGAACAGAACTGACCAATTGCACACACAGCCTGAGTGAAAAAAAATCCACAGCATAAAAAAGCAATAAAATTAAAAGTGAATTTGCAGACATTACACTTTTTATATTATTACAAGAACAAGAATAAAAAATAATGAGCAGATTATTTGTGGAAAATATATTGCTGAGTGCCTTCGTTTTTTTTAAGAATAGTCTTTATACTATTTACAATACAGTCCAAAAGTGACTATTATGCCAGAGTTAAGGAAAGAAATAAGGAGACTTAGAAAGTACTGTTCACACAGGAACGTATGACACAACCCTCGGGGCCGTAGACACATCAGGTTTGTTTGAGGAGGTTAAGTTGCAGTCTGATTGTGGAGTATGAGTTGATTTCTTTTAGGTGTATAGGGAGAGGTTGCCAAAGTGAGTGAGCAAAGCAATGGTCTAGTTGTATTCAGCCCCGATAATGCTGCGTGGAGTCAACAAGTGGGCTCATCATACTTTAAAAAAGATGGACTTCAGTAATAGTAAATGATTAGCCATGACAATTATCTTGTTCATAGTGCTAATAGTGTGTTTGGCAGTAGAACATCTTGTACCTAAAGTCGCTAACTGACTTTGAAGTCATACTGAGAAACCTACATGTTATTGCAGTCTGGAAGACTAAGTCCCAGAGCACTGAAACAGGAAGGTTGCAAGATTTCTATGGTCCATGCTTTACTGCCTCAGGAGCCTAGGTTGCTCCTTGACTGTATTGTGGTGTTGGAAAGAAGGGAAAAGGTGAATTTTGTTTGTTTTTTGTATATTGTCTCTGTTCTATGAATCTCTATAATATCAAGGTAGGCATATTTAATAATTAGGGGAGTAGGGGTTTGTCCCAAAATGGGGAGTGAGGAGGTTGCCTACTTGAAAAAAAAGAGTTGTTTTTGTGTGTCATATGACCGAAGTCGTGTAATAGTTTTGAGATTGTGACCTCCTGAGGAATTAGATGTTTTTGTATAGATTAATTGCATGTCACCTAAATGACAGAATTAATCATACAGAGTCCAGACCTATCATCACACACGAGACCTTAAGTTTTAGATACTCAGGTCAGTAGAAATATAGAGTTGTCAAGTTGATGGTGAGTTGTTTTCAACATCAAAGGCAGTAACTGGACAGATGTGGAAGAGTCAGACATGTAATGAACTTCCCTGGGAATGGTCAACAAATGCTTCTGTGGAGGATGAATTCAACTCCACTCTTCAGAAAAGGTTTTTCAGTATACTGAGTAATACTCAGGATGTGAAGTCCAAGCAGGCCCTGTCCCAACACCTCAGCAGTTCAGACTGTGTCAGAGAATTGTGGATGAGTGATAGGCAGTTTTTTCATGGGTAACCCTCAGGTCTGCTGGTGGACACCAGTGGTCTACCTCTTTAAAGAATTTCTGTGAAAAGTTATCTCTTGGGTGTTGGGAATTTTACCCATGATTATGGACAGACAAGGAAGGTAGCAGCCATGGTAATCACTGAAATGAAGACCCAGGCATGGAGGGAATTTGGTGAGTCCATGGATAAAAACTTTCAGATGGCTCAACAGATGTTCTACATACAATTTTCTGACTCAGAGAATAATAAGCTGAATACTACTTATGTCATTATCCACAAGACGTGAAAAAATAACCTTACTTAGGACATTGTCAGGCAATGGAAAGAATACTTGGAAAACTCTTAAACCAAGGATATATGACCTGCTTAGAAAAGGCAGTGCTAGCAATTTGCAGTGTCCATTTCTATAGATGATGTCAGTGCAGTAATCAAACAGTTCTGTTTGGATAAAGCTATGAGAGTAGGTCAAAGCTTTTCAGAAATGTGGAATATGCCGGATATTATTGGGGTGTCATGACATTTTGTTTTAATGTTGCCTGGAGAACAGGGGCAGCACTAGGGTGCTGGTCTCAATTTTCAAAAAGGGGACAGGAGAGGAAAATCCAGTTATATGGTCATCACATTCCATAGTCTCCCTCATAAAGCCCATGCAATTGTTCTGGCAAGGAGCCTTTATCTGATAGATCAGACTCTAACTTAAGAGGGACATTAGAGGTTCTATTCTAATCATGGAACAAATAATCCTGTTTGTACTTGCAAAGGTTTTAACAGGGTCATGGGAATTTACCATTACTGCTTACATGTGCTTTATGTATCTGGTGAAGATTATAACAGCTTACATATCAATGTCTTGTGGGAGGACTACAACATTTTGGGAGTCTGTGGTCATTTCTGCACGCCCTGTATATGGGATGCAAGAGCTGTGTCTGCATTCTTGGCTCAGAATATTGCCCATAGTTTCCATGGAAAAGTTATCAAGGTACAACTGAGGTTTGGCGCATATTTAGTTTAGTTAATGTTCCTCTTACGTTAGAGTCAGATCTATCAGATAAAGGCTCCTTGCCAGAACAATTGCATGGGCTTTACAAGGGAGACTATGGAATGTAATGACTATATAACTGATTTGTCCTCTCCTGTCCCCTTTTTGAAAATTGAGACCACCACCCCTGTACTGCCCCTGTTCTTTTTTTAAAACCTGGAACTCGCCGAACATGCACGGTTCGAGTTCCAGGACTCGCAGCTAAGCAGCAGCCAGTCGGTATAACAGTCTTAGTACGTATTACAAAATGAAATATTTTATTTTTTAAAATGTTTTTTTTTCTTCTTCTTTCCACAGCTGGGGGGCTGCAGTCCTGCAGTCCAATGGCATGACCCTCCACTGGTCAGGGACGTAGGGGCACACATAGATAGTAATCCAGCCTTTAACCATCATGTGTCTACAATGGTAAGGAAATCATTCTATGTTGCGCAACTTATAAACAAAGGTATGGCATCTAAGTCCAAGGAAGTCATTGTCCTACTGTATTCAGCATTGATCAGACCTGTCATTGAGTACAATGTCCCCTTTGGTATGTACCTAACCAGGCATATCCAACAACTGGAACATCCACAGAGGTTCCTCACTAAAAGATTACAGGGAGTAAGTAAATTGTCATATGCAGACCGCCTCAGGGCTCTATCTCTGTATTCTGTCTCCTACAGACTTTTGAGGGGAGATCTATGCCTGGCATACAGAGCATTGTCATACCCCACTTTAATGGACCTCCTACATATTCACAAAATAAACAGCAACAGAATTACCCATTATAAAGACTTAAATCTTGCCTGTGATATAAATAGGACCTGCTGAAGAGGTAGGTATGCATTCCAGAGACTCCCTCATCTATGGAACAGGCTCCCCATCCATGTGAAGCAGAGTTTCTCCCTAACCTAATTCAAGTGCAACTTGGACAATTGGATGGGAAACTGGAAATTCATCCCTGGTTTGGCACCTATGTCTCTAATGGACACAGGTAACCTGTAAATGGTTTACCTCCAAAGCCCATGCTTACACTTTTCAAGGGTATTAGAACTTGTCAGAGATTTGGGATTCATGGCTAGGCTTAAAAAGGCATTTGTGTTCTTTAGCCTAGTACTTACTGGAGTCTGCACAAAGGGTAAGGGTACCTTACTGATGTTTGTTTAACTGAAACTATGGGTGACATGCACATGCATATTGAATACCAATCAAACAAATACAATGTAAGTGTGAGGTGCACCTTAATGTGACACCATAACTTAGGATGTGAGCTAAAGCACAAGAGAAGCATATGGCAGGCAGGGAATATAGTATCACAGCAAAACAGGCAAAGGTACAGAAAAGGCAAAGATGGTGAAGGGAAGAGTGCTACATAGCAGGTATAAGGATACACCATCATCATCACTCCTCTTTTATATGGGGTCAGAATGTCACATCAAGTGTCACCACATTTCTTGCTTAAGAGCTACTCCCCTTCCTTCATCGACAGCCATGTCCAGCTGTCACAGGTCTTCATAGGTTTGTAGATTAGTACCAGGCTGTAGATCAGAGTATAGTATGTATGTGCTATGTCTTTAAGAAGCATGTGAGGCTGAGCATGCATGTATAAATTCCAGACACATACAATCCCTAGTGCCATTTTGTAGAAGCAGCCAGTGAGTGAGCATGTATAATCGCAGCAGTTAGTTGGTATATAAGTAACTTGGTCATGGCCAGATAAGCCTTTACAATGATGTGTTTGTATAGCATAAAGCTGCTTAAACAGAACCCACGAAGACTCATTTATTCATGTACCAACATGCAACATGGTGTCAGAACCAGGATGGAAAAGACCACAATATTCGGAGCCATGAGATGTAAAGATGACAGTGAAGGTAAAATCCAAGAGAAAACAGTGCAAACACAACCAGAAAGAATTAAAGTTATTGAAAAACAATACAAATTACTTACTTGATGCAAAGAGACAAGAAAGGCCATTACAAGAGCACAAACTGAATTATCAGGCAAACGGAAAACACAAAAAGTTTGTTAACTAAAGAAAATGTTTAAGATAAAAATATTTGATGAAACAAATATGTTTACAGTAGAAAACAAGCATGTTTGAGGTAAAATGAGCATGTTTAAGGCAAAACAAGCATGGTTAAGGCAGAACAAGTGTGTTTAAGGCAGAAATGGGCACATACCTCTCAACCTCTTAGAGCACAAAATCTGGACAAAACCATGAATAAAAGTGGGAGAAAGAACCAAAAATAGGAACAATTTTTAAATATTCATAGCATCATAGGAGGTTACTAGGCTATTGACCCTGAGGCCCTTATAAGCCTAGCCAAGAGTTTAGCCCATGTTTAGACAAGTCAGTAACCAAAGCCCCTGTCCAGCAGGGATACAGGTGGAATCCCAGGGGTGTATTTTCTGTTTCCCATCCAGTTATCCAGGTTGTGCTTAAAAAGGGATAATGAGGTACTCTGCTTGACATGGAGAGGGAATCTATTCCACAGATGGGGGAGTCTCTGGGACACAAATCTGTTCTGCCAACAAGTCCTATTGATATCACAGACCAGTGATACAATTGCTCTTACAAACTTAAAAAAATGATAGAATAACAGGTTTTGCATTAGCATGACTTTTCTGAATGTTATGAAGTTGGAAACTCAAATGTCTGTCATTATTTTCTAACTTCAATCATTAATAATTTGTCATTAACGTGCCAGAAAACAACAATTTTATGAAAAATGTACCAGAAATGTGAGGCAAAAATCTGGGCATTCTGCAAAAATCTGTACAGTTGAGAGGTATGATTTGGGCATGTTTAGAGTAAAATGAGCACAAAGAAAGTATGCTGGGCATAAAAATGAGAAAAAGGTTTAAACGAGCAAATAGACTATAACAGGAAAAAGAAAATGGCACAGTAAGTGAAAATAAAGCAAGGCGACTGGTGTGTTTGGGCAAAGTGATATGTTTGTGCATAACTATGAGTTTGTATTGTATCAAAGGCATAATTAAAGTTATTTGAAGTATCTCAGTATCAGTAAAAGTGCTTACAGTGTGTGCTTATTACTGTACATGTATTTCAAAGAGTTCAGTGTGTATAAAGTTCAACTATTTCATGTAATTCAGTCAAAGCATGGTTATTTGAAGAAAGTTCTTGTGCACAGTGTGTCTGTTCGCAAAGTGCCACCATTACAGAGTGCTTCTTGTACTGTAAGGACTTGCCTAGCAAGGTGCCACCATTCTGGAGACATTTCAGTGTATTACATCTAGTCATTTACAAAGTGCAGATACCTCAGAAGACATTAGGCAGGATTCACGAAGCCTCCGTGTAAGAGTTACAAGTCTTACACGGAGGCTGCAGTTAAACGGTGTGATGTCAGCATGCCATGCATATTCATGAGGGCATGCTGACTCACACCCAAGGCTAACACGGTCTGTGTAAGAAAGTAGGGGGCGTGTCTGCAGGGCGAGTCATGCAAACGGACATGCCCCCAGAAGAGGAACAGTCCCGAAAGTAAATCCCCACGAGAGAGTCCGCGTACATATCAACAAACACAACACAACACATGGCCCCACAGGCTATAAACATAAAATGTAAAAATGAACATGTTATATATTTTTTTATAAGTTTTAAAGATGTTTGCCCGTAATTGCGCTCATTTGCGTGGTCGTGCCCGTCGCTTAGCCACAGTTAGCAGTCAGTGGAAAAGCATATAAGATCTAAATATGCAAAGTAAGCCAAGAAGCAATAGCGCAGCAGTAGAGACGTTGGCTGAAGAGGAGGCAGTCACGGTTTGAGCCCCCACAACATCAATTTTTATTTTCAGTGAAATAAGCACAAAACAATTCCCTGACATACATGTACATATATAAAATTATATTTTATGTAAAATGTAATGAAATGGGCCATGTATTTTGAAGAAATGTGAGATAAAAAAAAAAATGTCAGAAGTGCCTATAGCTGAGCTACGCTCTAACAAGCTGAGTATATCTGCCAGTAGGTGAGTAGTGGTTCAACAGGTGTAAAATGAGTGCCCGGGGTTGAGCAGTGTTGTAACACGCTGAAACTGTGCGCCCATAGCTGAGCTGAGCGTAATATGCGTGCTGACAGCCAAATGACGCGTAACCCAGCATAACCCGTTTGTGCGGAGCTGCGCACCGCGCCAACAAGCTAACCGGTGGGCAACGTTGAGCAAGCTGTATCAAAACTGCCTTTACACAGACACACCTCCTAGCTTGTGTAGACAGTCATAAAAAAAAAAAAAAGCAATGGCCAGGCTCGAACTCAGGATACCATGCACCATAGTCAAAGTACTGAACCACTAAGCCATGACAGTTGCTCTGAGAAATGCAGTATTAGCATATATATAGGAATGAATGGAAAGAGAAGCATGACAAAGCAGGTTTTGTGAAGCTGATACATTTCCAAAATGGCCAATCACAGATAAGTGTGGGAAAAACGGCATATATAAGCCCCATAGGTGGGAATGCACAGCATAACTGACTGTGGAATCGATTTGCAGTCAGGATGGCAGGTGTAGGAGAGGGTAGTTGCTTCCGAGCACAGAGGTGAGGTGTTGAGAAGTTCAAATATATGGTTTGGCTCCTTGTCCATGATCATGAGGCCCAACTCATGCAGGGCCAGGTCCTGTGGGGAGCATACAAGGCTGAGGCGTGGGACCGGTTGGCACATGATCTCATCAGTGCCACAGGAATACCAAGGACTGGTGAATAGGTCTGTCACCACCATGCGGACCTGAAGAGACGGAAGCAGGACCAACTGAACCGTTGGATCCAGGAGGCCCCGCAAATGCCCAACGCCCCACTACTAAGTTACATGTAATTACTTATGTAAGAAATTAACCTAGCTGATATTATGGAGATGTGTATTCCAATATTACTTCATTCATATTACAGCTGCAGGTGTCCGTTCCATGAATCGTCAAGCCTATGCCAATAGGCTTGTGCGGTTGCGCCACCAGGCAGGTTAGTAATTCTCTCCCTGTAACTGTTAAAAAATATAAGTATGACAGCTTGCAAAAGAGTGCAGTGTAGTCACTTATTAATAAAAAGTGCAAGTAACAGTGTAAGAGAGATTCTGCTAGTACTGTGTGATTACATAAGTGTGTGATGCAGCCTGTAATCCAAAAATAAAAATGAAATAAGTCTAAAATAAAGATGTTACACCTGTAATGTAATAGTACATGACCTGCAGCAGGCTGTAAATTACAGCTACACAAGCTGAGTACAACACATGTGTGAAATATATCCCTGTTTAAAATCTGAAACATGACACAAGTGAGACTGTTGGAAAGGATTGTTGTAACCAAGTAAAACATGTCAATAAAGCCTAGAATTAAGTACCATCCTGAATTGTAAAATTAAAACAAGTGAGAGTGTGAGAAAGAGGTATGAATCCACCAATAAAGTTGTAATAATTCCTGAATAAAGTATACTGCAGTCAGTACAGAATGAAATGAATGTGACAGGTATAACCAAAGAGTGAAATGTGTGCAATAAAGTACTGAAGCTGGAATGTCTGTCCCACAATTTGGATATGTTGCTGTACCTTTGCAATATGCAGATAGTATGGTTCTATGAAATACCAAACATCCACAGTTGTCTAGAGCCATATAAAGCAAATGTAGCAGGATGCTGTAGCTGAACAGAGCCAGATATGAATGTGTATGAATAAAAATGCAATGTATATTAATGTAGCAGTAACATTCCCATCACCAACATGCCTACGTTTACACATAGGAAACTGTAGTCAGAACTGTAGGGTGTATATATCTGCAGCTAGTAGAAATGTACAGCATATGTATAGGTATTCGAAGTTGTTAATGAAATATTTCTCCACCCTACCCTATAACCACAAATAATCCATTCCACATGAAATGGGTATGTGTATTCACAATTAATTCCCCTGGACATTTGTCCTGTTGGTTCATACATATTTGCATGTACGTTGATGCATGTGCCCTGTTCATACATCCAAACCTGATGGCCTGTTGCCATCAATCAAACCTGCATGCTGTTGGATTGTGTACTGTTGTTCAAATTATGCATGTGTTATGCTTGCTGTTCAATGTCCTGAATTTATGGGTGTTTGGTTAATGGGAATACTAATGCATGCTGTTACAACTAATTGTAAATGGTATTGTTTGTTACTAACCCAAACTGTCATAAAATAATGCAAAACATAGGACAACAGGGAAGGCAGGTTCCAGCGGACCCACCTCTCCTACCTCAGCTGGCGAGTGCACCTGGCACTAGTGCCCAGGCCGGACCCTCCTCCGGTGGCCCTGTGCCACTTGTGGGTGGAAACGCTGCAGGGGATGGGGCTCGTCCCTCCTCTGCAATCTTGGCCAGAGTAGACCGTCCACTCACCCTCCATAGTGTCCAGACTGTGGTGCGTAGGGAGATCAGGCATTCTGTGCTTGAGCCCCTACGCCGGCTTGAGGCACGGGTGGCACAAATCATGGGTGTGCCTGCTGCCCATCCAACACAGCCCCCAGCACAGCCCCATCCTGGGCAGTGAACACACAGTGGCAACTGCCCATGGGTGTGGATCTTAGTTGCACTGTTGCCATCTGTGGGCTCATGGGCTCGAGATATCCAAACATCCATCCCCGTCAATTGTGTTTCCCCCCCACATGTGTCATACACCACCCCTGTTTGCATCTTGTTTGTCTTGTCTGTTAACCTCCCCTACCTACCTCCCCACTTCCTGTACCTGACATTCCACTCTCACCTGAAAAAAAAAAAAGGGCACTCTGTTCCCGCAAAAAAATTACGCCCCATACATAGCTGCTCATTTCACAGACATGTCTGCTGGACATGTAAACTGGAAATTACAATTGGCTGTACAACAAATATTGTTGTCCTCACCCCTCTCTCAGGGGTGGAAGGTTTCAAATTTCACACCAAATTACACACATATGCACAGCTGTTGCTGATAAAAAAATGGGCAGCTATGGGCCTATCCTACATCCCTCCTGAAAATCCTGAGCTTGCTTTCCTACTGTCCTACCCTCTTTGTGCCCCCTTTTTCACCACTTTCCTATCTCCCCATTTTCTTTTCTTTCAAAGAAATTAGCGCGGGTGTGCGTGAGAGTATGAACTTTTAAGCAGTTGTAAGTGGGAGCGTGCTTGTGTGCACTTAGCTAAGCGTGTGTGCGCGAAGCTAAGCGACAGTGCGCATGCGTGAGCTCCGCGCAAACCAGTGCTAACCCACTTACAACTGCTTAAAAGTGCCTTAGTCACTCTGAATTACAAGGCCTGTAGTCTTCTCAGAAGCAAAATAAAATCCCACTGTCAGTCCCGAACCCAGGAAACAGTAGTCTGCATGACTTACCACTAAGCCATGACTGCTATACAAAAACATTGTGCTGAAAGAAATATATCATGAAATAGTAGGAATGAATGTAAAGGGAATATAGGAAGTCTAGTACACAAAGCATGTCATGTATATTTACTGTCAAATCTAGTGGATTTGTAAAATATTACTGTGTGAAGAGAAACAGCCATGCTAGTTGGTAGCTAGTAGGTAATAATGTCACAGTAGCACCTTGCAAGCCACACACATACTCAGAGCAGGATAAACACTGCCATAGATTAATAGTTAAGAGCCCAGACATAGCAACTGTGACTGAGTTACAGGGATGTCCCTGATTTGAAAACAAATGTCAACTGTGCCCCACTGACTCCCTGTGAAATGTACTAACAGTAGGCAGAAAGGTGTTACAACACATGCGATGGTAACTATGAATTACTGAAAGAATGCACCACTTGCATGTCACAAATGGTGCAGTAATACATATGCTCAAAATAACCCACAGTCACACCTGCAGAATATCAGAAAATTTCATGGGTGTATCCCACTGATATGTACCATTCATGAGGCTGATAAAAGATGCACCTGAGAGTATCTGAGGCCTGCTCAGCAGCATAATCAAATACCCTTCTAAGTGTCAAGGCCCACACCATGGCCAGACCACACTGCATGCAGTACCACCCTACCACAACAAACACATAGGGAATTGCTGCTTGAACAGATATAGCAAGCATTACAAGCTGTGAATGTAAATGGAAAATAGGAAATCCATAGAAACACATTACAGTAAAGACACCTAGCAGGCATACAAGGAGTGAATGTAAAGGGCAAATATTGAAGCCATAGCAACAAATTGCAAGAGCCACTGCTATATACCAGTTACGCCACAAGTCCCACAGGAAAGCACACACACCCATATACACAGTATTACTAGTCTTAGGTGTCAGTTTACATACACACTGAGAAGAGGAAACTGGAGGAAGGAATACTCAGGTTACAGTACAACATGCATTGCAGTGTCTACAACACAGCCTGAAATATGAGAGACATACCAACCCTTACACTCACAGAATAGTGTCCACAGCATACCAGCATGGTCCCCACCCTGATAATCTGAAAGGGCTACGCCTACCTAACAAACCTTTTTATAACACTGTCCTGAAATCACAGTGAGAACTGCAATCACTACACAACAGGCTGCATGCAATTAGTAAATGCGGGCTAACAGTTGGTGCAGAGGCCATCACATGGACATGTGCAGATACCTACAAAAGCATCCTGTACTCCCAGTCCACACATGCAATATTTTCATTGCGCCCTCTGGAGGTAGAGACAGAGAGAGAGAGAGAGAGAGAAAGGAAAGAAAGAAAGAAAGAAAAAATATAACAACAAAACAAACAAGTTGTCATCACAACCTGACACTGCCAAGGCAAACTGAAGCTGGCAATTTTAGCAGTAGCAGGCCAACTATCAGAAAGCCAACGCAAACAGCTGTAACAAACACAGGTAATGTAAAGTAATAATATAATAGTCTACATACTGTGAACCCTCCATATGTGTTATTGGTCTGTATCTATGTATATGAAGATGTGCATAGGGCAGAGGACATACTGCAACTGTCACTGAAGGCTGTACATACATATGTATGTGAAGGTAACTATGTGCCATATCAATGTAGGTTGTAGTGCAATGTAGAATGTAGGTTGTACAGTAATGGATGTTCATCAGTACGTTAGTGTGTGTATACATATGTGTAAATAAAAAGGTTTATATATATATCTATCTATCATATGTATATGTCTGTATATCAAGATATGTATGTATATAGATATATAATATGCATATATGTATACATAGATAGAGAGGGATGTAGAAATACATAGACATATATAGATAGATAGAATATGTACATACAGATATATGTAATACACACATACATATATAGATATATGTAAATACATATACATATACAGACAGATCTGACTGTCTACAGATATGTCTGTATATGACTATCTCTCTCTCTCTGTCCCACCCCCTCTCTCTCTCTCTCTCTCCCCCTCTCTCTCCATATCTATATCTATATATCTATATCTATATATCTATATATATATATATATATATATATATATATATATATATATATATATATATATATACATATATATATATATATATAGATATATATATATATGTATATATATATATATATATATATATATATATATATATATATATATATATATACACACACACATATATATATATATATATATATATATATATATATATATATATATATATATATACTGAGTATGGCACATGTGCGCAGATGTATTGCAACAGGTGCCTGGTGACAAAGGCATGGAGTGAACACCAGTGTGGATACTGGAGTACCATACCCCATTCCAAAACACTTACACCAGTAACCACCACATATGTGCTTGCCTGCCCACCACTGCATGTGTCAGGGGGGAACAGGGGCAACAAGTGTACAATAGGCTCCTCATTGATATACACAGTGGCACACTAGTCCTGTAATACCTGTACATGGTATGTGTCAGCAGACATGGTGTGTCAGCTATGGACATGTAGGTCACTGTACCCCTCCACACCCCACAATGTCCTACACGGTATGTACCTCCCATGACAGCTACAGATATGGAGAAGGACACAGTCATACGTAAGAAACTGTGACAATGCACTCAAACACATTACCTATGCAGAGTGACTGACAAGACCACAGAGCACACCCATACTACCTACATAGAGGTTACCACTGCTGGATATACATAGTTAAGTCACACCCATGACAGTTGTCCAACAACCATGGTAACACCTCACAACATCCACAACCCAAATGACCTATGTCTGTCGTCCTTGTCACCGCAGTAAAGAGCACATGGTGGAGGTACAGGTTCCTACCTACAGATAA
Source organism: Protopterus annectens (assembly GCF_019279795.1). Classification (NCBI taxonomy): domain Eukaryota; kingdom Metazoa; phylum Chordata; order Ceratodontiformes; family Protopteridae; genus Protopterus; species Protopterus annectens. Next base: position 519,705,956 of record NC_056740.1, on the reverse strand, counting down.
GACATACCCTGGAGTAAACCACACAGAAGTAAGAAGCAAGGCTCCCCATGAGTAGATGTCAGACATACCCCTGCTGAATGTTATGCAGATAGGTAATATGCCATATGAGTCACCCTGTATAACTGTCTGACAGGAGCAGGTATGATCACATCACATGTGTCACAAGGGGCAGGGTAGCATAACAGTATGTTGCTGTAGGCCCAGGCCCAATAGCATACTACCTACCTAAGACACAATGCACACCCACGAACCCATTGCAAACCAACTATGTGAGGTCGAATGAGTGTGCCAGTGACTGGGTGCATGTTATGTAATGGTGTGATTGCTCACCATGACTGTCTGTCTGTCAAGGTAGTGTGTGTCCTTGGTGTGAGGCCAGAGACAGATGTGTGAGGTATTGCGATCAAAACATACTACATTGCCATATGTTGTGCTGTGTTACCCTGTATGTGACTGCGGTGTAGGTAGGGTTATGGCAAGTAAGAGTAGTGTGCATTACCAGTGAAATATGTAATGTGCATTGCATGCAGTGCATGGGTTGATAATGTTCCCCATACAGTACCTTGATAGAAACCCCCAGTGTGAGGTTGTGCATTGGACCTGAACCAGTGTGCTGACTGCTGGAGTATACTAGTCTGTCGTATGGAGTGTGCCAGGTACTGTTGCACAGTTGTTGGCTGAGCACTGATATCTGGTCATTTACATGTGTATCCCCCAATAGACAGACAGATGCTATATATGGGAGTGAAGTTATATCACTACAGTCGAGTATTATGTGTATTATGTGTGCCATATTATGCTGACATATATTGCTGACATATTTTTCTTTTCCTTTTCAGGGCTATGGTTCACCAGCGAAACCCTACCTACTCCACTGCAGAGGATGAGGAGATATACCAGAGCCTGGTTTGGGATTTCGCAATGCTCTTTTCCCACACCAGCCAGAACCAGCAGGAGAGGGCTGCACTGTGGCAAGACCTGGTCCATCGGGTAAATGACATAGGCACGCATAACCGGACATATGAGCAGGTACGCCATCACTGCAGTGATTTAATTAGAAATGTCCATCAGCGTGCATCGGATATCCACAGGCAACAGCTTGCCACAGGTAGTGGGGCGGCTATACATCCCCCCTCACCAGACTGGAGGGACTACTCCTAAGTTGTGGCTCCAGCCCAACAGCAACAACAGCAGCAGCATACATGCATAATGATGGAGGCTGGAGCCACCCAGCAGCAGGACTCAGAGCGTGCAGGTAACATGCCATATGTATAGTTGACTGTTCTGTACACTGGTAGTTTATGCATGTGTGAGGTGTGTCCTCGGTTTGTAACTGTTATCTTGGTAATTATTGTGCAAGAGTGATATTCTCAATATCAGCAGTAGACCTGTGGAAGCCAACTGTTGTACTACTGAACTGTATCATACTCGCAGTATCAATGGCACAGTTGTGCCCACTGACAATAAATGTCTCATTTCTGCAGGTCCCTCTAGTGTAACAGCAAGGCAGCCTATCCATGCTGGTGAGTGTTTAATAGCAATACCTTCAATACTCTTGATACTAATAGTAATAATAGGCTGAAGCAGTAGTGCTATGTGTTTGATTGCAGGTGTGTATGTGTCTGTGTGTTGATATCTCATATACTGAGGAGTGTGCATATGTGCATGTGCACCTGTGTGCATGTGTGCATGTGCACCTGTGTGAATGCGTGCATGTGAGCATGTGTGCATGTGTGCATGTGCACCTGTGTGCATGTGTGCATGTGCGCATGTGAGCATGTGTTGATGTGTGCATGTGTGCACCTGTGTGCATGTGAGCATGTGTGCATGTGTGCATGTGCACCTGTGTGCATGTGTGCATGTGTGCATGTGTGCATGTGCACCTGTGTGCATGTGTGCATGTGTGCATGTGAGCATGTGTGCATGTGTGCATGTGTGCATGTGTGCATGTGTGTATCAGTGGTGACATTGTGTAAACATTGTAAACTGTGTTTCCTGTCTTACTCCCACAGGTTCCGGTGCTGCTCTGGTGTTGTGCAGCAGGGAACCTGAATCAGCTGCCGTGGATAGTGATAATGATGATACCTGTGTAATGGCACAGGGAGGTGTGCCAGGGTCCATCGTTGGTCAGCCAATTAACAGTACACAGCTGTCAACCCCATCAATGTGCACAGTCATCCTGCCAATACATCCTTTGTCACCAATGTCCCTAGGTGATGGACAGGATACAGTGGGCATTGACCAGGGTAATGTGGTATCGGTGGCACATGCATCCCCACACAGCAGTTATGGCCAAGGTCCTGACATGGTACCACACAGGCAGATGTCCAGGTGTTCTCGTGGGAGCATCCATGGGCGTACTGCCCCTGTCAGACATGCCCACAGAGGTCTTACAACCTCAGCTATGTTTCGGGCTGTAATGCAGGCACAGTCACGTATGGAACGGTACACCAGACAGGGTCTGAAGGAGCTGAGAGCATGTCGCACAGCTATGAATGACAGTATGCGTGATGTTGCGGCTGCCATCCGTAATTTCACCGAGGTCATCGACAGACATTGGGGGTACACATTAGATCTGTTCCACAACTACAAGTCCATGAGCCAGGGCAATGGTGGATGGTTGAGGCATCGACGTGGGTGTATGCCAGCAACAGCAGCAGCTGGCAGTCATCGTGGATGACAACAGGCCCATGGCCGCTCCCATAGTGCCAGCAGCAGCCCCAGCAATGCTGGGTCTGTGCTGTCATTAGACCGCCCCAGGGGACCACGTGCATGTGGCTTTGGACAGTCCCAACAGGGACCTGTCTCCAGTCACCAACCACCTGCTTCTGATGACAGTACCCAGTCTGGCTTAGTACCTGATATGGTCCATAGCACCCCTGCCAGGCACAGGTACTGTGTCCGTGGCCAGAGACAGTGATCTGTATGACCTGGCAGGTACAGTCTGTGGCTGTCCACAAACACCTGTATATGGCAGCCATGAGGTGGAACTGTGTGCATGCATGCACACATGCGAATTGATAACACCTAGGGCTACCGCATACATGCACACACTGCATCAACATTGCCCCATCTTGTACTGCTGTCCCTCACCAACACACACACACAGACATGTCAATTGGTTGTATCAGTGGCAGACTCAGGCATACCAAGTACACACCTGTGCATATGATGAAACTGTGCCACCTCCTGCAATCTGTAACATCGGTGCAGGAACAGGTTAACATGGTGCTGATGCACAGGGTGACTACATAGAAGTGTAGTAATAGTATCATGTTGTCAACAGTACAGTGTAATGATATCATTGTGGGTATATCCTAGCATGCCTGATGCAGTAACAGTATGATTGTCATTGTATTGTTTTGTACACCCATAGTAATTACCATAGTGTAATGTCTGCACATCTTTGCATACTGGTGGTGAGGCTGTCAACAGAAGGCCACCTACATAGGTAGCACAGTGGATAAGTAAATGTAAGTATTGATACTCAATGATGGACATGTCAACTGCAAGTTGCATGCTGTCCACACTCGACTGTGCAATGAGAATGTTTGAGGATGTTGATATCTGTGCAGTAAGACACAACAGGTTCAAGACTCACAAGAGCACCCAAGCACTACAAGGTCACACCTCATACCATGCATGACAGCCCCAAAACACAGAACTAACTATGACAGGAGGGAGAGTCTCCATACATGTCAGGGATACTGTGGTGCCAGGTCAGGTAGCATACATCATACTAAGTGTGGAACTGCTGAGTGAGGGCTCAGTGTCTGTTATTCGAAATGTGTATTAGTTCAGGTATGAGCACTTGGGTTTCAGGCCAGTTATTCTACTTTACGAAGGTACATGGTCTGTACACTTGTGGGAGGTGAGGCTGGATCCTGCCCGTCTGACCTGTGCATTTCTGGGTACAGGCTTATAGTGCCTGCATATTTGCACTGTTACCTACTGGACGTCGTACACCTTGTTTGTTGTAGCATAGTCTAGATCCAGGCCTGCTGACTGTAGCTTTGTTTGTATGCATATTTGCTTGTTATTTCCCTGAAACACTGATTCCAACTGCAATGCAGATTTACAGCACCTCTGTGGATCCCTATTGACATCTGTAGTGCTTACTGTACTCATGTCCATGTCTCACTTGACAGAATGTCACTGTTTGTCCTGTTTTCATGTAAGTTGCCTGTAACACATTGCATATGACTTACCTGGCATTTGCTCACGAAAGCATTTATATATGCCAGCACTGACAAATCAGAAGCACTACACCCTCACATACTCACCTTGAGTACCTTGTTCCCCATTGGCCCTATGTGTTGTTAATTATTATGGGATTCACAATACTATGGTAGCATGTGCAAAGGTCACTTGTCAATCTCCTCTCTGGTCCAGTTGGTGAATCTGTGAGTCATTTGGCAATGTTACAGCTGCCTCATGTACACAGACAACCCTCTCCCCTTCCCATACACTTACAACATGTGAGAGATGCAACCACATAGCCAAACTGGGGGCTAAGCTCCCTTAACTCAGTACTGGCATAACCTGTCAGGTGGAGTGGGATACTACAGTGAATACAATACCAGTCTCACATAGACCTACCACGACAGCAATCCAAACACATAAACACGCAGGAACATTCTTGGAGTCTCACAATAGCATCCTGCCTGAGCAGCAGACACCTGCAAAGCAGACACACAAGCAAATGTTACGCCAGAACAGAGCACGTGCAACACATAGCTCACAAAGCTTGTGTGCCGAACAGTCACAGCCCGTACGGCTAAACAACACACCTGCTACAATTGTAATAGGTACCTCTATCGTCAGGTACACTGAGGTCCCGCTCACCAGGCTGAACAAGGAGAAGGTCATGGTGAGATGCCAATCGGGCACTATGATCCACCACATAACACAAGCATACAGGTCACTCCAAGGCATGTACAAATATGACACAGTCATTGTCCGTGCCAGTGTGAATGACCTGGGACGTACCTCCCTGGACTACATGATAGGGGACATAGAGGGGCTCTCTGAGCATGTGGCACAGGCTGGTATGACCCTGACCTTGAGTAGCATCTTACCCTCACCAAGAATGCTGCCACAATATGTAGACAGGATGATCAATTTCTACACTTGGCTTATGTTTTGGTGACATTCAAAGGGGATCCAATGCCTGTCAGCGTGGGATTACATGCTAGACAAGCCACGATGCTTTGCTAGGGACAGCTTGCACCTGTCACCCATGGGCCGTTGTATATTGGCAAAGGCTCTTGCTACACACATAGTGCCTTTTTATGCAAGGCTCAAATTACATAGCCACCTACACAGGTATCACATGGGATAGGACACTAATAGTAATGCTACTCACCGCCAGCAGTGTAAACCTCAAGATGCATGCACTGGAAACTGCCCTTAGCATGGAGAACAGCAATATCTGTGCAGTAACAGACTCCTGGTACAAGGCTCCCAGGTGCACCCCATCACTGCCAGGTCATACCTCATACCATGCTTGTCGTCCCCTAAACATGCACCAAACCAGAACAGGGGGGAAGTATCCAAAGGCACCACAGCTACACACACCTCCAGGTTGGTGGCACAGCACAAAGCATCAGAGCCTATCCATGTGCAACTAACAGTGGGTTAGACTGCCTTCAGGTTCATAGCCTGGCACACACCACCCTCCCATACCCAGGAAACCCACTTGGCCTTCCTGACAACACTGGGAATATGACGGTCTCTACAAACACCATTATATGGGTGGACTGCAACTACCCAAACATAGAGTGTGAGCATTACTCTAGCTCCAAGACCCTAGCTGAAAGGTTCCTAGCATTTATTCACTGAATTGCTATAGAACAACTTGTTACCACTCTCACAAGAGGTGAAAACATGCTGCACCTGTTCATCAACATCATGTGGACTATATGCTCCAGACCAGACGTGTATCCCTAGCTGGTAGGATGACACCATATATAACTCACACTGTATATTCACATACCACATGCAGCCCCTGCACAGAACACCACAGTCATAAAGTAGTCTAATGCAAATTCCATGTATTCACATGAGGCAGGCTTCAGACATGGGAACTATTGAAGGTCACAGGTACATATGTGTATGTGGCACACACATACATCATGTGTGCATTGACATTACTGAAATAATCTATGTCATGCAATATTGGGAACAGCACCCCACACACATGGACAAACTGTGTGACAAAAACACACATGGCGTTTGTAGGATACAAACCCCTACCTACCTGTGTTTTGACACTTGTGAGAGACGCAGTAGCAGAGCGTGCTATTTGCATTACTGAGAGGCTTGCTTTCTCCTGCTGTACTTATAGGGTGCTGACATCATCAGTGTTTAGACAGTGGAATATGCAGCATGTGGTGTGTTGTACTAGTTGCCAAAGGGACATTTCTTTTACACATAGGATTGCACACACCCTACTCCCCCCCCACATTCACACACTGAGCACTTGCAAGATTCAAACCCCTACCTAACTATGTTATGACACTTGTGAGAGATGCAGTAGCAGAGCGCGCTATTCGCATTACTGGGAAGCTTGCTTTCTCCTGCCGTACTTATAGGGTGCTGACATCATCAGTGTTTAGACAGTGGAATATGTGGCATGTGGTGTGTTGTACTAGTTGCCAAAAGGAACATTTCTTTGACACATAGGATTGCACACACCCTACTCCCACCCACATTCACACAATGAGCACTTGCAGGATTCAAACCCCTACCTAACTATGTTATGACACTTGTGAGAGACGCAGTAGCAGAGAGCGCTATTCGCATTACTTGGAGGCTTGCTTTCTCCTGCTGTACTTATATGGTGCTGACATCATCAGTGTTTAGACAGTGGAATATGCAGCATGTGGTGTGTTGTACTAGTTGCCAAAAGGGACATTTCTCTTACACATAGGATTGTACACCCTACTCCCCCCCCACATTCACACATACATTGAGCACTTGCAGGATTCAAGCCCCTACCTAACTATGTTATGACACTTGTGAGAGATGCAGTAGCTGAGCGCGCTATTCAAATTACTGGGCATCATTTGTGCTCCTGACATATGTATAGTGTGCTGACATCATTATTTATGAAGAGGTATGTACATCTGTTACTATCCATCAGTAAGGGGGAGAGCATATATATGCATTAACTTTGCAGAGGCACAGTGGCCTACTGTACTGTGGAGGCAGACGCCAAATACACTGTGGATAGCCTTCTGCATTCCCTAGGGACAACAGCCTAGTATTGAACTCTATGGCCATATGTTTACCTGTCAGATGCAAGTATCTGTTGCTCATTAACTGTTTGTGGGTCTTTATTGCCATAGCTTTCCCTATCTCTATGAACAACTTGTGTACTGTGGCACATGTTTGCATATGAGTGGGATCCACTACTTTACTTATGTCTCTGTTGTAATTTCACTGTGTGCACAGGGCAGATTTCTGTATTGTGGGAGGTTCCTGTATTAACACATACAAATGCCAGATATGTGTGTGCAACTGCTGAACTGTGACATGACCTAAGTGTGTGAGCATGCCCAGTTCACAGTTTATATGGCTTCTTGACTGACACGTCTCATTTATCTAAGTGTGCGAGCATGCCCAGTGTGAACTTTCCATATGTTGAGATCTGTGGTCCACCACATTTGTGTTTGTGTGTGGTCTTCATCTATATTTCACATGTACAGTGGAGTGTTGGACGTCAGGTTGTGTTCTTACTGCCCAACTGCTTTGTGTCTGAACCTAACAGGCATTATGCTGTGCCTGCAGGGTTGCCATGGGATAGTATGCATACAGTTGTCAACATCCTTTCATACTGACCAAACAGTGTATTGTCGTATAGTGTACTGGTTCAGTACTTTCACTGTGGTGGACAGTATCATCGGTTGCAGTCCTATCACTGCTTGTAATATTTATAGTGAGCACACCAGACTGGTTGAGGGCCAGTTGGGCAGATATGACCTTGTTGCTTTTTGTTCAGATATGGACAACATAGAACAAGATTGTCCGACATTGTTAATGTATTACACAACTTGTGTGGACAGTGACAAACAATGGCCATGTGCCCTAGGCCATTTGTAATGCTAGTCAGAGAGTGTTTGTCCTTCAACACACATATTTACTGGTGTTTGCCATGACATATTTCAAGGTTAGTGTGCTGTGCCTCTGTCTACCCGTGACATACAGGTGATATCCAGGGAACACCTACCATCTCCCATCCAGTCATCATGATTCCTCTGGATGGCAGTCAATGAGGGACTCCCTGAATAACCTGTACTGGGAGTTTAGTCATGAGTGGAGTGAGCTTCTTGGTTATGGACCAATTGGTACAGCATGTCCTGTTTATGTCTGTGCTGGGGTTCAGGCCTGTTATGTGCATAGGTCACCAGCATTCAGATTTTACATGGTGCCAAATGTCCATTGATTCCAGCTTGATCATGGCTTTATACATCATGACCTCTAGCCAGGCGGTATGGCACTGTGTGGAGCTGCAGTTTGTTTAATCAGGCAACACATGACATCTGTTACAGCTTTGAGATCCTCCTGGTGGGGTATTTGTGGGGTCTTTCCAGTTGATGCAGGTGTCTGCTAAGGTACATCCCACAAGGGCCATTGTACGCAATTGTGAGGCTGCTGATGGATGACTGGAGAGGCACAATGACCTCCCCTGACCTAGCTGTGCTTACCTTCATGATTAGGTGGGCATATGGTATGTTTCTGTAACCACTACAGACACATGGTTGTCACATGCAGGTTATCTATCACCTTGTGTCCCCATGTCTCTTATTGCTCCTGATGTACTTATTGGGTTAACACATATGTGGTAATTTGTGGCCACGTACTGTGTTTCCATAGGGGATGACTATACACTATTCTGCATTTTGCTTGTTGACATGGCTGTGGCACCACATGTCTGTTTCTATGTGTGCCTTTTGTAGGATGCTTGTGTCAGCTGGAGGGTCCAATATGGTGGGCAGTTTGTAGTCATCTGTGAACCTGTTCAGAAACAGTCCTTCCATGTTGGCCTGTACCTATGTAACATATATACCATACAAGAGAGGTCCCAGGACCATGCCTTGTGGGATGCCAGTTGTACCTGGTTTGTAGTCTGACATGGCTGCAGCATTTCTGACCAGGTCAGTTCTGTCCTTGAGCTGGTTTGCAACCCATCTACTTGGATAGGAGTTTATAGTTAGACTGGTGGGCTTATCTGTACTGAACAACTGGGGTGTTGTATGGAAGGGTTTAGCAAGGTCCAGATAGGCTGTGTGAACCCCATTCCCCTCATCAATGGCCTTGGTGCGTGTTTCACATGAGTCAGACATGTTTAAGGGGCAGGATCTGCCCTATGAAAGCCACATTGGGTAGGGTCCAATGTCTGTAGGTACCCCATCTCGTTATTCCTGGGGTCCATGATCATCCTCTCCATTACTTTGCCGACCAAGATAGTCAGGGTTGAGGGGTGATACTTTGCAGTATCCATTCAGGCACCACCTTTGTGGTGAGGGATCACTGTTGCTGTACACTGCTCTTTGGGTACATATCCTGTGGTAAGACTGAGAGTGAGCAGTAGTGCTATTTGGTGTTCCATTCTTCTTACAGGTCTTGTTGGACACAACCCAGGACACCATCTGGTACCATTGTTGCTGTGTGGTTTGCTTTATAGATGCTGGCTGTTACCTCAGCATCTGCAATGTCAGGGGGCCAGCACTCTGCTGGGATAGCTATTTGGCAGTTTGGTGCTGGTGGGGAGTTTGCAAAGAATCTGTTAGGTTGGATGTTGGCAATGTGTGTGGGTTTGGTGTATTGTTTGTGATACTTGAGTACTGCAGAGCATATCTGTGGATTATCACCATGGTTCCTACCATCAGTTAGGACAGCTGTGTGATTATCCTTTGTGTACTGCACAATTTGTATTGTCATGGGTTCATAGGTTCATACTAGGCTATCTGCCCTGGCCATGTTTGAGCCTAGACAGACTGTGTGTGGCTTTCGACACCCCTTGCAATGTGCATATTATGCCCATTTAGGGTTTACTTTCCTAGATGTGACACAGAGATGGCCCCCACTGTACACCTACTATCTCCCATGCACTTGACCGGATTTCTCTTGTTGAGTATGAGTGTGAAGCTCAGCCTATCATGGACTGGGATTCTGTTCCAGAGTGTAAGGTGCCTCTGGGTTATGAATCTGTCCCTCAAGCACATCCTATTTTTCTATGTGTGGAGGTTCAGATATCTCACTGTAGTGTCTCTGCTGAATTTGGAGTTTCTGCAGTGGAGCATGTCCATTAATTCTGGATTGGACATGGCCTTGTACATCAGGCATACATCGCCTCTGACTGGGCAGTATGCATGTGAATTGGGCTGTGGTTTCTTCAGCCAGGCAGCAGATGACAAATGTTTGGACCCTTTATCCTCTTGGTGAGGTATGTTTGGGGTCTTTCTAATTGCTGCAGGTGTCAGGTAAGGTACATCCAAAATGGGGCATTGTTCTCAAGTATGGGCCTGATAAGAGAAGAGTGTGGGGGCACAGTGACCTCTCTTGATCTACATGTGCATCCTTTCATGTTAAGGTGGGCAATATAGCAGGTCTTCCTGGCCACTTTGGCAATGTGAGTGTCACATGATGGGTTACTGTCCACTTGTGTCCCTAGGTCCCTGATTACTTCTTCTGTACATAATGGATTACCACCTATGTCATACTTTGTGTGTGCCTTGTTTGGTATTTGGTGAGACATTCATACTCTGCAGTGTCTTCAGGAAGGCTGGCTGGGGTTCCTGGGTTTGGGAGTGTGGTCTGTAGCAGGCTGCAAACTGGGACGCGGTTTGAACCACTGTTACTTGCCCGTGGATAGTCCATGCTGCTTCTTGCTGTGGTACCAACCTGGGGGTGTGGTTATCCTTGACAATTATTGATAGCCACACTCCTATTGTAGTTTGTTCCATGTTTTGGGGCTGTGAAGCATGGTATAAGGCATAACCTGGTAGTATTAGGGTGCTCTTCTGAGCCTTGACCCAGGTTTCTGTTACAGAACAGATATTACCATTCTCCATGCTGAGATGGGTTTGGTCTGCATGCATCTTGCAGTTTAGACTTCTGGCATTGGGTAGCATTACGTCCAGGTTGTTATCCCTTGTGCTACCTATGGTGGTGGGTTTGTGTTTCCAGCCTTACCTATTCAAGGCACAGTGGGGGTGACAACAGCCTTTGCCAGTATCCACACAGCCAGGTGTGCTGGGTGCGTGCCATCCCTGGCAGGTGGAGCATCATGTCTTGCTCGGCATGTCATCCCAGGCTGTCAGCCATTTTTCCTTTTTGACTAACAACAATACTTCAGCCAATTATTGTACTTGATCTTGTTGTCTTCATAGTGTGGCATCATGCTTGGTGAGGGTGAGATGTTAGGCAGGGTCATCATGTTTGCATATACTAGATGGTGTTACATTGCTTAACACATGGCAATCATGCCTCAGGTGGTGCTGCAGGGCTGCCTATGTCAGATGCACATACTACACTCCCTGTACATGTTTGAAAGGAGGTTGTGTCATGTTAGGCATCCCTTTTGCTATATGAGTAAGTCAGAGAGGGGTATCATTCCCAGGGTTCCTACTGAGCCAGTGTATGTGCTATGCGTTGCCTCTTTGCCAAGGCCAAAGCATACTGGGCATGCCCCCTTCTGCCTACTGGGGCAGGCTCAGGTTGTTCCTCCTCCTCCGAGTCACGCTCTGCCTGTGATGGCCTTGGCAATGGTGGGGGGGCTGTTTGCCCCGGCCCTATTCTGATCCTGCTGCAGCTGTTTTTGCAGAATCATATTATGTAGCATAGCACATACCATGACAATTTGGGTACATGTAGTTGATGAGTACTGCAAGGCTCCACCAGATGTGTCCAAGCACCGGAACCATGACTTGAGCAGCCCAAACACATGCTCTATTACATTTTGTGTTTGTGCGTGTGCCTCATTATGGCATTCTTGTTCAGGTGTGTGTGCGTTTCTGATGGGTGTCATCAGCCACGGCTCCAGTGCATATCCAGCATCCCCCACTAAGTGACCATGTGGGATGTCCCCATTGGCAAATGTCTGGTACAGCTGCGTCAGATGCCAGATATGGGAATCATGGTAGCTTCCAGGGCAACCAGCACACACATTCATTATTATGCCCTGGGCATCACACACGACCTGGCAGTTGATGGAGGGGAAGCCCTTGCGGTTAATGTAGGCCCTACCCCGCTCACCAGCTGGTGCCTTGATGCATATATGCGTGCAGTCTATTGCACCCACTACCTCAGGGTATTCCAGTATTTGCTGGAAGAGTCGCATATTGCTGGCCAATGCCTCATGGGAATTGGGGAAATATACATGATCTCCGACATGTGCCGACATAACATCCAGGAACTGGTGCAGTACCCTGGATGCTGATGCCTGTGAGATCCCCATCATATCACCAGTTGGTCTCTAGAAGGTACCTGTTGCTAGTATTCTTAGGCCAACACATACCTTGGTTTCCACTGGGATGGGTTCCCCTCTGTTGGTTCTGTGTGTGAGGCGTGGCATGCACAGCTCAACAATTTGCTGCAGGAGGTCTCTGTCCACTCTATAGTGCTCCACTATCTCCAGCTCATATAACCCCTGGTAGGTGACCCTGGGCCTGTACACTCTTCTCTGTTTCCTCACTGTGGGTTGTCTGGCAGCATTTGCATTGTCACCACCCTCAGCAAGTCTCCTATGTCTCCTTATAACAGCTATGGCAGCCCCGAGTATGTTTGGTCTGAGTGCAACTTTTTCAGTTTTCACTTCTAATAGCTTACTCCTGTCTTGTAGTGTCTCTTGAGAGAAACATACTGCAATGCTGTTTGCAGTGTTTTAAGTGCTGGGCTGGGCTAGTATTCTGCCTGTGTAATTGCCTGCTTCTAATTGTTTTCACCTGCTAGCTCTACCAGTATTCCCTGCTAGCTTCCTACTATTTCTTCTGCTTCCTTTTTCCTCTCTGTTTCCTCAGGGGGGAGCAGTGCGCATACCAGCGAAAACACGCTCACAGTGGCTACCACGCGTGCACACATGCTTAAACAGGCTAGAATCTGCTTATTCGGGTTTAAACGCACGCACACCAGTGCAAACAGGTTTACAGATCTTTAAACAGGCATCTACATGCTTACTCTGCCTTACACGCGTGCACTCTGTCTTACTCGCGCCTCCCACCGCGCACACGCGTGCATGTACGCACAGCAAGAAACTTTGGTGTTAGCCACAGTGTACACCTTCCATTTCTTGACTTTCCCATGCTTATCTGTTGACACTCCACTTTCTATGCTGTGTGACTGACATCTTTCACATACCACTTTGCTCCAATGAGCTTGATTTCTTTCTAACATTCCCCCCTGTGATGTCACCTATCTTCTACTCTGTTACTCCCCCTTATCTAACTCTTACACTACACAGAATGTGCTCATTTGCTATGTGACAGTGAGATTCACTATCCTACCACTCATTTACATAGGATTGCCTACTAATGCTTAGTTACGTGTCTTACACTCAGCTTCCCCCCTTATTCACCACTAAACAGTGGCCATGTTATTTTCGGTCTGCTAGTCCCTGCACTGTAAATCCATGCATTGCATAAAACCCACATTTATGGGTTTAGAACCTTTTTTTTTATGTTTTATATAGCGCAGCCCATTTGCGCGGGGCTGCACTGAGTTTAAACCTCGCCAATCACCTGGAAAAAAAAATTATTTCATGTTTGCATCGGGTTACCATGCCAATGGCCACATATTTGGCCATTGGCATGCTGCCTGACACATATGCACACTTTATTTGGAGCTGACATGGCTCCATTGTGTTATTTGAAGAAACGTACTCAGTTGTCAACTGAGTACATTTCTGCACCTAACACGACTCTTACACGGGCTGGTTTCAGCTTCATGGATCGCTAATCTACCTCATTTGCATGCCTTTCGGCTGCAAGTGAGGTAATTAGCATATCCACGCCCTGCCCGTGTAAGAGACGTTTTAGCTGGTCTCTTACACGGTATTTCGGGCTGTTCCTGGATCGCTTTGGCTGCATGGAGTCTTACACGACTCTTAGACTCCGTGCAAGCCATCGTGAATCCTGCCCATTGAATTTGGGCAACAAAAGTCAGACTATTTACATTGTGCAGTTGTTTGATGTGTTTCTTGTATCAAAGAAAGGTGTTTTTACAAAAGATTACAAGAGTATCACATTGCTCATGAATTGCCCAGTCGCATTGTAAAGTTCTCGGATGTTTCTTTTTTTATTTATTTTTATTTATTTATTTTACATTTGTTAATCGGGTTAGTCTGGCTGAACTTTTGGCTCATTTTCCGCAGAGACCTGGGGAGAAAAGCTCCTCAGGATTAGTAAACAATCTATTAAGTTTTAGTAATGTAGTAGTAACAATCATCTATAGGATCTTCCAAGCAGAGACCTGGAGAGAAAAAAAGCTCCTCAGGCAATTCAATTATACAGAGTATTAACAATTGGCAGACAAGTATGTGAGTTGTTACAAACAAGGTTCTAAACAATTAGCAGAAGAAAATGTGACTAGTTACAATATTATTTAAGCTGCTTAGAGCAAAATGAGTTAATAGTTAGGCAGATGCTTATTTAAAGTGGTAGGATCTAGTTGTATAGGAGTTTGGAAACAAGAAAGGAAAGTAAGAATGGCTAGTAAGAGAAGTAGGGGGAGGTAGAGTATAGAAGACAGACTAGACAGGTAGGTTGTTTTGAGACTGTAAGAATTAAGAGTGGTTGGAGATAGAGGAAGGGAAGAGGTAGAAGAGGCAGAGGAATAGTGTTAGAGATACATTAAGAGTGAGGTGGTGAAATAGGTGAAAGGATGGTGGTTTCAGGGTGGTTGGCTACACTGGCAAAACCACTTTGTTTTTAGGTATTTCCTTGTGTCTAACTTGAAACTTTTGCTATGCTGGAGGGATTTTATTTCCAAGGGGAGTTGGTTCCAGGATGTAGCTGGGTTATAGTTATAGAGAAGGCAGCCTATTTTTGTTTTGGGTTTGTAGATGTCTAATAATTCTTGATTTGAGATGCGTAGCATCCTAGCAGAGGAATATTTGGATATGATAGTGGAGAGGCTGGGGCAGAAGGAGGGTAGATAGAGGATAGAGTGGATGATTTGTAGTTGGTATAGTTGGAGCAGCTGAGGGAATTCTAGCCAGTCTAGTTGCTGTAGTGCTAAGCAGTGGTGTGACTTATAGGTCTGGTTAGCTGCAAATCTGGCAATCTTATTATAGGTAGCTTCAAGCTCGTAAATAAGTGTAGAATTTAGGTTTGTGAATATGTTGCAGCTGTACAGGAGTGTTGGGAGTAATAAAGCCTGGGAGAGAGTTATTCGGGCAGTGTTAGTTAAGTATTTCTTGCTACAAAAAAGGTGTCCAAGTTTCTGATGAGTTCTTTTTACCTAGTTAGTAATATGGAGATCAAACTTAAGCTGATCATCTATTGTAACACCTAGCAATTTAGTACTAGATTCAGCTAAGATGACAGTGTTGTTGCAGGATAAGATGGTAAATGTACTCTTTTGAGTGTGGTCATATTTTTAGGGGGGAAGAGTAGGAGCTTAGTTTTATTTTTTGGATTAATTATTAGTTTGTTATCACTAAGCCAAGTCTCAATGGTGTGGAAGGATGCCTGGGTAATTGAGTGGAGGTCGATTGGGTTGTCAGCAATGGTTATAACAGTTGAGTCATCAGCATATTGCACAAGAGATGACTGGGGACAAGAGGAGTAGAGCAAGTTGGTGAAATATTAAAGAGTAGTGGTCCAAGTATGGACCCTTGGGGGACTCCCATTTGTATAGTGAGAGGGGAGGATAGTGCAGAGAGCCATTTAACTGATTCCTGGTGAATAGAGAGATAGCTGGAGAACCAGGAGATAGCAGAGGGAGAGAAATGTAAGTTAGTGAGTTTATCTAGAAGGAATGGGTGAGAGACAGTGTCAAAGGCTTTAGAAAGGTCAAGGAATAGGCATGTGACAAGTTTATTGTTATCACAAGCTAGGGCGACTATGTTGATGAATGATATGAGTGCAGTAGTTGTACTATGTTTGGGATGGAAACCAAGCTGTGTGGGTGTAAGAAGGTTTTCCGGGTGAAAGTAATGCATTACCTGCTTGTGAATGCATTTCTCTAGAATTTTTGAGAGTGGAGAGAGTATGGCAATCGGTCTGAAGTTGGATATGTCTAAGGAGTTGCCCCCTTTGTGAATGGGTAGAGTAAATAAATTATTCCATACAGTGGGGACATAGGATTTAGAAATGGATTGGTTGATTAAGATGGATACAGGATAGGCAAGAAGTTCAGAGGCAGTCTGCAGGAAGTAAGAGGGTAGCTTGTCAACAGATGGGGAGCAAGGTTTAAGTTTAGAGAGTAATGATTTTACATAGTTAGTTGATACTGCTTTTAGAGAGAAGGAGTTAGGAATGTTTGGAAGAGGTATAGAGTTTGTGGGGGTGCTAGTGTTGTTTCTGGGGGGGTTTATTATGGAGGTTATTGAGTTTATAAAATGATTGTTAAATTTGTTGGCTATGTCTTCAGGTGTTTCATTGGGACATGGGTTAGGAGTGGAAGGGTTTCCTGGATGAAGAGTCTGTTTAATAGAGCTTCAGAAGTTCTTTGGGTCTGATTTAAGAGTAGAGGGAAGACTGGCATAGGAGTTTATTTTGTCATAATGGATGATTTTTTTTTATTTTATTTCTGAGTTCTTTATATTTCTGAAGAAGAGAAGGGGTCCTAGTTTTAGTCCACATTTTCCAAATCCTATTCCGGTCTTTCATGAGGGTTCTGGTAGATTTAGTGAGCCAGGGAGCAGTATTAGATTTGATTCTAATTGTGCGAAGAGGAGCAAGGGAGTTAAGAATGTTTAGGAATGTAGTGTTGAAGGAGTAGACAGCTTCATCTCAAGGAAGAGTGGTGAGGTAAGACCAGTTAATTTTGGGGAGTTGGTGAATAAATGAGTTAGGACAGAAATGAGAAAGTGAGCAGGTGGTAATAAATTTGTTAGGTTTGCTAAGGTGGGGAGTATGTCTGGTAACTGTTATAGGGCAGTGGTCGCTGAGGGCATTTGGAAGGGTTTGGGAATTATGATAGTTTTGAAGGTGGGAGACCAATATCCAGTCTAGAAGACAGCTAGGTATGTGAGATTTATTAATGTAGGTTGGGGTTGTGATTAGCTGCTCAAACCCATGTAGGTTTATACAGGAAGTAGTGTTGGGAGCTTGTATTGTAAGCCAATCAATATTTACATTTCCCAGTATAATTATTTCATTGTGGATGGTATGTAAGAGGTGAGATAGGATATTCTCAAGTATGTTAATATTATCACCAGGGGGAATATAGATTGCTGCGACAGTTATGGTGTTGAAACTGTTAAGTTTGAAGTTGGGCAGTAGGAGTTCAGCTGGTGAGAAGGAGGGTAAGTCTAGTGTAGGACTGATTTGGGAGAGACAATTGGAGTAGAGTATGGAGACTCCTTCTCCTTTTCTTTTAGGTCGATCTAATCTAAGGATATTATAGCCAGGAGGGATGATTTCACTGTCCAGATGGTGTGGTTTTAACCATGTTTCAGTTAGGGTAACTATGTCAGAAGTAGGAGTTCAGCTGGTGAGAAGGAGGGTAAGTCTAGTGTAGGACTGATTTGGGAGAGACAATTGGAGTAGAGTATGGAGACTCCTTCTCCTTTTCTTTTAGGTCGATCTAATCTAAGGATATTATAGCCAGGAGGGATGATTTCACTGTCCAGATGGTGTGGTTTTAACCATGTTTCAGTTAGGGTAACTATGTCAGAAGTATAGTTAGCTATCCAAGCATGGAGTTCTTGAACTTTATTTACAAGGCTCCTGACATTGATAGAGCAGAATTGAACTTGTTTTTGTGGGTTGGAGGGGTGGGCAAGTTTACATAGGGGGGGGGGGTGTTATTGTTCAGGATAGTGTCTGTAGGGCCCAGATAGAAGTAGAGGTTTCTAATGGGGATGGGGTTTTAATTTGAGTAAGTAGACTTTGTTTTTTTGCTTTAAAGGGGAGGGGGGATATATTTTTATTTTAGGAATGGGAGTGGTGAGGGGGAGAATGGATGGACAAATTAGCAGATAGGGTTGTGGTGTAGTACTTGAGTTAAGAGTGGTGTTTGAGGGATGGAAATAGGGAGTAGGTAATTGTGAGTGATAGGAGGTGAGGTGATAAGAGTATAAGGAGTAGAGAAGGTAAGAGTATAGTTTGAGTTGTAAGAAACATGTCACTTTATGGGATGTAGAACAGAGGATGAGAGGAAGAGGTGGGAGTAAGGTATAGTAGTCTTTGATAGTGGATAGTAGGTAAGTGTGGGGAGGAGCAAAAAAGGGAGGTAGTATGAGAACAGGAAGTAGAGGGGTGGGGGATTTGGGAGGAAGTGAGGGGGTGTGGTTGTATGGATAGGTATAAAGTTAATGATATGGGGGGGTGGGTGGGAATGGGAGCGAACTTAGCTAAAAGAAATATCAGCTAGTCCAGGGACACTTACTAGAGATGCTACACCTAGAGGGCTGTCAGCTGCAATTAGAGCAAATATGGCATCCAGGGTTTTTGAAACCTTTGGTGTGTTGTACCTGAGCAATCACTTGGGGATGGGGGAAGGGAGGGAAACCATCAATTGGAATTTAAAGTAGCAGGGGAGAATCCAAGGGACTCTGCTAAACCTATCTAATTATCAAGGACAGCCAAGGAAATAAGGTAAACATACAGGCACCCTTGTTCAAGGCCTGGAAGGTTTCTCCAAGAAAAACTATGTGTAGGAAAACACCACAGATGAAAGCTGTATGCTGCTTACTAGTCTGCAATGGCAGATTTTATTCTCTTTTATATTTGTATTCCCCTTTGCTCATTGTTTGCTGCACACAATGCAGCTAAAGATAAAAGCAGCTGGAGACTTTGCACCTCTGTTTGGTGTTTAGTGAAGAACAAGTATTGAGTAGGAGGGACTGAAGGCTATGACTATTGAGAGGGGGTAAATACCTTAACATACAACAAATTATCAACAGTGAAATGGATGAAAGGGGTGGGGGTGGGCAAAGAGGAATAAGGTTTGCAGCTGTTGCCCCTGGGGCCCCTAGCTGACTGTAACAGATTTTAACAAGGCATAACAGTAGCCACAAAAGCTGGCACCTACACTACACAAGTGGCAACAACAAGGTTCCTGGAGTTAAACCTGCGGCTGCAGTCTTAAAGCAACAACTTTAATAAGTGATGGTGCATGACTGTAGCATGCCTGCCTTTATCGATAAAATTCCAGGTGATTACTTTTGCATTTCTGCCTTTACTGATAATGGAGGCATAGTGAGTGCTGATCAATGACTTTAACATTTCTGCCTTTACCAGTTCTGTAAGCCAATGATTTTACTGTTTCTGTTTTTATCTATCAAAAATTTCATAAAGCATTGCAAAGTCCTAAAAACTATTCTGTTAAGCTCCATAAAGCATTAAAAAATTTGAAAAGCTATTCCTCAGAGTTTTGTAAAACATTGATAGCTCTAGCAACTTATTTTGCAAAGCACACTAAAGCATCGAGAAAGCTCAAAAGTTATTTTGCAAAGTACCATAAAGCATCGAGAAATCTAAAAAGCTATTTCTCAAAGCACGGTGAAGCATTAAGAAATCTGAGAAGTTATTTTGCAAAGCAGAATAAAGCATCGAAAAGCCCGAGAGGTTTATTTTGCAAAGTCCAGTCAATTGAAAGCACTACATGGTTATTCATTCTCACAATTCCGATAAGCTTAAAGAAAGAAAGTACAGGTATAGAGCACAAAATCATCGATCAAGTTGCATTTATGCCAATTACTTATGCACGTGTGTGTGTGTGTGTGTGTGTGTGTGTGTGTGTGTGTGTGTGTGTGTGTGTGTGTGTGTGTGTGTGTGTGTGTGTGTGTGTGTGTGTGTGTGTGTGTGTGTGTGTGTGTGTGTGTGTGTGTGTGTGTGTGTGTGTGTGTGTGTGTGTGTGTGTGTGTGTGTGTGTGTGTGTGTGTGTGTGTGTGTGTGTGTGTGTGTGTGTGTGTGTGTGTGTGTGTGTGTGTGTGTGTGTGTGTGTGTGTGTGTGTGTGTGTGTGTGTGTGTGTGTGTGTGTGTGTGTGTGTGTGTGTGTGTGTGTGTGTGTGTGTGTGTGTGTTTGTACATATTTGCAAGACCCTTCGTCGGTATGTGTTAATATGGCAGATGGATTTCGAAAAACTCAGCCACTTGTGTTTCATCAGAATACTGCAGAGAACTGAAGAATATCTGAACAGGCATACAGTATTTTTATACAAGCAGCTTATGCAGATAGAGATGCATGCACAACGGCATTTGTTTTGCTAAATATAGCAGGATCTGAAGCTATAGAAAGAGAGCGATCATTTGTCTATGCACCAGCAGTCTATGAAGGTGAAGGTGCAGACCGCCATATTGCTGTGCAAGCTGAATCCAGAAAAGACCCAGAGTGTTTAAAGTGCAAGTTCAGAGAAATATGCAAGGCCCAGATGAATGCTGCATTAGAGAGGCATTTGTTTTACACAAGAAATCAGAAACCAGGGGAAACATTTGCAGCTTATATAACTGACTTGAGGAACAAGACTAAAATATGTTAGTTTGGTGACTTGAAAGATGAGCTGATAAAGGGTAGACTTCTATGTGATATTAATAGTGCTGCAGTGAAAAAGATTTTGCTTCTTGACAGTGATTTGACATTAAGCAAAGCAACAGAGATTTGTCAGATCCATGAGCTGACAGAAAGGCATACGAACATGCTTACAAGTGACAAAAGCGTGGTTTCAGTAAACTCCAGAGCAAACGTAGACAGTATGCAACACATGGCAAGCAGAAACAGGTCTAAGCTAAGGGCAGCCACATGGTTTCCAAACAAGGTGCAAATTTTTCCAGAGAGTTCCAGGAAAAATGGAAGCTCCATCGCCAGCTCAGTGCTACTCAAATGACAGTCAGCAAAACCCAAGTCAAGTTTTATTAACTGTCGTAATTGTGGTTAAAACAATGAGTCTAAAAGAGAGAAGTGTTTAGCATTTTGTCAGCAATGCCATGAGTGTAAGAAATGGAACCAATTTCAAAAGTTTTGCAAATCAAGTAAGCCTCATGCAGTTGTAAAGAAAGGTCACACAACAAAGCAAGTTGATCAAGTAGAGCCAAAACAGTCAGCTTTCTATGTGGATGGCGTATCAGTACTAGGAGAAAGAGCTGATGCAGTAAAACTATTAACAAGGAGTGAAGTGTTTTGCATGGTTTGGATCAATGGGAAATCCACAGAGCTCAAAGTGGTCACTGGATCAAAGTGCAATGTTATATCAGCAGATACATTTACAAAAGTGAAAACCAATGAACAACTCAATGTAACCAGCAGTGCGAGACTTGTTGCTTATGGAGGTAAAGAAATTCCAACCAAAGATTCAATAATACTTTCATGATAATTGGCTGAGAACTGTTGTAACTTATTATTGTATGTAGTCCAGGGACCAGTGCAATCTTTACTATGTATCAAAGATAGTTTGAGAATGAATCTGCTTTCTTTTGCTAAAGAAGTTCATCATGTGATTGCAGTTCCAAGTTCAAGCTTTTCAGAAGCCATTTTCTCAGAGTATGCTGATGTTTTTGACAATAAATTGGGCAAATGTCCAGTTGTGTATTCTATGAAATTAGACCCTGAGGTCACTCTAGTGGTCAGGCCAGCAAGAATAATTCCAATAGCAATGCAAGATAAAGTCAAAGCTCAGCTGGATAAGATGGTGCAGCAAGGTGTGATTTGTCCAGTCACAGAACCAACTGAATGGATGTCATCCATGGTAGCTACTCATAAGAAAGGCTCAGGTGAAATCAGAATACGCATTGACCCTAGAGATTTGAACAAAGCATTAAAGAGGCCATATCATCCAATGCGCATAGTTGAGGAAGTCGCAGCTCTAATACCAAACCCCACTGTATTTTTTGTTTTAGATGCAAAGAGTTCATTTTGGCAAGTGATGGTTAATCACAAGTCCTCATTTCTAACTACGTTTGGTACCCCATTTGGCAGGTACAGATTCCTAAGGATGCCACTTGGAATAAATTCTGCAAGTAAAGTCTTTCAGCATGCAATGGAACACATTTTTTTCAGGGTATCCTTATACCATAATAGTAGACAATATATTAGATGGAGGCAATGGTGAAGCACAGCATGACAGAAACCTCAAGAAAGTTCTAAACAGAGCATGTGGAGTAAACTTGAAGCTTAATCCACTGAAGTGCAAATTAAGACTTCCAGAAGTAACCTTTGTAGGACATTTGCTTACAAGTACAGGCTTGAGACATGACCAAACCAAGCAAACAGCTATTTTAGAGATGTCAGGACCAGACAATGTGCAAGGATTACAGAGTTTTCTGGGTATGGTCAACTATTTGTGCCAGATTTCACTGAATTGACAGCACCTTTAAAAGAGCAAACATGCAAAAATGTTGTATGGTCATGGTTTCAACATCATCAGAAGGCATTTGAAGACCATAAGCAGAAAATTGCCCCCCCCCCCCCATGTTAAGGTACTATGATGTGAATAAACCAGTTGTCTTATCCTGTGATGCTTCAAATTTTGGTCTTGGTGCAGTTATTCTTCAAGAGGGCAGAACAGTAGTCTATGCATCTAGGACACTTAAACTGAGAAACATTATGCTCAAATTGAGAAAGAGCTTTTAGCAATAGTTTTCGCATGTTCCAAGTTTCATGATTATATTTATGGTCGAGCTATTAAAATTGAAACTGATCATCAGCCTCTAGTTACTATTCCAAAGAAGCCTATGCATTATGCTCCGGTGAGATTACAAAGAATGATGCTCAAATTGCAATAGCAGAATTTCAAAATGGTCTACACTAAACATAAATTGCTTTATCTGGCTGATACCTTATCCAGTTCGCCTAGAAGTACAACAGAACAGCTTGATGTGGAAACTTTTGACTTTGATGTCATGTCAGTGCATACTTTTTCCACCACTAGACTTGATGAGTTGAGAGATACCACTATGACTGATCCAATTTCACAAAAGCTTAATCACTACATCAATGTTAGATGGCTGTCAAAGCAATCTAGTGTATCACTTGAGGTACAATCATATTTTCCTTACAGAGATGAATTGCTGATGGAAGATGGTATTATTTTCAAAGGTCCTAAAATTGTTGTTCCTGCTTCCTTACAACATGAATATATTCAAATTTTGCATCATGTGCACCCAGGTTTACTATCCACTAAGAGAAGGGCAAGAGAACTAATATTTTGGCCTTCATTATCAAAAGACGTTGATAGTGTTCTTTCTTCTTGTTCAGTATGTAATAGTACCAGAGCGCATTTGCAAAGAGAACTGGTTCAGCTAAATCCAATACCTGAACTACCTTGGTCTATTGTAGCAACTTGATATCTTTGAATGGAATAATCAATACTATTTGCTTTTGACAGACTCTTACTCAAACTGTTTGAAACTGATTTACTACCAAACTTAATCTCAACAGTTGTTATCACTAAGCTAAAATGGCATTTCTCAGTTCATGGTACACATATTACTAGCCAGTTGTTTCAGAAATTTACGAGAGAATGGGACTTTATACATGTCACTAGTAGTCCTGAATATCCTGTATCCAATGGTCTAGCTGAACGAGCAGTACAGAGTGCAAAACAATTACTTGAAAAGTCAAAGCGTGACAATACCGATATATTCTTCAATTTACTTAATCTCAGAAACATACCTCGTAACGATATTCTTGGCTCACCTGCTCAAAGATTACTTTCCAGGCCACTAGAACTGTGCTACCTATATCGTCAAGTTTTTAAAGCCTAACTCTAAGAACAATAAAACCATCAATGCTCAATTGTTGAAGAAGCATAATAGCCAGAAATTTAGTTATGACAGATTGAGCAGATTACTTTGTTTGTTGAGGGAAGGAGAGATGATACGAGTTCAGACAACAAAAGGTTTTGATCGAATAGGACAGAAAACAGGCATCTGTGCTGAGCTCAGATCTTATTGGGTAAGCTCTGAGGGTGTAGAGTATAGGAGGAATTGTAGACATCTTCTTCCTGTAGCAGAATCATCAGCATTGCAATCATAACATTGTATCTGTGATGCAGACTCTAAATCGAAGACTGAGTCAGACATTGTTTCCAGAACAGTATGTGTTCAAAAGTATGATTCTGTTCTAGAAAGTAATTTGCACATTCCGCAGGCCAGCCATTTTGCAGAGACTGTTCCAGTTGCTAAATCTGATTCTCAATTTTATGTCACACGATATGGACAAGTTTCTAAGCCTAGTGTGAAATATGCAGCAACATGGACTTGATTGTATATATATGTGCACTTAGTATTGTATAATGCATGTATTTACATTATCTGTGATTTCTGCATGTTAAATAATCTGATGATAAATTGCATGATCTATTTTTCATAGAGAGAGGATGAAGCTCAGAGTGTAACGTGTGTGTGCTATGTCTTTTAAGAAGCATGCGAGGCTGTGCATGCATGTATAAATTCCAGACACATACAATCCCTAGTGCCATTTTGTAGAAGCAGCCAGTGAGTGAGCATGTATAATCGCAGCAGTTAGTTTGTATATACGTTACTTGGTCATGGTCAGATAAGCCTTTACAGTGATGTGTTTGCATAGCATTAAGCTGCTTAAACAGAATCCACGAAGACTCATTTATTTGTGTACCAACACAAAAGCAACTTAGACTAACTGTCTTTCTAGGCAATTTTGAACCTAGCCAATTATCCCCCTCCGGGAATCAAACCCTGCACCTTGTGTATGTAAGGTAAACACCTTAACCATTACGTCAAACTCCCACTAAGTTCATAAGTCACAACTAGGCTAACTTGTGGACCATTTTAAGCCTAGCCAATTATCCCATTTGAGAATGAAACCATGCACCTTATGTATATAAGATAAACACCTTAACCACTATACCAACCCCCAAACCCTTTTATCTCATCCTTATCCCCTCTCCTCTTGTGTTCTTTTGTCTGTCCCAAATCTGCTTTACCAAATCATCCTTTGCTTACCTGCATGTGGAATTAATTTATTTTCCTTGACCTTTTCTGTGACTGTGGTTACTTTGGCTTCAGCTCTTGATGTCCTCATTTCTTCATCTGCTCCACAGTGTTCATCTTACTAAGCATCTCAGGGACTTTGCCTCTATCATCTCAGGTTTCCGTACCTGCTCTCTCTTCACTGCCCAGGTTTCTGTGTTATACATAAGCACTGGTCACACCACTGTTTTTTAAAACATTCCCCAGGATTCACGAAGCCTCCGTGTAAGAGTTATAACTCTTACACGGAGGCTGCAGTTAAACGGAGTGATGTCAGCATGCTTTGCATATTCATGAGAGCATGCTGAATCACACCTAAGTCTAACACGGTCCGTGTAAGACAGTAGGGGGCGTGTCCGTAGGCCGAGCCCTGCAAGCGGACACGCCCCCAGAAGTGTAAAAGTGCCCAAAGTAGACACCCACAACAGAGTCCATGGAAATGTGAATAAACACAACACAACACATGCCCCTACAGACTACAAACATAAAAGATATATAAATGAACATGTTATATATTTTTTTTAAATTGTAAAGATGTTTAACCGTGAGTGCGCTCGTTTGCGCGGGCATGCCCGTAGCGCAGCTACAGTTAGCAGTCAGTGGGAAAGCATATAAGAACTAAATATGCAAAATAAGCCAGAAAGCAATAGCGTAGCGGTAGAGATGCTGGCTGCAGAGCAGGCATCCATGGTTCGAGCCCCCACAACACCAATTTTTTTTTTGCAAAATAAGCAGGAAACAAGTCCCTGACAAATATGTACACATAAAACCACAAGTTATGTAAAATGTAATGAAATAGCCCATTTATATTGAAGACATGTGAGGTACCAAAAGAAGGAAAAAATGCCAGATGTGCTCATAGCTGAGCTACAGTTTAACAGAGTGAGTGCATGTGCCCGTAGATGAGCAGTGGTTTAACTGGTGCAAAATGCATGCCCGTAGCTGAGCAGTCGTTTAACATGTTGAATCTATGTGCCCCTAGCTGAGCTGAGCGTAATATTGGTGCCGATAGTCAAATGAGGCTTAAAGCAGTGTACCCCGTTTGCGCGGAGCTGCGCACCGCGCAAACAAGCTAACCAACGGGCAACGTTGAGCAAGCCGTATCAAAACTGCCTTTACACAGACACACCCCTCAGCATGTCTAGACAGTCATGAAAAATAAAAAGCAGTGGCCAGGTTCGAACCCAGGATACTATACACCATAGTCAAGGTACAGAACCACTAAGCCATGACAGCAGTACCTAGAAATGCAATAATAGTTAATATATAGGAATGAATACAAACTACAGCATGACAATGCAGGTTTACTGAAGTTGATACAATTCCAAAATGGCCAATCACAGATATGTGCGGGAAAAACGGACTATATAAGCCCCATAGGCGGGAATACACAGCATAAACGATTGTAGAACAGACCTGCAGGCAGAATGTCAGGAGTAGGGGAGGGTAGCCGCTTTCGAGCACAGAGGTGGGGTGTTGAGGAGTCCAGGTACATGGCCTGGCTCCTAGTCCACAATCATGAGGCCCAGCTCATGCAGGGCCAGGTCCTCTGGGGAGCATACAGGGCTGAGGCATGGGACCGGTTGGCTCATGATCTCACCAGTGCCACAGGGATTCCAAGGACAGGTGAGCAGGTCCGTCACCACCATGCAGACCTGAAGAGATGCAAGCAGGACCAACTGAACCTTTGGATCCAGGAGGCCCGGCAAACACCCAACGCCCCACCACTGAGTAAGTAACATTCAATTATGTATGTAAAAAGTTAAACTAGCTGATATTATGGAGATGTGTATTCCAATATTACTTCATTTATATTACAGCTGCAGGTGTCCATTCTGCGAACCGCAGAGCCTATGGCGATAGGCTGGTGCGGTTGCGCCACCAGGCAGGTCAGTAATCCACTACCAGTAACTGTAAAGAAATATAAAAGTATGACAGTCAGCAAAAGAGTGCAGTGTAGTCAGTAAGGAATAAAATCTGCAAGTAACAGTGTGAAAGTGTATGCAAGTATTGCTTGATTACAACAGTTTTCAGCCTGTAAGTTTAAGCTAAACATGAAACTGTCCGACATATATCCTGAAATAAAAATGCCCTGCCTGTAAGAAAATAGTACACAACCTGCAGCAGGCTGAAAAGTATAGCTGCAGAAGATGATGAAATCACATGTGTGAAATATATCCCTGTGGAAATACTGAAACATGACAGAAGTGAGACTGCTGGAAAGGATTGTAATAACTACTGTTAAAACATGTCAATAAAGCCTAGAAGTACCATCCTGAATAGTAAAATGAAAGCAAGTGAGAGAGTGTGAGAAAGTGCCATGAATCCAGCAATACAGTAGTAATAACCCCTGAATAAAGTATACTGCAGGCAAGACAGAATGAAATGCATGTCAGATTCAAAACCAAACAGCTAAATCTGTTCAAAGTGTTGCTGCATCTGGAATGTGTATCCCAAAATCAGGATATGTTGCTCTCAGTCTGCAATATGCAGATAGGATGTTTGTCTGATATACCAAACATCCACACTTGTCTACAGCTATATAAAGCAAATGTAGCCCTGATGTAGCTGAACAAAGCTAGATATGAATGTGTATGAAGAACCATAACATGTATATTGATGTTGCATTAACAGTCCTATCACCAAGTTGAAATAGTTAACATATAGGAAACTGTAGTTAGAACAGTAGTGTGTATATAACTGTAGCTATTAGAAATGTACAGCATATGTATTGTTATTCAAAGGTGTTAATATTACTTTCTTCACCCCACCCTATAACTACATATAACCCATTCCACGTGAAAATGGTATGTGCAATCACAATTAACACCCCTGGACGTTTGTCCTGTTGGGTCATATATATTTGCATGTCTGTTGATGCATCTGCCCTGTTCATACATCCACACCTGATGGCCTGTTGCCATCAATTAACCCTACATGTTGTTGGACTGTGTATTTCTGTTCAAATTATGCATGTGTTATGCACGCTGTTCAATGGTGTGAATATCTGGGTGTTTGGTTAATGGGAATACTAATGCATGCTGTTAAAACTAATTGTGAATGGTATTATATGTCACTAACCCAAACTGTCATGACATAATGCAAAACATAGTACGACAGGGAAGGCGGGTTCCAGCGGACCCACCTCTCCCACCTCAGCTGGCGAGTGCACCTGGCACTAGTGCCGAGTCCGGACCCTCATCCGGTGGCCCTGTGCCACCTGCGGGTGGAAGCACTGCAGGGGATGGGGCTCGCCCCCCCTCTGCAAGTGTGGCCGGAGGAGATCCACCACTCACCCTCCGTAGCATCCGGACTGTGGTGCGTAGGGAGATTCGGGACTCTGTCCTTGAGCCCCTACGCCAGCTCGAAGCACGGGTGGTGCAACTAACGGGCATGCCTGTTGCCCCGCCTACACAGCCCCCAGCACAGCCCCATCCTGGGCAGTGAAGGAACAGTGGCAACTGCCTATGGGTGGGGATATCAGTTCCACTGTTGCCATCTGTGGGCTCATGGGCTCTGGATATCCAAACCTCCATCCCCGTCAATTGTGTAACCCCCCCACACGTGTCATACACCGCCCCTGTATGTGTCTTGTTTGTCTTGTCTGTTTACCTACCCAACCTACCTCCCCAGCTGTACCGACTACCTTCACCTGACATACCACTCTCACCTGGAAAAAAAGGGCACTCTGTACCCACAAAAAATTATGCCCCATACATAGCTGCCCATTCCGCACACATGTCTACTGGACATGGAACCTATCAATTCCAATTGGCTGTACAACAAGTATTATTGTTGTCCTGACACCTCTCTCAGAGGTGGAAGGTTTCAAATGTCACACCAAATTACATATATATGCACAGCTGTTGCTGATGAAGAAATGGGCAGCTATGGGCCTTACCTACATCCCTCCTGCACATCCCAAGCTTGTTTCCCTACTGTCTTACCCTCTTTGTGACCCCTTTTTCACCACTTTCCTGTCTCCCCATTTTTCTTTTCTTTCAAGGAAAATAACGCGGGTGTGCGCAAGAGTAAGCACGTTTAAGTGGTTGTAATCAGGTGTGCGCTTGTGTGCGTGGAGCTAACCGCCAGTGCGCATGCGTGAGCTCCGCGCAAACCAACGCTAACCCGGTTACAACTGCTTAAAAGTGCCTTAGTCACTTTGATTGACAGGTCCTGTACTCAGTTCAAAAGCAAAATAAAATCCCACTGTGAGTCCCGAACCCAGGACCTTGGCAACTGTAGTTTGCATAACTTACCACTAAGCCATAACTCTTATACAAGAGCATTGTGCTAAAGTAAATATATCATGTAACAGTAGGAATGAATGTAAAGGGAATATAGATGTGTAGTACACAAAGCATGACATTTAGAATTACTATCAAAACTGGTGGATTTCCATAATAGTAGTGTGTGAACAGAAACAGCCATGCTAGTTGGAAGCTAGTAGGTAATAATGTCACTATAGCACCTTACAAGACACACACATACTCACAGCAGGATAAGCACTGCCCATACCCCACAACCTCTTACAGGAACACATCTGGACCAAGTAATAAAATATGTGGAGCAAAGGCCCAAAACCAGGGACACATTACAAATAATGTTACAACAAACGCAGACAGTTCAGAAAGTAACAGGGTCTACACTTTGTGGGATGTTTGGAAGGGTATGCAGTCTGGAACTTGAATGTTTGTCACCATATTCTGACTTGAGCCCAGAGTGACTTGCCAGAAAAAGGTGTGCATGAGATATTGACCAAATTATGAGGCAGATATGTGGACAACCTGCAAATATCTGTACACATGACGGGTCCGACACCACCATATTTGAATAGTTAAGAGCCTAGACATAGCAACAGTGAATGACTTACAGCGATGCCCCACAGACCCCATGTGAAATGTACAAACAGTAGGCAGAAAGGTGTAACACATGCAATGGTAACTATGGAGTCCAGAAAGTATTCACCACTTGCATGGCAGAAAAAGTGTAGTAATACATATGCTCATGCTAACCCACAGTCACAACTGCAGCATACCAGACATTTTAATGGGTGTACCCCACTGATATGTACCATTCCATGAGGCACATAACAGATGAACCTGAAAGTCTCTGGGGCCTGCTCAGCAGCATACTCAAATACCCTAATAGATGTCAAGGCCCACACCATGGCCAGACCACACTGCATGCTGTAACACCCTAGCAGATATAGCAAGCATTCCAAGGTGTGAATGTACATGGAAAATAGGAAAGCTACAGCAGCACACTACAGTCAAGACACCTAGCAGGCATACAAGTAGTGACTGTAAAGGGCAACTATTGAAGCCTTAGCAACAGAGTGCAAGCAAAAGTGAAAGGAAAGCACACACACACACACACACACACACACATTAACAGTAGTAGTAGTTGTAGGTGTCAGTGTACATACACAGTTAGTACAGGAAACTGGAGAAATGAATGGAGGAATGTTAATCTACAACACACCTGGAAATATGAGAGAGATACCAACCTTTACACTCACAGAACATTGTCCACAGCATAACAGCATGGTCCCTGCCCTTAACATCTGAAAGGGCTACGCCTATCTCACACACCTTTTTATAGCACTGTTCTGAAATCACATTGAGAACTGCAATCAGTACACAACTGGCTGCATGCAATTAGCAAATGCTGGCTAACAATTGGTGCAGAGGCCATTATGTGGGCATATGCAGATACCTACAAAAGTATGCTGTACTCCATTTCCATGCATGCAATACTTTCATTGCACCCTGAGAAGGACGTGAGAGACAGACAGAGAGAGAGAGAGAGAGACAGAGACAGAGAAAACTGCAATTAAGCAGACAGAAACAAATTGTTCAGCAACAGCTACCTGAAAGCTGACAACTGGAAAGTGGAGCAGCAGGACAGAGAACCAGACAGCAACACAAGCAGCTGTGACAAACACAGGTAATGTAAAGTAATACTATAAAGGTATACATACTGTGAACCCTCCATATGTGTCATTGGTCTGTATCCATATGTATATGAAGATGTGTAAAGGGCAGGGGACATACAGCAACTATCAGTGAAGGCTGTACATACATTTGTATGTGAGAGCATGTATGTGCACATATCAATGTTGTTTGATTGTAGGTTGTAGTGCCATGTACAAAGTAGGTTACACAGTTATGTATGTTCAGCAGTATGTTAGTGTGTGTATACAGTATGGTAGACAAATATGTTGATATACCTGTCTAACATATGGATACGTATGTATGTCAAAATATGTATGTGTATATATATATGTATATATATATATATATATATATATATATATATATATATATATGATATGCATATATGTATACATACATAGAGAGAGAGATGTAGGAATACATAGACAGATGTAGATAGAATATTGTACAAACATATCTATGTAATGCACACATACAGATATAGATATATGTAGATACATATACATAGACAGACTGATCTGACTACCTACAGGTATGACTGTATATGACGACCTGCAACACAGCCTGTCCCACCCCCTCTGTCACTCACACCCCCTCTGTGCCCCCCTCCACATCTATAGCAATATATGTACATCAATATATATATATATGTGTATATGTATCTGAAATATATATATATATATATCTATATACATATAGATATATCTATATACATATATATATATATATATATATATATATATATATATATAGAGAGAGAGAGAGAGAGAGATGTATATAAATTCTGAGTGAGGCACATGTGTACAGATGTATTGCAACAGGTGCCTGGTGACAAAGGCATGGAGTGAACACCAGTGTCAAATCCGGAGTACCATACCACATTCCAGATCACCTACACCAGTAACCACCAGATATGTGATTGGCTGCCCACCACTGCATGTGTCAGGGGTGAGCAGGGTCAGAAATGTGTACAATAGTGGCCCCAATGATATTCACAGTGGCACACTATCCCTGGAATACCTGCACATGGTATGTGTCAGCGGACATGGTGAGTCAGGTATGGACATGTAGGTCGGTGTAGCCCTCCACACCACATAATGGATGCCATGGTATGGACCTCACATGACAGCTACAGATATGGAGAAGGACACAGTGACATGTGCAACACTGTGACAATGCACTCAAACACATTACCAATGCACAGTGACTGACAACACCACAGAGTACACATATGCTACCCACATAGAGGTTACCACTCCTGGATTTACATATGGAAGTCACACCCATGACAGATGTCCAACAACCATAGTAACACCTCACACCATCCACAACCTAAATGTCTGCTGTGTGTCGTCCGTGCCACTGCAATAGTGTGCACATGTGGAGGTAAGAGTTCCTACCCACAGATAAGACATACCCTGCAATAAACCACACAGTGTTAAGAAGCAAGACTCCCCATGAGTACATGTCACACATACCCCTGCTGAATGTTAGTCAGATAGGTAATATGCCATATGAGTCACCCTGTGTAACTGTGTGACAGCAGCAGGTACCATCACACCACATGTGTCACAATGGTCAGGGTAGCAGAACAGTACGCTGCTGTAGACACAGGGGCAATAGCATATTGTATAGTATTGTATTGTAATGTAATGTATTGTGTTGTATTGTATTGGTATGTTGAGGTGCCTCCTTCATGGAATGGAACCACTGCTGCTGTGTGCCAGTGTACAGGTACATATCCTGTAGTCAGGCTAGTGTTACATAGCACTTCTATATGTGTGTTTAGCTCCTGTCAGAGGTTATGTAGCATGCAACTGGGGATACCATCAGGTCCCATCCATGTTGTGTATTCTGCTGTCCTGCGGGTGTCTCTCACCTGGACATCTGTGATGACAGGGAGGTTACAGTCAGCTGGGATAACTATGCCTTATTTCGGGGGAGAGGGCGGGGTGACACCTGCACTTAACCTGTCTGCCACAATGTTGTCGATATCTGTGGTGTCAGTGAAATATTTGTTGTTGTGTACTACCTATGGGCATAGAGGATGGCTCCTGACCAGGTTGCTAACATAACTGAAGAAGGCCTTCTGGTTATCTGTAGTGTCACTCTTGATTTCCCTCTCAAAGTTGCCCATGTATTTTGTATGATGGAAAATAGATCCTTACCAGTGCTGCTCAGACATGCCCTCCCTTTAGTGAATTATGCTCTGTCTTGCAGTAGCTTCCATCTTCTGTAATACAATCTGTCTATGGCTGGGGTCCACCAGACAGGATGCTTTCCCTTTGTGGAGAGTGTCTTGGTCATATATGGGATTGCATGATCCATGCATTCTCGAAGATGTCTGTAGAAAGCAATTGTGTAGGGGTCAGCATTGTGGGTTGTATCTGCCACTGGCCCAGTGGGCTGAAAGGATACCATATCACTGTTACAAAGTGTAAAGTTTGTATCTGTAATGTTATGCACTATAGTCGTTTGTGCTGGTGGTGGAGGTGGGATATGTATATCCAGGGCAATCAGTGTGTGGTCAGCTCACAGTAGTTGACGATGTAGGCCATACAGTACCTAGATACAAACCCCCAGAGTGAGGAGGTGCTCTTGACCTGAATCAGTGTTCTGACTGCTGGGGTTTGGTAGTATGTCATATGGAGTCTGCCAGGTACTGTTGCACAGTTGCTGGCCGAGCACTGATACCTGGCCATCTACATGTGTATCCACCAATAGACAGACAGATGCTACGTATGTGAGATATGTTGTATCATAACAGTCGAGTAGCATGTGTAGTATGTGTGCCAAATTCTGCTGACATATATTGCTGATACCAGGTTATTTTCTTTCTCAGGTACATGGCCCACCTGCGGAATCCCACCTACTCCACAGCTGAGGATGAGGAGATACACCAGAGCCTGGTGCGGGATTATGCAATACTCTTTTCCCGCACCAGCCAGAATCAGCAGGAGAGGGCTGCACTGTGGCAAGACCTTGTCCGTCGGGTAAATGACATAGGCACGCATAATTGGACATATGAGCAGGTACGACATCACTGCAGTGATTTAATCAGACATGTCCGTCAGCGTGCGTCGGATATCCACAGGCAACAGGTCGCCACAGGTGGTGGGGTGGCTACACATCAACTACTCACCAGACTGGAGGGACTACTCATGAGTGTAGTGGCTCCAGTCTGCCAGCAACAACAACAGCAGCAGACATGCATTATGATGGAGGCTGGAGCCACACAGCAGCAAGACAGTGAGCGTGCAGGTAATATGCCATATGTATAGTTGACTGTTGTGTACACTGGTAGTTAATGCATGTGTGAGGTGTGTCCTTGGTTTGTAGCTGTCACCATAGTATTTAATGTGCAAGTGTGATATCCTCAATATTAGCTGCTGACCTGTGAAAGGCGACTGTTGTACTCCTGACCTGTATCATACTCAGTAACAATGGCACAGTTGTGCCCACTGACATTAGTTTCTTCACGTCTGCAGGACCCTCTGGTATAACAGCAATGCAGCCTATCCATGCTGGTGAGTGTGTATTAACAATTCCTGTAATAGTGTTGATAGTAATAGTACTATTTGGCTCACTTAGTAGTGCTCTTTGTATGCATGTAGGTGTGTCTGTGTCTGTGTGTTGATATCACGCATACTGAGTACTGTACAATTGTGTGAAACTGTGTGCATGTGTGCACGTGTGCATGTGTGCATGTGTGCACGTGTGCATTTGTGCATGCGTGCATGTGTGCATGTGCGCATGTGTGCATGTGTGCAGGTGTGCACGGGTGCATGTGTGCATGTGTGCATGTGTGCACCTGTGCATGTGTGCATGTGTGCACCTGTGCATGTGTGCATGTGTGCATGTGTGCACCTGTGCATGTGTGCATGTGTGCACCTGTGCATGTGTGCATGTGTGCATGTGTGCACCTGTGCATGTGTGCATGTGTGCATGTGTGCACCTGTGCATGTGTGCATGTGTGCATGTGTGCACCTGTGCATGTGTGCATGTGTGCACCTGTGCATGTGTGCATGTGTGCATGTGTGCACCTGTGCATGTGTGCATGTGTGCACCTGTGCATGTGTGCATGTGTGCACCTGTGCATGTGTGCACCTGTGCATGTGTGCATCGCTGGTAATGTGTAGACATTGTAAACTGTGTTTCCTGTTTCCTTCCCACAGGTTCTGTTGCTGCTCTGGTGTCATGTAGCAGGGAACCTGAGTCAGGTGCCATGGGTACTGATAATGATGACATCTGTCTAATGGCACAGGAAGGTATGCTAGGGTCCACCATTGGTCAGCCGATTGACAGTACACAGCTGTCGACCCCATCAATGCGCACAGTTATCCTGCCAATACACCCTTTGTCACCACTGTCCCTAGGTGATGGACAGCATACAGTGGGCATTGACCAGGGTAATGTGGTATCTGTGGCACATGCCTCCCCACACAGCAGCCATGGGCATGGCCCAGAGATGGTACCACACAGACAGATGTCCAGGGGTTCTCGTG
Source organism: Protopterus annectens (assembly GCF_019279795.1). Classification (NCBI taxonomy): domain Eukaryota; kingdom Metazoa; phylum Chordata; order Ceratodontiformes; family Protopteridae; genus Protopterus; species Protopterus annectens. The sequence goes on along the minus strand of NC_056740.1, from coordinate 519,670,376 downwards.
GGAGCATCCATGGGCGTACTGCCCCTGTCAGACATGCCCACAGAGGTCTTACAACCTCAGCTATGTTTCAGACTGTCATGCAGGCACAGTCACGTATGGAACGGTACACCAGACAGGGTCTGAGGGAGCTGACAGCATGTCGCACAGCCATGACTGACAGTATGCGTGACATTGCGGCTGCCATCCGTGATTTCACAGATGTCATAGACAGACGTTGTGGGGACATATTAGACCGGTTCCACAACTACATGTCCATGAGCCAGGGCGATGGTGGGCGGTTGAGGCGTCGATGTGGCCGTATGCCAGCAACAGCAGCAGCTGGCAGTAGTCGCGGATGACAACAGGGCCGCGGCCGCCCCCGTAGTGCCAGCAGCAGCCCCAGCAATGCTGGGTCTGTGCTGTCATCAGACCACCCCAGGAGACCACGTGCACGTGGCTCTGGCCAGGCCCGACAGGGATCTGTGTCCAGTCAATGAACACCTGCTTCTGATGACAGTACCCAGTCTGGGTTGGTACCGGATACGGTCCGTAGCACCTCTGCAAGGCACAGGTACCATGTCCGTGGCCAGAGACACTGATCTGTATGACCTGGCAGGTGCAGTCTGTGGCTGTTCACAAACACCAGTATATGGCAGCCATGAGGTGGAACTGTGTGCATCCATACACACATGCAAATTGACAACACCTAGGGCTACACACGCACACGCACACTGCATCAACATTGCCCCACCTTCTACTGCTGTCCCTCACCAACACACATACACATACATGTCAATTGGTGGTATGGGTGGCTGACTCAGGCATACCAGGTTCACACCCTGTGCATATGATGAAACTGTGCCACCTCCTGCAATCTGTAACAACTGTGCAGGTACAGGTTAACATGTTGCTGATGCACAGGGTGACCACATAGATGTGTAGTAATAGTATCATGTTGTTAACAGTACTGTGTGCTGAATTAATTGTGGGTATATCACAGCATGCCTGATGCAGTAAGTGTGTGATTGTCATGTCCTGTTGTCTACACCCATGGTAAGTACCATAGTGTATCATCTGCACATGTTGGCATACTGGTGGTAATGATGTCAACAGAAGGCTACATACATAGGTAGCACAGGGGATAGGGTAATGAATGTAGTAATACACAATGATGGACATGTAAATTGCAAGTGGCATGTTGCCCACACTAGACTCTGCATTGCAGATGTTTGAGGATGTTGATATGTGTGCAGTACTACACGACTGGTACAGGACACACAGAAGCACCCTAGCACTGCATGCTCACATCTCATACCATGCTAGACAGCCCCAACACACATAACTAACTGTCACAGGAGGGAGAGTCCCCATATATGTCAGGGATACTGTGATGGCAGGCCAGGGAGCATACATCCTACTAAGTATGGAACCACTGAGTGAAGGCTCAGTGTCTGTTATTTGACATGTGTATTACTGCAGGTATGAGCACATGGGTTTCTATCCAGTTATTGTACATCCTGACAGTACATGGTCTGTACACTTGTGTGCACTGAGACTGGACCCTAGCCATCTGACCCGTGTATTTCCATGTACATGTGCATAGTGCCTGCATATTTGCAGTGTTACCTACTGGAACTGGTACAGCTTGTTTGTTGTACAATGGACTACATGCAGCCCTGTTTACTGTAGCTTTGTTTGCATGCATGTTTGCTTGCAATTACCCTGGAATACTGATCACACCTGCAATGCATAGTTATAGAGCTTCTGTGGACTCCTAGTGCCATCTTCATAGCCTACTATATGTATGTCCATGTCCCACTTGACAGGATGTCACTGTTTGTCCTGTTCACATGTACATTGCCTGTGACACAGTGCATATGACCTACCTGGCATGTGTCCACGTGAGCAGTCATATATGCTACTGCTAACTAATCACAGGCACTACACCTTCACACATTCATCTTCTGTTGAACTACCTGCTTTGCTAGGGACGGCCTGCACCTGTCACCCCTGGGCTTTCAGATATTGGCAAAGGCTCTTGCTACCCCCATAGTGCCTATGTTAGGCAGGGCTCAAATGACAAACCCACCTTCATAGGCATCACAAGGGATAAGAAACTAAGAGCAATGCTAGCCAACGCCAGAAGTCTAAACCTCCAGATGCATGCACCCAAAACACTCCTTGGCATGGAAAACATCGATATCTGTGCAGTAACAGATGCCTGGTTCAGGGCTACTGAGACCACACCAGCACTACTGGGTTTAACCCGGTTGATTTCTTTGAAACAGTCACCAAGGCCATTGACGAGGGGAAGGTGGTTCACACAGCCTACCTGGACCTTGCAAAAGCCTTCACAACAATACCCCACTTGGGCATTCTACATACACAAATCACTGGAGCTTCCACGATAAGCAGCAATATATTTATTCAATAAAACAAGCGCTTTCACGGACTCAACAAGCCCGCTTCATCAGGTTACAAATTTCTTAAAAAATGACCACATTTTATATAGTAGGGCATACGCCCTAATTAACTGCCATTTTGGCGGTTAAAAATATATAATTGAGCATTTGTTATTCAATTAGTATCATTTAGGCTGAATTCCATATAAGGAAACTGCTTCCTGCAAATGCATCTCTTACATCTTATGTTAGCTTAAATTCTAAAAATGTATATAAAAAATCTATCAAACATATAACATTCCCCTACATTATTTCGTAAAATATATCATTATACATAATAACTTATTAAATATACAAAATGCATTCTATCCAACTAACACTCATATATGATTAAATTTTCTAAATATTAGTTATAGCATTTGCATAACATAATATTCTTAACTTTCTTAGACTTGATGTATATACAGAATAAATTCATTTAATAGATAATGTAAAATTATTTCATAGGGTTAATTGATGATAAAATGCATTCATACTCTAAATATACCAATGAATCTGATGAATTTTAAATAGTCATAGAGTGTAAATACATGAATCCATAAAAATAATTTTCTATATCAAAATATGACAGAACAAAAATAACCAAAAATTAAAACATATATATTTTTGTTATTTGCACAATCATATAAATTAAAACAATGAAATGAAGTTAAATATATAAATTTATGAATTCATATAATCCTATTATAAAACTTTAGCTTGTATAAACCATTAATACTTTTCTGCCCTAGACCTACAATGCAATGTCACTATAGTAGTGCTGGTTTAATATTGAGGGCTGTATTCAGGCCTGGCTCTATATGTGCCCTAAGCAATAGTATCCATTTCAACTCGAAAAGTTCTAAAGTGCCTAGTGTATTGCCTTCCCTTCTATTATGATGAAGTATCTGTAGCACTTTGAATTTAAATGCATGAGATGGAAATAATTGGCAGTGCCTGGCTAAAGCATTATTGATGTTCATCTTCCGTATATCATAAAGATGGTTATAAGCACGGTCTCTAAGTCTACGTGTTGTCAAGCCCACGTAGTAGGCATTGCAATTATCACATGTGGCCAAATAAATTATGTTTGTGGTCTCACATGTGGCATAAAAGTTCGGAGTAAACTTATAGCCAGTCTGTGAATTTTCATATGTCTGTTCATCACTAATATAATTGCATACACAGCATTTTTTACAAGGAAAAGTTCCTCGCCTAAAATTAGTTCTAATATCCAAAGGTGCATGTAATATTCTCTCTTTGCATAATAACCTTTTTAGGTTTGGACAGTTACTATATCTGAAAATGGGGTATTCACCCACCATATTTTTCAGATCTTTACTCATATAAAGTAACTTCCAATTTTTGCTGATAATGTCTTTAATGTATCTCACATCATTAGTGAATTTGATATCATATTGTATCTTGCCTATGCAAAAATTATTCTGATGTCCAGAGTAGCCTCGTTTATGACTGACCTTAGAAGTCATGTTGTTACTATTTTGGGTAGAAGTTTGTACATAATCTGGATAACCTCTATCCTTAAAACACTTAATTTGAAAATTTAACAGTTGTTCTCTATCCTTGATATCACTACATAACTTAGTTATTCTAGTCATTTGATTTTTTACAATATTGGGAAAAATATGGCGAGGGTGCATACTCTCATGATGTAAAATGCCATTTTTCCAACAAGATTTTCTAAATAGTGATGTGGTAAGCCTATTCCCATTATCTTTCATTATTGTTATATCAAGGTAGTTAACCTTATTAAATGAAGCTTCATGTGTGAAACTAAGGAATGAGGTGGTTGATTCCATATACTCAATAAAGCTGAGCAAGGACTCTATACTGCCATTCCAAAAAAGTAAAATGTCATCCACAAATCTCCTGTAGTAAATAGCATTAGCTATGAAATTTTCATTATTCAGGATATGGGTTCTCTCCCATTCATATACTGCTATATTAGCATATACATTTGCACAAGGGGTGCCCATGGCTACCCCCCATATTTGTTTATAGACCTTATATTGATACAAAAAGATGTTATTATTAAGTATCAACTCTAATAAGGTACATATAATAAACTGTTCATTTTGGTCGACCATGCCATAGTCATTCATACAGCTTCTAGCAGCTTCTACTCCAAAATCATTGGGTATGCTTGTAAATAGGTTCCTTATATCTAAGGTAACCAATAATGTCTCACAATTCACCTTCTCAACCCATTGTGAGTTTTTAAGATCTTCCAATAGTGTGTAAGAATTTTTTAATATAGTAGGTATTTTATCTATCAACGGGGCCAATTTAAATTGAACATATTGTGAGGCATTCTCAGTTGCCCATGATTGACCAGAAACTATCAGTCGTACTGGTGGGGGGTATACCCCTTTATGCATTTTGGGCAATCCCTTGATGATGGGAATCAAGGGTGCCTCAATATCCAAGTAGTCATACAACTGTTTGTCTATGCATCTTGACATCAAGAGATCGTAGAATGTATCTTTAACATTCCCAATTATGGATATGACATCAGCTCTCTTAATCATTAAATATGCAGTATCATCACATAACATTACATTCATTATGTCATTATAAAATTCGGAATCCATCAAAACTACCCCCCCCCCTTTATCAGCTGGTCTAAATATCACACTTTCATCATTACATAATGAAACTAGGCTACTTCTTTGCAATTCACTCATGTTATAAAATAACTTTTTATGTCCTTTCTCTTTATAATATGCATAGAAGTCAAATTCACATGCACGTAGGAAGCAATCAATAGAACTGGGTAGCGGTGGAATGAAGGCACTTTTCCTTTTAAGAATAGTATTTTTTGACCATGAATCCTTAAGTTCAGTATTACTTTCATCAGAAAATAAAAGTTTCAGGGCCAGTTTTCTAGTAAACTTTCGGAGCATTATAAGGGTATCAGAAAGTTCACTACCCCGAGAAGGAATGAATGATAAGCCCTTATTAAGTACAGAGCATTCAGATTCAGTCAACTCACGAGATGAAATATTAAAGAATAGAACATTTAGTGTTTCTTCTTCCTGTTCTCCCAATTGTCTCCAGATATTTTGCGCTTCCCCCTTCCCCTGCTTGATGATCGCATCGGGGCTCGTTGTTTGTAAGGAAGCGGGGAGTTTAAAATCGATGTCATATTGGGAGCAGTATTCAGAATATGAGTGCCTTCTTTCGGTCTGGCTCCTGTTGTTACATTTTTCAAACCTTGCTGATTGCAAGGTAGAGAGGAAGTAGGTGAAACAGTATCCACTTCTGATGTAAGCAGACCACTATTAGATACTGTATTATCTAAGTTAACGGCATTAATATTTGTAGTTGCACTACTCGCTGTGTCATTATTCACTTGATTTACTTCTCGAGTTACTAATGTCTCGTTGTATCTCGGCCATATAAAAATATTGCCGACACGGAAATCATTGCAGTCTCTTTTCAACTTTTTTAGCTTCACTTGTTCAAGTTTATTACTGTAGAAAGTCACTTGTGATAACATATTGTTAAGTTTAGACAAGCAATGTTCACTTTTGTATTTAGTAACCATATTATTGTGCTCACCTTCAACTTTATCAATTAGTTCATTCTCCACCGGTTGAAAATAATCAATAAGTAATCTCAAATATCTGTTACCAAGGTCTAGGTTGAGTTGTTGCCATCTTCGTAGGAGCTCGGGATGCGCTTCTCCATAGCTCGGCATACAGAGTACGCGCATGCCCCGCAGAATAACCTTGAAATGCAGGCACGCCTCCAGATGTTTCCTCTGCCAAATGAGCCTGTGAAGTTTATAGAGATTGCTCTCCAAGCTCCTCATATCTCCATAAAAGTCTTGCATGTTTTCATTATGGGTATTCACCTCTTGTGGAGTATTACCTTGATTATCAAAGTTCAATAAAGAATTATCTCGTTGGTGGAATATAGCATTCCAATTCATAGCATCACTGGCAACTTTCGGTGTATAATCCAGCTCAATATTTAGGTTTTCCATCGCGTGATGGTTAGCCAGGAAATAAAACAAGAGAAACCAAATTATCAGCACCAGACCCAGCACGACCATCCAAAGCTTCAGTAAAAAAAAAACGATCAGTACATACACAAATCACTGGAGCTTCCACGATAAGCAGCAATATATTTATTCAATAAAACAAGCGCTTTCACGGACTCAACAAGCCCGCTTCATCAGGTTACAAATTTCTTAAAAAATGACCACATTTTATATAGTAGGGCATACGCCCTAATTAACTGCCATTTTGGCGGTTAAAAATATATAATTGAGCATTTGTTATTCAATTAGTATCATTTAGGCTGAATTCCATATAAGGAAACCGCTTCCTGCAAATGCATCTCTTACATCTTATGTTAGCTTAAATTCTAAAAATGTATATAAAAAATCTATCAAACATATAACATTCCCCTACATTATTTCGTAAAATATATCATTATACATAATAACTTATTAAATATACAAAATGCATTCTATCCAACTAACACTCATATATGATTAAATTTTCTAAATATTAGTTATAGCATTTGCATAACATAATATTCTTAACTTTCTTAGACTTGATGTATATACAGAATAAATTCATTTAATAGATAATGTAAAATTATTTCATAGGGTTAATTGATGATAAAATGCATTCATACTCTAAATATACCAATGAATCTGATGAATTTTAAATAGTCATAGAGTGTAAATACATGAATCCATAAAAATAATTTTCTATATCAAAATATGACAGAACAAAAATAACCAAAAATTAAAAACATATATATTTTTGTTATTTGCACAATCATATAAATTAAAACAATGAAATGAAGTTAAATATATAAATTTATGAATTCATATAATCCTATTATAAAACTTTAGCTTGTATAAACCATTAATACTTTTTCTGCCCTAGACCTACAATGCAATGTCACTATAGTAGTGCTGGTTTAATATTGAGGGCTGTATTCAGGCCTGGCTCTATATGTGCCCTAAGCAATAGTATCCATTTCAACTCGAAAAGTTCTAAAGTGCCTAGTGTATTGCCTTCCCTTCTATTATGATGAAGTATCTGTAGCACTTTGAATTTAAATGCATGAGATGGAAATAATTGGCAGTGCCTGGCTAAAGCATTATTGATGTTCATCTTCCGTATATCATAAAGATGGTTATAAGCACGGTCTCTAAGTCTACGTGTTGTCAAGCCCACGTAGTAGGCATTGCAATTGTCACATGTGGCCAAATAAATTATGTTTGTGGTCTCACATGTGGCATAAAAGTTCGGAGTAAACTTATAGCCAGTCTGTGAATTTTCATATGTCTGTTCATCACTAATATAATTGCATACACAGCATTTTTTACAAGGAAAAGTTCCTCGCCTAAAATTAGTTCTAATATCCAAAGGTGCATGTAATATTCTCTCTTTGCATAATAACCTTTTTAGGTTTGGACAGTTACTATATCTGAAAATGGGGTATTCACCCACCATATTTTTCAGATCTTTACTCATATAAAGTAACTTCCAATTTTTGCTGATAATGTCTTTAATGTATCTCACATCATTAGTGAATTTGATATCATATTGTATCTTGCCTATGCAAAAATTATTCTGATGTCCAGAGTAGCCTCGTTTATGACTGACCTTAGAAGTCATGTTGTTACTATTTTGGGTAGAAGTTTGTACATAATCTGGATAACCTCTATCCTTAAAACACTTAATTTGAAAATTTAACAGTTGTTCTCTATCCTTGATATCACTACATAACTTAGTTATTCTAGTCATTTGATTTTTTACAATATTGGGAAAAATATGGCGAGGGTGCATACTCTCATGATGTAAAATGCCATTTTTCCAACAAGATTTTCTAAATAGTGATGTGGTAAGCCTATTCCCATTATCTTTCATTATTGTTATATCAAGGTAGTTAACCTTATTAAATGAAGCTTCATGTGTGAAACTAAGGAATGAGGTGGTTGATTCCATATACTCAATAAAGCTGAGCAAGGACTCTATACTGCCATTCCAAAAAAGTAAAATGTCATCCACAAATCTCCTGTAGTAAATAGCATTAGCTATGAAATTTTCATTATTCAGGATATGGGTTCTCTCCCATTCATATACTGCTATATTAGCATATACATTTGCACAAGGGGTGCCCATGGCTACCCCCCATATTTGTTTATAGACCTTATCTTGATACAAAAAGATGTTATTATTAAGTATCAACTCTAATAAGGTACATATAATAAACTGTTCATTTTGGTCGACCATGCCATAGTCATTCATACAGCTTCTAGCAGCTTCTACTCCAAAATCATTGGGTATGCTTGTAAATAGGTTCCTTATATCTAAGGTAACCAATAATGTCTCACAATTCACCTTCTCAACCCATTGTGAGTTTTTAAGATCTTCCAATAGTGTGTAAGAATTTTTTAATATAGTAGGTATTTTATCTATCAACGGGGCCAATTTAAATTGAACATATTGTGAGGCATTCTCAGTTGCCCATGATTGACCAGAAACTATTGGTCGTACTGGTGTGGGGTATACCCCTTTATGCATTTTGGGCAATCCCTTGATGATGGGAATCAAGGGTGCCTCAATATCCAAGTAGTCATACAACTGTTTGTCTATGCATCTTGACATCAAGAGATCGTAGAATGTATCTTTAACATTCCCAATTATGGATATGACATCAGCTCTCTTAATCATTAAATATGCAGTATCATCACATAACATTACATTCATTATGTCATTATAAAACGAGGGGAAGGTGGTTCACACAGCCTACCTGGACCTTGCAAAAGCCTTCACAACAATACCCCACTTGGGCATTCTAGAGAAGCTCACCAGCTTAAATATAAGCCCCTATGTCACTAGATGGATTGCACAGTGGCTCAAGGACAGAACCCACATGGTTAGCATTGCTGGAGCCATGCCAGACCCCACAACAGTTATGGGTTGTGTCCCACAAGGCTCAGTCCTGGGACCCTCTTGTTTGGTATATATTTATTGGAGGTACAGGCCAACACGGATGAACTGTGGCTGTCCAAATATGCAGATGACTGCAAACTGGCCACCATAATTGACTCTCCGGCTGACACAAGCATCTTCCAAAGGGGCATAATAGCAACAGACAACTTGTGCCAGAGCCATGGCCTTCTGCTGAACAGTGTTTAGAAAGGGGAATGTGCATCCTGTAGTCTGTTCACCTAGTTGCCAAAAGGGACATTGTCCTCACACACACTAACCCCCCTCAGCCAAAAACACACACTTGCCAATTGCAGGATTCAAACCCCTGTCTGACTATGTTATGACACTTGAGCGGACACATTAGCAGAGCACGCTATTTGCATTACTGGGAGCTTACCCTTCTCCTGCTGTACTTATAGAGTGCTGACATCATCAGTGTTTAGAAAAGGGAATGTGCATCCTGTAGTGTGTTTTCCTAGTTGCCAAAAGGGACATTTCCCTCACACAAACACTTGCCATGCGCAGGATTCAAAACCCTACCTAACTATGTTATGACACTTGAGACAGATGCATTAGCAGAGCATGCTATTCGCATTACTGGGAGTTTTCCCTTCTCCTGCTGTACTTATAGAGTGCTGACATCATCAGTGTTTAGAAAAGGGAATGAGCATCCTGTAGTCTGTTCACCTAGTTGCCAAAAGGGACATTTCCCTCACACACACTAACCCGCCTCAGCCAAAAACACACACTTGCCAATTGCAGGATTCAAACCCCTATCTGACTATTTTATGATACTTGAGACGGATGCATTAGCACAGCACGCTATTTGCATTACTGGGAGCTTACCCTTCTCCTGCTGTACATATAGAGTGCTGACATCATCAGTGTTTAGAAAAGGGAATGAGCATCCTGTAGTCTGTTCACCGAGTTGCCAAAAGGGACATTGTCCTCACACACACTAACCCCCCTCAGCCAAAAATACACACTTTCCAATTGCAGGACACAAACCCCTATCTGACTATGTTATGACACTTGAGACGGACGCATTAGCAGAGCACGCTATTTGCATTACTGGGAGTTTTTGCTTCTCCTGCTGTACTTATAGAGTGCTGACATCATCAGTGTTTAGAAAAGGGAATGAGCATCCTGTAGTCTGTTCACCTAGTTGCCAAAAGGGACATTGTCCTCACACACACTAACCCCCCCTCAGCCAAAAACACACACTTGCCAATTGCAGGATTCAAACCCCTATTTAACTATGTTATGACACTTGAGACGGATGCATTAGCAGAGCATGCTATTTGCATTACTGGGAGTTTTCCCTTCTCCTGCTGTACTTATAGAGTGCTGACATCATCAGTGTTTAGAAAAGGGAATGTGCATCCTGTAGTGTGTTTTCCTAGTTGCGAAAATGGACATTTCCCTCACATACACAAACCCCCTCAGACAAACACACACGCTTGCCATTCGCAGGATTCAAACCCCTAACTAACTATGTTATGACACTTGAGACAGATGCATTAGCAGAGTGCGCTATTCGCATTACTGGGAGGTTTCTTTTCTCCTGCTGTACTTATAGGGTGCTGACATCATCGGTGTTTAGAAAGGGAATGTGCATCCTGTAGTGTGTTTTCCTAGTTGCCAAAAGGGACATTTCCCTCACACACACAAACCCCCTCAGACAAACACACACACTTGCCACTCACAGGATTCAAACCCCTACTTAACTATGTTATGACACTTGAGACGGACGCATTAGCGGAGCGTGCTATTCTCATTACTGGGAGGTTTCTTTTCTCCTGCTGTACTTATAGGGTGCTGACATCATCGGTGTTTAGAAAGGGAATGTGCATCCTGTAGTGTGTTTTCCTAGTTTGCAAAAGGGACATTTCCCTCACACGCACAAACCCCCCATAGACAAACACACACACTTGCCATTCGTAGGATTCAAACCCCTACCTAACTATGTTATGACACTTGAGACGGACGCATTAGCAGAGCGCGCTATTCAGATTACTGGGTAGTTTCTTTTCTCCTGCTGTACTTATAGGGTGCTGACATCATCTGTGTTTAGAAAGGGGAATGTGCATCCTGTGGGGAGGCAGACACCAAGCACACTCTGGCTAAGCTGTCATTCCCTAGGGCAAACAGCCTAGTGTTGACCTCTACACCCATATGTTTAATTGTCAAATGCACATTATTTGTTGCTGATAGACTGTTTGCACATCTTTATTGCCATAGCATTCCCTGTTTGTATGAACAACTTGTGCATCTGTGGAAGATGTTTGCATATGGGAGGGATCCACTATATCACGTATGTCTCTGTAGTCATTTAACTGTGTGCACTGGGCAGACTGCTGTAATGTGGTTGGTTCCTGGAATAACACATAACAATACCAGATATGTGTGTCCAACTGCTAAACCGAGATTTGGCCTAAGTGTGTGAGCATGCCCAGTTCAGCCTTCCCATGGCATGTTGTCAAAGTGTGTGAGCATGCCCAGTGTGAGCATTCCATATGTTGGACTCTGCAGCCCACCACATTTGTGGATGAGTGTGAACTTCAACAACTATCACCCGTTTATGGTTGTGTGTTGTGTGTCATGTTGTGTAGTTACTGTACAACTGCTTTGTGTGTGAACACAACAGGATTATACTGTGCCTGCAGTGTTTGCATGGGATACTTTGCATACAGTTGTCAACATCCTTTCACACTGACCTAACACTGTAGTACTGTATAGTGTACTGGTAGTACTTTGACTGTGGTGGACAGTATCCTGGGCTTTACTGCTATCACTGCTTTACATTTTGATAGTGGGCACAACAGCCTGGTTAGGGGCCAGTTGTGTACATCTGACCATGTTGCATTCTGTTCAGATATGAACTACTTAAACCAGGCTTGTCCAACATTGGTAGTGTATTCCACAACATAGGTGTACATTTGCAAACACTAGCGATGTGCCCTAGTCCATGTCTAATGCTAGTTGGAGAGTGTGTTTGTCCTTCAACACACATTGTAAGTGGAGTTTGCCATGACATATGTCATGGTTAGTATACTGTGCCTCTGTCTACCTGTGACATGACAGTGATACCCAGGATAAATCTACCATCTCCCATCCACTCATCAGGATTCCTATTGAGGAAGATTGATAAGTGACTCTATGGGTAGCCTGTGCTGGGGGTTCACTCATGGGTGGGAGTGGCTTCTGTGTTATGGATCACGCATTACAGCTTGTCCTATGTAAGTCAGTGCTGGGGTTCAGGTCTCTCATGTGCATAGCTCACTGCCATTCAGATTGTACAAGGTGCAGCATGTTTATTGATGCCAGCAACACAGGCAACACATGGCATCTGTGCAAGCTCTTTGATACTCCTGATGAGGTACTGTTGGGGACTTTACGGTTGATGGAGGTGTCTGCTGAGGTACATCCCACAGGGGCTATCGTAGTCAATTGTACCGCTGATGAAGGATGACTGCAGAGCCACAATGACCTCCCCTTATCTAGATCTGACAGCCTTCATGATTAGGTGGGTATATGGTATGTTTCTGTAAACACTACAGCACATGTTTGTCCAATGCAGGATATCTATCACCTTGTGTCCCCAGGTCTCTCATTACATGTTAACTACATAATGGGTTAACACCTATGTGGTAATTGGTGGGCACTTACTGTATATCCACGGGGGTTGACTATACACGTTTCTGCAATTAGCTTGCTGACATGGCTATGGCACCAGTTGTCTGTTTCTATGTGGCCCTTTTGTGGGATGCTTGTGTCAGCTGGTGGATCATATGTGGTGAGCAGTTTGTAGTCCTCTGCAAACATGTTCGGACACAGTCCTTCCATGTTTGCCTGTACCTATGGGACATATATACCAGACGAGGGAGATCCCAGGACAAAGCCTTGTGGGATGCCAGTTATATCTGGTTTGTAGTCTGACATGGCTTCAGCATGTCTGACCATGTCTGTTCTGTCCTTGGTCTGGTTTGCAACCCCTCTACTGACATGTGTGTTTATATTTAAGCTGGTGAGCCTATCTATAATGAACACGTAGGGTATTGTATAGAAGCCTTTGCAAGGTCCAGCTACACTGTGTGGAGCACATTGCCCTCATCAATGACCTTAATGACTGTTTCAATTGAGTCAAACATGGTTAGGGGCAGGATCTGCACTTGAGAAGGCCACACTGGGTTGGGTCCGGTGTCAGTAGGTCCCCAATATCTTTATGTCTGTGGTACATGCTGATCCTTTCCATAGCTGTGCAAACCGAGCTTCTCAGGATTCTGGGGTAGTAGTTTTCAGTATCCATTCAGGCAACACCTTTGTTGAGAAGGACCACTGTTGTTGTACACTGCTCTTTGGGTACATATTCTGTGGTAAGGCTGACATTGAGCAGTAGTGTGGTTTGGCATTCCATTCATCTTGGAGTCCATGTTGCACTAAGCCCAGGACACCATCTCATACCATTGCTGCTGTGTGTTTTGCTTTGTAGATGTTGGCTGTTACCTCAGCATCTGCAATGTCAGGGGCCAGCAGTCTGCTGGGATAGATATTCTGCATTCGGGGGGGGGGTTGCACTGCACCTGTCAGGATGTATGTTGGCAATATGTGTGTGTGTTTGTGATATTTTTGTGATTCAGGGCATATCTGTGAATTCCCAACATGGTTCCTACCATCAGTTGTGAAAGCCTTGGGATTATCCTTAGTGTCCTGTACAATTTGTATCTTCATAGGTTCATAGGTTCATACTAGGCTATCCACCCTGGGCATTTGTTAGCCTAGCCAGAGTGTGTGTGGCTTTTGACACCCCTTGCTATGTGAATATTATGGCCATTTATGATTTGCTTTGCTGTGCCTCTGTCTGGACATGACACAGTGAAGACCCCCAGTGTAACTCTACAATCATCCATCCACTTGGCAAGATTCCTGTTGAAGAGTGTCAGTGAGGGGCTCTGCCTAACATGGAGTGGGATTCTGGTCCAGGGTGTGGGGAGCCTCTGGATTATGTATCTGTCCCACCAGCACATCCTATTTCATTATTTGTTGAGGTTGACATCTCTCACTCTCACAGCTCCGATGGATTTGAGTTTTCTGGGGTGGAGCATGTCCATTACTCCTGTGTTGGGCATGGCCTCCTACAACAGGCATGCAATGCCTCTGTGTAGGCAGTATATGACTGGATTCAGCTGGGGTGTCTACAGCCAGGCAGCATATGACATATATTTGAGACCCTTTATCCTCTTGGTGAGGTACCTTTGAGGTCTTTCTAACTGCTGCAGGTGTCAGGTAAGGTACATCTCATATGAGGCATTGTACTAGATTATGGGTGTGAGTAGAGAAAAGTATAGGGGCACAATGACCTCTGTTGCCGTAGATGTGACTCCTTTCCTGATACGGTGTCAAATGTAGACAGTCTTCCTAGCCACATTGGCAATGTGGGTGTCACATAACAGGTTACTGTCCACTTGTGTCCCTAGGTCCCTGGTTACTCCTTCCATACATAATGGTTTACCACCTATGTGGTAATTTGTGGTACCTTGTTTGGTATTTGGTGGGACATTCATACTGTCCAGTGTCTTCAGGACGGCTGGGTGGGGTTATTGTGTGTGAGAGTGCGGTCTGTAGCATGCTACAGACTGCACAGCAGTCTTGCCTACAGTTAGTTGCACATGGGTGAACTCCAATGCCTTGTGCATTGTCGGTTACCTGGACGTATGGGTGTCTGTGCTGACTATGGATACTCACCCTCCTTTTATGTTTTGTTCCAGGTTTTGGGGCCATGACACATGATACGTGGTATAATCTGGTAGTGCTGGTGTGCTGTCAGGAGGCTTGCAGCAGGTTTCTGTCACTGCACAGACATCGATGTTCTCCATTCTGGGGATGGCCTCGGGAGCATGCATATTGGGGTGTACACATCTGGCATTGGTCAGCATTTCCCTTATGTTTCTTCCCACTTATGTTTTCTAGGGTGGTGGGTCAGTCTTTTCAGCCTTGCCTACAAAAGGCTCTATGGAGGTGGCAAAGGCCTTATCCAATATTCAGACGCCCAGGGGTAACAGGTGCAGGCCATCCCAAGGACAGCTGCGTGGCTTGTCAAGCATGACATCCGAAGCAGACAGACATTGGATCCCCTTGGAATGACACCAGTAAGTGTGCCACTTGCTATGACTGATCATTCCGTGTTTGTACTGTGGCATTATTCTTGGTAAGGGTAGGATGCTGCAAACGGTGAGTGTCATACCGGCCTGGACTACATAATCAGATAGCTCATCTATGTCTCTTTATATGTAGTCTAGGGCGGTACATCTCAGGTCATTCACACCAGCATGGACTATGACTGCATCATATTTCTACTTGCTTTGGAGTGACCTACATACTTCTGTTATGTGGC
The DNA here is from genome assembly GCF_019279795.1 of Protopterus annectens. NCBI lineage: Eukaryota > Metazoa > Chordata > Ceratodontiformes > Protopteridae > Protopterus > Protopterus annectens. Next base: position 519,654,579 of record NC_056740.1, on the reverse strand, counting down.
ATATTGTGGCAGCCTACAGGCAGCTTACTGTACCCTTTCCCTTGTTCAGTCTGGTGTGCGGGACAGCAGTGTGTCTGACTATGGAGTCACCTATTACAACTGTATCAGGCATGTTGTTTCTCCTTCTGGCCTGTGACTGTTTGGCACACCAGCTTTGTGTGCTATGTGTTGCATGTGCTATGTTTGGAGGCTGTTTGATTGGGTGTCTGCTTTAGAGGCCTCTGTTGGTGTGCTGTGTTTGTAATTTGTGCCTCCGGGAATGTTTTTCTGTGTTTATGTGTTTGGTTTGCAGTTGTGATAGGTCTATGTGGGACTGTGTTTGTGGTGTGTGTGGTTACCTTCTCCTACTGACTTGTTTTGGGAGTACTGAGTTGAGGGAGCTCAGCCTCCAGTTTAGATGGATGGTTGCATCTCTCACATATATTTGTATTTCTTGGGTGGAGTTGGGGGTTGTCTGTGTACTTGGGGCAGGTGTAACATTGCCTCAGGATTCACAGATTCCACTTGTTGTGGCTGGCCTTAGTGGATTGCATATGTGGACAGATTTTATTGCCATACTACTGATCAGTGATTACTTCATTGTTCATGTTTGCTCTATCATGTAGTAGCTTCCTCATTCTCTTGCATGTTTTGGTTATGGCTGGTGTCCACCATGCCAGATTTAGGCACTGTGTCTTGTTTTAATTTAGGACTGCATAATCCAAGCATTCCTGGCAGTGTTCATGGAATGGCTGTATTACAGGTTCTGAGGTGTGGCCCATATTTTGCACCTGCACGGACCTTTAATGGATTCCACATCAGTTTGGAGGAGTGCAAATATTGCTTAACACATGTTTTCCACTGTGGTTTTCTGGCCAGGGACTGTGGTCAGGATTTGTATATCCAGTGTGATTACTCTATGGTCTGGTTTTACCAGTGAGCAATACACTTCTCATCTTGACATCCAGTACCCATGTTGCTGATTATCACATCCATTATGCTTACCCCTCTTGTGGGAGTGGTACGTTGTTCCTGGGCCTTTTGGTTTGTGGATTCTATGAACTTTTGCCCTACACTGTTGGAGCTAGTATAATGCTCCCAGTCTATGTCTGGGTATTTGCAGTCACCCAATATAATGTGGTTTGGAGGACTTGATATACTCATGTATTCCAGCATAGGCCAGATGCAGTTCCTGGTGTTGGGACAGTAGTCTGTAGCAGGCTATAAACTGGGGGGCAGTTTTAGCCACTGTTACTTGAGCATGGCTAGTCCATGCTGCTTTTGTTGTGGTACCGACATGGGGGTGTGGTTATCCTTGACAATTCTTGCTAGTCACCCTCCTTTTGTAGCTTGTTCCAAGTTTTGAGGCTGTACAGCACAGTATGAGGTGTAACCTGGTAGTGTTAGGGTGCTGTTGTGAGCCTTGCCTCGGTTTTCTGTTACAGCGCAGTTATCAACATTCTCCATACTGGGTGAGTTTAGACTGCATGCATCTTGCTGTTTCAACTTATCCCTTATCTTATTCTTATCCCTTCTGGTACCTATGGAGATAGGTTTGTGTTTTGAGCCTTACCTATTCAGGGCACACTGTGGGTGACAACAGCCTTTGCCAGTATCCATACGGCCTGCACTGATAGGTGCACATCAGTCCTAGCAGGTGGTGCATCATGTCATGCTCAGCATGTCATCCCAGACTGGCACACATTGGATCCCCTTTGACTAACTGCGATACTTCAGTCAATTGTTGCACTTGATCATCTCATTGTCATGTTGTGGCATGATGATTGGTGAGGGTAGGATGTTAGTCAGGGTCCTCAGGTGTGCATATAGTACATGGTGTTACATTACTTAACACATAGCATTCATGCCTCAGGTGGTGCTGCAGGGCTGTCTCTGTCGGATGCGCATATTACACTTCCCTGTACATGTTTGAGAGCAGGTTGTGTCACGTTAGGCATCCCTGTTACTATATGAGTGAGTCAGAGAGGGGTATCATTCCCAAGGTTCCTACTGAGCCAATGTATGTGCTATGCGTTGCCTCTTTGCCAAGGCCAGGGCATACTGGGCACGCCTCCTTCTGCCTACTGGGGCAGGCTCAGGTTGTTCCTCCTCCGAGTCACGCTCTGCCTGTGATGGCCTTGGCAATGGTGAGGGGCTGTTTGGCCCAGCCCTATGCTGGTCCTGCTGCAGCTGTTTTCGCAAGATCATATTATGTAGCATAGCACATACCATGACAATTTGGGTACATGTAGTTGGTGTGTACTGCAAGGCTCCACCAGATGTGTCCAGACACCGGAACCATGACTTGAGCAGCCCAAACACACGCTCTATTACATTACGTGTTTGTGCGTGTGCCTCATTATGGCGTTCCTGTTCAGGTGTGTGTGCGTTTCTGATGGGTGTCATCAGCCACGGCTCCAGTGCATAACCTGCATCCCCCACTAGGTGTCCGTGTGGGATGTCCCCACTGGCAAATGTCTGGTACAGCTGCGTCAAATGCCAGATGTGGGAATCGTGGTAGCTCCCAGGACAGCCAGCACACACATTCATTATTATGCCCTGGGCATCACACACGACCTGGCAGTTGATGGAGGGGAAGCCCTTGCGGTTGATGTATGCCCTACCCCGCTCACCGGCTGGTGCTTTGATGCGTATGTGCGTGCAGTCTATTGCACCCAGTACCTCAGGGTATTCCGCTATTTGCTGGAAGAGATGCATATTGTTGGCCAATACCTCACGGGCATTGGGGAAATATACATGATCACCGACATGTGCTGACATGGCATCCAGGAACTGGTGCAGTACCTGGAGGCTGATGCCTGTGATATCCCCATCATATCACCAGTTGGTCTCTGGAAAGTACCTGTTGCTAGTATTCTTAGGCCGACACATACCTTGGTTTCCACTGGGATGGGTTCCCCTCTGTTGGTTCTGTGTGTGAGGCATGGCCTGCACAGCTCCACTATTTGCTGCAGGAGGTCTCTGTCCACTCTATAGCGCTCTACTATCTCCAGCTCATGTAACCCGTGGTAGGTGACCCTGGGCCTGTACACTCTTCTCCGTCTCCTCACTGTGGGTTGTCTGGCACCATCTGCATTGTCACCACCCTCAGCAAGTCGCCTATGTCTCATTATGACAGCTATGGCAGCCCCTAACATTTCTGCTCTGAGTTCAGCTTTTTCAGTTTTCACTTCTGATAACTTAACTCCTGTCTTGCAGTGTCTCTTGAGAGAAACATTCTGCACTGCTGTTTGCAGAGTTTTAAGTGCTGGGCTGGGCTAGTGTTCTGCCTGTGTAATTGCCTGCATCTAATTGTTTTCACCTGCTAGCTCCAGCAGTATTCCCTGCTAACTTCCTACTACATCTGTTGCTTCCTTTTTCCTTTCTGTTTCCTCAGGGTGGAGCCGTGTGCAAACCAGCAGAAACACGCTCACAGTGGCTTACATGCGCGCACACATACTTACACAGTTCAGAATCTGCTTATTCGGTTTTAAACGCGTGCACGCCCGTGCAAACGGTGTTAAACATCCCCCAACACGCTCCCACATGCTCAGTCTGCCTTACACGCGCACACACTGCCTTACTGCATGGCGCGCACATGCGCATACACGTCCAGCAAGAAACTTTAGTCTAGGCAACAGTGTACACCTTCCATTTCTTGACTTTCTCATGCTTACTTAGTGGCACACCTCTTTCCTTGATATCTGTCTGACATCTGTCATGTAACTCTAACCTCCAATGAACTGCATTTCTTTCTACCATTCCCCCCTGTGATGTCACCTATCTCCTACTCTGTTCCTCCCCCTTATGTAACTCTTACACTACTCAGAATGTGCTCATTTGCTATGTGACAGTGGAATTCAGTATCCTTACACTCATTTGCATCAGATTGCCTACTAATGCTTAGTTACATCTCTTAGACTCAGCTTCCCCCCTTAGCAACCACTACACGGTGGCCATGTTGGTTTTGCTCTGCTGGTCCCTGCATTGACATTCCATGTATTGCATAAAACCTACATTTGTAGGTTTAAAACCTTCGTTTTATGTTCTATACAGAGCAGCCCGCTTTGCTGGGCTGCGCTGGTTTAAACATCGGCAATCGCGAAAAAAAAATTATATTTCTCATATATTTGCATCAGGTTACCTTGCCAATGGCCACATATTTGGCCATTGGCATGCTGCCTGACACATATGCACCCTTTATTTGGAGCTGACATGGCTCCATTGCGTTTGCAGAAACGCACTCAGTTGTCAACTGAGTACATTTCTGCAGCTAAAACGGCTCTTACACGGGCTATTCTGGGCTTCCTGGATCGCTAACCAGCCTCATTTGCATGCTATTCGGCTGCAAGTGAGGTGATTAGCTTATCCACGCCCACTCCGTGTAAGAGCCGTTTTAGCTTGACTCTTACATGGACTTTGGGCTGTTCCTGGATCGCGAAGGCTGCATGGAGTCTTACACTACTCTTAGACTCCGTGCAAGCCTTCGTGAATCCTGCCCATTATTTTTCATCTTCTATAGCATTCACCTGTCAAACACTACCCCTAATGCTTCATACCAGCTGGCTGCATCACTTTTGATTCTAGCTTTAACCTTATCATTCAGACTTCACTTTTCATCAACCACCCCTCCCAGATACCTGAAATGGTTAACCTATTCCACTATTTTCCCTTGTATCATAGTTTTCATTTTCTTCTGTTTTCCCCATTTGTTGTCATGACTACAAGGATTCACAAATTTTACTTGGTACAGCACAGTAAACTCTGATCTCCATTGGTAAGGCAGTTTAATAACTAAAATGCTCAGTGAAATCTCTACAACCTAAGAAGATGTAAAATGAATTCAGAAATATGTGCAAAAAAACTGACTAAAATACCCTAATGAGATAAAGAGGTGTAAGGACGACAAACTCATATTCCACAAATTATGGTGATAAGCAGTATCATTGCTAAAGTATGCACCCCTTGATGTCAGCAGGCTTCTGCACGCGCATAAGAAGCTGGCTGATGCAGTGAATTTATTCGGGTCTATATCAGATAGTCGAAGTTCCGTAACTTCGAACACCTAATAGTCAAACCATTATGTTCGAAGTTACAGAACTTATACTACGTCAAAAAAAAAAAAAAAAACGAACAATATAATAAAGTGTTGTAAGCAGGGGGGCAAGCCCCCCTGCACCCCACCCCCACTACTTAAATATACCAACTCCAAGATCGCACCACATTGAAGTGAATGGAAACCTCAGCTTATGGAGATTTCCATTCAGACACTTGAACTTTTACAAATTCAAATGTATGGTCTCGACCATATGTGGTTCGAACTTGTAAAAGTTTGACTATATGATAGGAACTCTCTTCCTCATTGTCTTTAGACAGATAGTAGATGAATATCAAAGGCTTCCATGTGTGCAGCAGTCCTGTGTACTGATGGGTAATAAAAGGGGCACAGGATATTAGATGGGACACATAAGAAGGTTTAGGCAAATGTATCAGTTTTGCACTGCAATGGACACAGAGTAATACACTTCCACCATTCTATATCGGTCACATCTTATCGATACTGGTGTCATTGTTGTCGTGCAACACATATCTCACATGAGAAATGTGGATAAAGTCAAAATAATGAGGAGAAAGTCCCAAAATCAGGGACAGGTTTTAATTATTACTCATAAAAGCTTAAAAATGTGCTAGAACAACTGGTTTTGCATTGGCATACATTTTGTGATTGCAGTCTGAAACTCAAATGTCTATCATTATTTACTGACTTCAAACTTCATTGATTTGCCAGAAAACTACAAATTTTATAAGGAAAAGTTCAAAAATACGAGGCCAAAAATCTAGACATATTGTGAAAATCTGGACGGTTGAGAAGTATGCATGCATGGTCTTCAACTTTTGGGTGGTGGTCAAAGGTTCAAGCAGATGTGTATGTTCTGCTGCAGACTGCTAGAAATGTTTTTCTTAGCTTGCAGAAAAGTGAGCATCCATGTTGATCCTGCAGAGACATTTGACTACACCAGAATGAAACTAAGGTTATTGTTTCATCGTAGATCTTGTTTTGTGTAATGGGTAGCCCTTTCTTGAAAAGGTCGCCAATGTACCAGAATGAAGGGAGGTAGAAAGGCTTGTATCTGGTATCACTGAAGGTATTCTTTAGTGTCCGTTTGTATCTGACATGTACTAGGTTTATGGGAGTTAATCCAAAGCAGGTGCTGCATCTGTTTATCTGAGTGATTACAATACTGACTACGTCTTCAGTGCAACAAAGGCTTGGAGAGTATCTAGTTTTCAGATATGAGGGTTGCAGCTTTGTTTGCTGATGTTTCTGAATTTTAGACCTCAGGAAACTTTATTATTATATGCACTAGAATAGTATATGTTTGATTATGCAGTTTCTCATTCATCTAATCTAAAGAAACACAGGCCATGTAAATGAAGTTTTGGTGAATTATTAAGTAGTATCAAAACGCTCCTGGAAATCACACTTCTGGATCTTCTGCCTTACAGTCTATAATAACTGAATGTGGCATCCCTTTTCATTTGCTGAAGGGATCTGCACATGGGTGTCATTCCTGGGTGGACTTTTATATTTTGAATGACATACATGGGGATCACTATGGTCATTGTCAGCTAATTCCTTAAGTATAGAGCATGTTTGGCAGTATGTTGGGCACAGCATGTTGGGCCTAGCATGTTGGCAGTATGTTAGGCATAGCATGTTGGACAGTATGCTGAGCCTAGAATGTTGGGCACTATGTTGGGCAGTATGTTAGACATAGCAAGTTGGGCAGTATGTTAGGCATAGCATGTCGGGCAGTATGTTAGGCACAGCGATTTGGGCTGTATTGTGGGCCTAGCATGTTGGGCAGTATGTTAGGCATAGCATGTTGGGCAATATGCCACCTCTGAGCTTTGTGTCACCAAAATAAACACCAATGGTCATTATCTTATACAAATCCTACTCCCCACTAGGGCTTGCACATTGTAGAGCTGTAGGTATATGGACAGCATAGCTTGAAAGGCTGCATCCATCACTGACCATTATCAATATAATCACCTTTTTAGTCAGATATTTAATCCAGAATGTCCAGTTGGTCAGTGTCAGCTGTGTTTCACCTTATTCCCATATTATTTATTGTCAAGTTACTGTGAGATGTGACAGACAGATAACTTGCTCATGGGGGATTCTTGAGGTATGTTTTAAGTTGTTTGCTGCAGACCTGATTGTGGACCATGCTACAATAAAACATAAGTAACTCTTCTGATCCGTCAGCAGGATGCCTCAAAATGAGATTTTTTTTTTTAGAATATTTTACTTCTCTAGAGCACATCTATTTTCAATGGCTTCTGAAGGAAATTTGCCAGTCTTTTAATCAAATTTGCATTTCATTCATTGCTGAGTGAGTGTTTTGTGTGCTTTTATGTTCAGGATTGTAGAAGAGGGGTTGAGAAATTTTCTCTTTTTCTCTGATGTTGTGTGATGTCAGCATTGGTATACGCAATGTAGTAGGAGTGTGGAGTCTGCAGGGGGCTTGTCTCCTTGCAGAGACAGATGTTTTTTTTTTTTTTTTATGGATCAGATGTTCAATTTTTTGAGCTGATGAAACATTGCTAATGAAGTCTAATATATATATTATACATATATTGCACAATACTGAGGAAGGATGTATTTCATATTAACTCATTGCCATGTCATCTTGTGGCATGCAACTGCTATCATGTGACTATCCTGTCCATAAACAAAAATTGGACATTGGAAAAATATACACACACACATATATATATATATATATATATATATATATATATATATATATATATATATATATGTAAATATATGATTATGTCATGGAAGATCATCTAAGTACTGAACCTCAAAGTATCTGATAAAAAACATTAACAGCACCAAGCCCTGAAAACTCACAAAATGAAATCACAAAATAACTAATAATTTTATCCAACAAAATATTCCCTATACCATAAACTTCAACTAGAAAGCACAGACCAAGAGTCTTGGTAGTGGTACTGCTAGGGAAAGGGCTTTTATTAGATTAATGTGTAGGGTTAGCGGCAATGGTGGGGTTAAGTTTAGGGTTAGCACATCAATAAGGTGGCGGGGGGGGGGTTCCATGGCTATCTCTCTGTCTGTCTATTTACTTATCTTTAGTTTGATGTGTTTGAATTTTGTTAATGAAGCAGATGGACTAGTCTCATCCAGGCAACATTATTAGCCATGACTTCAGCCAACAGGTAAAGGCAGTACTTGAGTGACAGGTATTTATAGAGGATTCAGATACAACAATGAGCAGCAATAATGCAGTGCATCAGCTTCACACAATCAAAAATGAAAATTTCAGATCAGAAATGAACATTCCATACATGAAGGAGTACATGTCTAAAATGGGTGTAACTATTTATCATACAATAACAAAAGAAAATGAGTTTCACTGTGATGTAAGTGTAAAAATACATACCAGAGTTGTGCACAAATATAATCGTTCCTGTATAAATAGTATAAACATAAAAGGAAGACAAAGTATGTAAGTAAAGTATGCTTATGTTCTTCTGAGAATTTAGGACTTGAATCCACTGAGATAGAAGTTCAAGCAAGAAATACTATAAACTGAAAGTCATGCTCCAGGATTTAATAAAATCCATGTAGGCTCCATGTAGAGCCTACATGGAATGTGTACATGGCCATGGTTCCTCCTCGGTAGCATGCCATGCATATTAACTGCCAAGAGAGAGCATAGTAACAGGACTATTGAATGTGTGCAGGCAGAAGTGTAGAGGCTGGTCAAATGTTATGTACATGGTGAGGCTCCCTGTAATGTTCTCTGCTGCTGCTGCTGCTGAAATGTGCTGCGAATTAATAGTTTGTGTTTTAAATTTCTAATTTTATTTTTACTTTTTTTTAATGTCCATTTGTGCAGTGCGGCACAGAGGGCAGCAATGCCAAGCTAGGCTTGTACTTAGACAGCTGACACCTGCCAGACATCTAAAAATAGAAACCGTATGTAATTAATTATCATATCTGTTTTTTTAGTTTTTTTTTTTAATTTATTTTAATGTCCATTTGCATGGTGCTGTGCAGTGTGCAGCAATGCCAAGATGCGCTTACACATACACATAGACAGCTGACACCTGCTAGACATCTAAAAATAAAAAACAGATGCAATTAATTATTTAGGTCTGCTTAAGTTTAAACCTGCTTAAGCCCATTTGCGTGGCCCGATGCCGTAGCTTAGTGGTATATGTGAAGGTATACTAGTTTATATACAATCCAAGTATCTAAATGGGTAGAGTGACATTGTAAAGCTTCATAGGTCCTAGGTTCAAGTCTCTAGCAGACATACCATTTGTTTAATGTAATCTAACTTTTTGTTTAATTTAAAAATGTAAATTTTACATTTGGAAGAGCAGTGCTAAGCACAGCTTAAACATGATTAATGGCTACTATTGTTTGCACATTGCTAAGCTTTATTAAAACATTGGTTATGCGAGCTTTCGTGATGCTCAGCTCCACTTAATTGGTTTGGTAATGCTAAGCACTGTGGCACTTTTTTTGAATGTTGCTGAATTACGTGTAAGGGTGGGAAAACAATCTATATTAAGGGCAATAGGTGGGAATTCTGCAACACTTGTTGGAGACTTTCTGTCAGTATGTGATGTTAGAGAGGGTGCGTGCTTTCAGGCACAGAGATGGGCTGTGCAGGAGTCCAGGGTTTTTATTGGGCTCCTGATACGCAATTATAAACCTAGGCTGCTACAGGGCAATTACCAGGGCTCAGAATGTAAGGCTGAAGCCTGGGATCAGTTGGCCAGGGACCTTACTAGTGCTACTGGTATCCCCCACACTGGTGAGCAGTGTCATCACCACTATGATGAACTGAAGAGGAGAAAGAGGGGAACTTTGGACACCTAGATCCAAGAGGCCAGGGCTGGGCATGCCCCAGACATATGTAAGCATTTCTTCCACTATTTTACTAAAATGCAAGCTGAATTTGTGCAAAACTGGTATGCATAATGGTGTGCTTTCTCCCAATAGCTACAGCTGACAGGGCTCACAACATTCAGTCCCATGCTTGGCCCCTGGCCATGTTGCTCCGTGAGTGTGGTAAGTATGGGTATATTATGCTAACTGTAGTGTGATAAACAATAAAGAATAAAAAACTGTACTGCAATGAAGAATAAACAATAAAAAACTGTAGTGCAATAAATGGGGAATTGGAGGTGTAGTACAATAAATGAACAGTAACAACTGTATTGCAATACACACTAAACAGACCAATAACAGTAAGCAAAAAGGTGTAAAGCAGAATTGTGGTGTCATAACATAATTGCACTAGAGCTGTATGCATTGTATATGTACAGTAAAATTGCTGCAGTCAAGTGTTAAACTGTAATAACTGTAGAATGCAAAAGTGGTGGCTGGAAAAATGCATTGCTCAACTCATAGTACAGTTCAAGGCTGTCTCCAGGCCAATGTCAGTCACATAATGCTCTCTTTTCCTCCCACTCCATGAACAAATGGTATATGGGTGAGGTAGCTCACTTTATGGGCAGATATTGTGTGTTGACTTCACAGATAATTAACACCAATACCAATAAAGTGTTAAGCAGCATTGTGTTTTCCTAAATAAATCTGTCTTAATATTTGCAGTAGAGTTGTATTCATTGCAGATCTGTTCTAAGTTGCTGCAGTCAGTTGTAACATTATTTGCATATGCCCCCTGCAGTCACAGCTTTTGGGTTCTACTGCCATGCGTGCCAACTAAGGCATGATGGCTGTCTAGTTTAGTTAATGTACACAAACCTAACTCTTCACTGTCATGATTTTGCTAATGTAATTACAACTGCTTAATCTGTCTCTTCCATGATTACCAGATAAATGATTACATGGAATGCAATATACTTTCAAATCCATTTACTGAACACCTTGGTAGTTATGTAAGTCCACATTATGTGAAACTCTTCTGCATAGTTGTGTACCTGCATTTGTTAGTGCTTGGCCCATACTGTCCCATGCTGACAGCTTGAGAGGTATGTACATGCTCCATCAGCTGTAGAAGAATTGTAGTCACTGTACTCACTACTGACACTGCACACCTGTAGAAGTATGTAGCAGTATTCTGAGTAGTAATATTACCTGCGAGGTAACTAATGGCATGTTTTTCTCTCTCACCCCACCCCATATCATCTTTAAGTTATTATTGTTATTTATTATTATGATTTAATATTAACATATTTTGTTAAACTAACTGTTTTGCTGGCTTTATGGCTTCATTCACACTGGCTTGCTGTTAACATACTTACTGTTATGTTACTTAATGTTGTATTACACATAGTATACCATAATATATATTTGGATAAAAAAAATACTAAGTTCCATTCTGTTAATACTAACATTGGTTTAGTTATCAGTAACCTTAACTTATTGTTATAACTACTTTACTACAGTTTATCAAGGTCAGGTGTTACACATAATATACCTTAATATGTATTTGGATTAATAAATACTATGTTCCATTCTGTTAATACTAACATTGGTTTGGTTATCAGTAACCTTAACTTATTGTTATAACTACTTTACTACAGTTCATCAAGGTCAGGTGTTACACATAATATATCTTAATATGTATTTGGATTAATAAATACTACAGCAAATCAAGGTTTAGTAACCTTAACTTATTGTTATAACTACTTTACTACAGCTCATCAAGGTCGAACGGTTCCTTGTGATCTGCCTACCTTGCCTCCTCTGGTCGTGGCACCTGGTCCCAGCACATCTGGAATCCAGCCTGGTGGTACCTGCTCTGCTGACTCTGAATTACCTGTGGCATCAGATAGTACCACCCCATGGGACGAGGATGGACCCCCATCTGGGACCGGTGGTGGAGGAGGAGTTGTCACCATGACAAACTGTTGGGTTTGGTGCGTGGGATTACCTACCGTGGGATTGGACAATACCTGCATTGGATGGAGAGCATGCTGGCCACCCTGGTGGGGGAGGCCTGGCCCAGAGCCCAGCCTCCACCACTGCCACCCTCAAGGCAGTGATGGAGCAGTGCCGACAGTCCCATAAGTGGAGATTTGAGTCATACTGCTACCGTGTGGAGGCACATTGGACTGACATTCCACAACACCCTCTCCATCCAAGGTGTCCACCTCCCCCTTGTGTCACACACCACCCCTGTCTGCTGTCTTGTCTGTCTTGTTTGTCTGCAAAAGCTTCCTCATCTAATGAACTTACCTCCCTCACATGTACCTATGTCCCTTCCCTGACACTCCACTCTCACCTTAAAAAAATGGGCATCTCCCCCCCACAAAAATTGTCCCATACATATCTATCAATTTCGCACATGTGTCCACTGGACACACATAATTTTGTCCAATTGACTTAACAATGCAATTATGTTGTCCTCACCCTCTCTCTCTGATGGTGAGAATTCAAAGTAATCTACAAATTCTGTCAAAGTGCACAGTTGTTGCTGTACAAGAAATGGATAGCTATGATTCTTTCCTACACCCTTCCTGCACATACCTACCTGCCTTTTACTATTTTCCCCCCTGTTTGCACCCCATTTCACCACTTTCCTATCTCCACATTTTTCTTTTCTTTATATATTTTTGCATGAAACTGAGCAACGTGGTGTGTAGCGCAGCTTCCCTAAGCTCAGCTAAATGAAGCTACATTGATATATGTGTATTAAATGATAATAAATGCATACAAAATAAACACCTGTCCCCTATTTCAAACCCAAGACCATTGCACCTGTAGACTATGGCATTAACCTGCCACACCACACAGCTGTTAATTAAAACCGGTGGTTTAAGCAAAACATAGTAATTGCAAGTTACACTCATTAAGCATGTTTAAGCAGAGCTGTGCATCATGCCACAAACTTGCTTAAAGAGTAATGGAAAAATTGGGAGTGTATCTTGGAGTCTGGTGCAAAAGTACACCACTAGAAAGCCAAAAAAAGAATAATGGATGTAAGCGAGGTTTCTAATAGCAGGTAAATGTCCCCTTTTATCAGCAAAATTTACAAATAGACCTGCTAAGGCATTAATGGCAAAATACATGTTCAACTTGGACCCTGGTACAGAAATACATCCATATAAAGCCATGCACATAATGATAGATGTAAAAAAAAGTATGTCTCATCCTCTATGTGTGTACTTATATCTTGCAAATACACCTGTTGTAACAGTGACTCAGTAGATGAGTCTGTTAAATGCCTTGAAAACAGTACATTTTGCAATACACAGTCCTGGGTTCAAATCCAGTGGTGTGTAGCATTTAAATTACATTATTGTGAATCCAGTAGTTAATGACTGACTCATGCACTGTATATCCACACAATGTATTTCAAATGAAATGCCTGCTTTTCACTAATGGAAGTTACAGGCCTGTAGATAGGAACACACTTCACATATTCCTATAGCAAAACTATAAGTGCATAAAGTGTCACGTCATGCATTAATATGCATTTACAGAGGGTTTTAACTCAGGTAATGCAAATGAGGCTCACTAATATCAGAGTGCAGTAGACAATCCTTTCAAACTCACAGTGCAGATTAGCAGAGCTGCACAACTAACATGCACATATGAAGCCCTTTCTTGCAACAAGGACTGCCAGCATACATGTTCCAAATGAGTACCAAACTGTAACACGTGGCCTGACAGTTGCCCACATGATGGGCATAATGTTATATTTATCCTGTATATTGCTCAAGAACACAACACACATATTGCCTACTACTCTGTTAATGATACCATTGCCTAACATATTTACCTTAAAAACATGCCTTAATTGGAGTGGAATGGGTACCCTCACTCTGGTTCTGCCTCTACAACATGGGTGACACAGCTCCCACAGTTGCTCCTACAGCTTGCTGTCCTCCAAAGTGTTCACACTCTCTGCCTATGCCTATTACCTGCAGCAGCAGCTGCAGCCTATAGCACACACATGTCTATGTAAAAGCAACTGCTACAGACCCTCTGTGATGAAGTAGTCTCCTCACCCCAGTGATGTTCAGCACAACATATCAGAAAGGGCTTCTAATCTACATGAAGGTATTGTATCTTGTACAGTGGTTGCATATCATTGGCTGATGACAGTGCATATCAGCTGCGTTGGGTGCAATGAGCATTTCAGAACCACAGACTGATTAAGAGGCAATCATCTGTTAATGAGAAGCATGTTAAAAAGGCAAATTTTCTGCCTATGGGGAACAATATCAACAGAGGAGTTGTGTACTCCAGCAGGTATGTGACCGTTTTGTTTACAACAGGATGCAGATGTGTGAATATAACTATGGGGAATAGGGATTACAGAATTAAGCCTTTCTTAGAACTGTGATAATGACATGTCATTGATCTCCAGATTTGTTACACTTACAGAGAACATACAATACATTAAGGATGGAATACTTTTTGTCAATGTTGCATACTGGTCTGGTGGGACTGTCCCTTTATAGTGGTTGTAATAGCACACTGCTATTTGTTTGGCACTGTTGTTTTGACATATTATCAGGGGGGGTTGACCATAGGGGACACACTACAATAGACTCCAGTGTTGGGTATGATCATACAGCAGTATCTGTAATGGTACACATCAGAATAGTTGACTATCACTAGTATCTTAGTTGTATCCACACACTTAGTATATTTGCACACTGTGGAATATGAAATGTGTGATCAAGCAGTGGACACTGCCAGCCATTTTGTTCTTGCTGTATTTCTACATGGTATACTTCCAAGTATGTGATCCTGACATGTGTTCCCATTTTGATGTCTTTCAGGAAACATGTACCCAAGACACCGTGCACCTTTCATGGATGTAGAGAATGATATTAAACTGGAAGGCATCTGGCAACATCATAAACTCCTACTAGCCAGGGGGAGGCAAAACAGGGAGCAGCATTGTGGGCCAACCTTGTCTGTGATGTGAATGCCACAGGTCATCGGAGCAGGACATATGAGCAGGTTTGATACCTCCCAATCAACATGATCAATGCTGAATGCAGAAGAGCAGCAGATGTAGCCAGGGATCATGGCATGTGTGGGTATACTGACTGTGTGCGGTGATCATGGCATCATTGGTGGGGGGCCTACAGTGGAACAACCACTCTCAGCCACTGAGGAATTCCTGGTGAACCTAGACACACATGACAGCTCCCAGGCATCCATCACACCATACATCATGGATGTGATTGCCACAGTTTCCATGGCAGAGGAGTGTGCAGGTAAAATTAGTTTTATTACCATTGTAATACTGTAGCATTCACTGTGTCAGGGTGTACATACTCTTATGTGGGTGTCAGGACTTTGTTCTTTGGGAGGTGGAGTTCAGCTGCAGTTTGACTCTCATGCTCAGATGTTGACCAATATAACAATTAACACAGTAGCTGCTGTAAATGTGAGATATATGAATGTATTATTTTGTTGTGGTGCAACATGTGGTGGTACTGACATTACCTGTCCCTCTACTTTTCACAGGTCTGTCAGCTATCAGACAAGGCCATGGTCCTGCTCCTGGTAAACATGACACTGTTTTGGTATAACTGTAGGTTTACAGCTATGTAATCTCTAAAGTATCATCCTGGGCCTGTTGCCTGGATTGGTGTACTGTCGGCATGATTGCCAACTGCACAGATATTTTCTGATTGTACACATGTTAGGGTCATACCTATGCCTTGTAGGTGTGACCACACTGACAGATGTGACAGTATTGTCAGGACATTACAGATTGTCATATGTGTCAACTGTGCAGAGTCTTCACAAATGTCAACAGTTTACCTCATTGTTGCTGATGAGAGTGCTGTGTAAAGAGCTTTTATTTTACTACAGCTGTTTGTGGGAAAAGTAATGTCCTCTTATCCTACTATATGAGGTTGGGTTTTCAACAGCTCTGTAATGGTGCCTACAGAGTATAGAGCTGTACATATATTGCAACATAGTACTGCAGAGCATAATAGTGCAGGTATTAATGTACTGCTTTTTCCTTTTGTATCACAGGTGACTGGGGGGGTGGTCTCTCTCCCCTACACAACCTGATGTCAGTGTCTCTTCAGACTCTGATGATGATGGTGGTGGCACAGGGAAGCACAGGTGGGGGTTTCAGGGGTTGAATCTGTCCCAGAGGTTGACATCCCTCTTCTGCCCTCATTGTCACCGCACACAGTCAGTATGTCCACACATACCCAGTTCCTGGAGGCCACAGATATTGGATAGTCAGAGGGTGGGGACATTGAACAGGAAAGTGTGGCAACAATGGCTCCAGTGAGTGTAGACACTAGCCACAGCCAGACAGCTGGTGAGGTTCCACACAGGTGGATTGATAGGGATGCTTTAGGAGGCCTGCCCTCCGTCCTCCACCTGTTGCAGGTGTCACATCATAGGTCACTCGGCGCATGTTTCAGTCCATCATGGACGCACAGGCATATTCTGAAATGAACTCCAGATGTAAGCTTAGGGTTATGGATGCAGCACAGTCTGACATACGTGACTACCTCCACCACATTGCTGACACCTTGGATCAGTTCATTGATGCAGTGGAAAGAAGGTGGGCTGAGACAGATTGCTCACTATCTGTCTTGAAACACACATTGTCTGTGCTGGAACATCTGGTTGGAGTTGAGCATTGGACTCATGGATATAGGTCAGCAACCCCATCTGCTGAGAGTCCACGTGGCCATGCACAATCATGCTCCCATAGTGGCAGTACATTCAGCGCTACAGAGGAGAGTATGCTGTCCACACCAAGATGTGGCAGGGCATGGGCTCATGGTTCTGGGCATTCCCATGGGGGACACAGTCCCAGCAGACAGCAGTCACTGTCAGGTACTAGCACCACATCTGACCTTGGGTATGGAGGTGCCAGTGAAACTCCTTGCAGAGCCAGTTCCCATGATCGGGACCAGAGATGGTAAACCATCAGGTCTACCATGCATGGTTCAAAACTGTGCAACATACACACATGTAGGGCTAGCACTGAGCTTGACTGTACACACACACACACACACACACACACACACACACACACACACACACACACACACACACACACACACACACACACACACACACGCACACACGCACACACACATGCACACACACACACACACACACACACACACACACACACACACACACACACACACACACACACACACACTACACACTACTGTCAAATGCAGGTCACCTGCAGACACACACAGCACATTTCCATGGTCCATCTTGCCTGCTTCCCTTCCTGACTCACACACATGCTGTCAACCTTTTGGGTCAGCCTAGGCCTCCTGCACCCCCACACAACACCCTGTGCAAGTGATGATACCTGCACCACATCCCTGTCATTCTCATCACTGATGCAGGGAAATGAAGATATGTGTCTATTGCATAGGCTGACTATATAAATTAACATGTACTTGTGTAAGACATTGCTGTTTTTCCATGCCACTTGTAGTGGTTACTGACAGACATTGTATGCTGACATTTGTAATGAGTAAGCCACATAATTTTGTGTACCATATGTTGTAAGATGTTGTAATGGCTGTATTCTTACACAATGAAAGGTGTGTCATGGACCTGTTTCTGTTTCAGGATTCTATTGGGGACACCTATGGATACACAGTGGCAATAAAGCCACAGACATCACAACACAGGATAAACTGTCAGCACAGAGGAAATATGTCTTCAACAAGGTACAGCAATATAGGTGCATGGCTGCATAGGTCCATATGTGTACAACAGGCTAACAAGGACAATGATGTAATTCAGTGTACTCATGCATCCCTAATCTGTGAAAAGGTGCAATAACCTTGATAAGTGTCACCATGGTTTTGAGATTTAGCACATATACAAGCTGTGGTGCTGGAGATGACCCATCTACAAATGCCCTGTGTCCAGTATGGACATTTGTCTGACAACAGCTATGATTGTCATAAAATAAACAGCTAAGATTGTCTTGTTCTGCATCCCATTGTGTAACCTGAAAATGATGTGTGTCACAGCTGATGTGTGCTTCACATGGATAGGGGCCTGTTACCTATAGGGTGTACTGTCTGTGTTACATACCTGTCTCTTCAGCATGTACTATTTATACCACAGTGACAGTGTAGGTATGTAGAACAGGTAAGACATGTGTTAGTCCTGTCATGGATACACGGGAGGTACACAGTGGGATCTGACACCTCCCTTTATGGCAGCCATACACATCCCCTCCAAAGCATTAATGAGACAAAATACACATGTATGTCTTGACACAGACTCCATAGGACATGTTATCTGGTGTACCATGGAACTTGTGTGGCTGCTACAGTTGTAAGATATGCCTGTGTAGTGACATGGCAAGGGTGCCATTGTACACAATGATAGGTGTGATGAGTGCCACATTCAGTACAGCAATGACACTCTGGGATTTACATCACATATCTTTCTGTTTAGGTTGTACAACACTGAATACATCCCCACATCTTACCAACTAGTGCAAGTCAAAGGCTACGTTACTCTCTGTGTCCATAAATTCAGGAGTAATGGCTCAACTGTGTGTGATGTGCGGACACTACTTTATTTTCTAGGGATGGATGACTTTCCAAAGGCTAGTACTGTGCAGCCATTGGTATTTAGTATTTCTCAGTGGCTCAGACAATAACTGAATGTGTGTCTCAGGCCATCCTGGATAACTGTTGGTTCTGTGTGGGATTCAGTGACAGCTCCTGATATGCAGTCATCTGGTAATGTACTCAACCAGAGGTCACTGACAGTGGCTGTGACTGCAGTGAATGAATCTGTAGAAGAGGTACTCCATTAATGATGTCTGGTTAAATCCACTAGTGACTGGCATCATAACAGCATAAGTCTCCCAATGCTATCTTCCCAGATTATGACTGTCAGAGACTTGCCTATCCACCAGCTGACATAACACTTGGTAGATAATCTACACAGTTTCCAAGAATACCTACTGGCATAATATTGTCAAACACCTTGTCAGGCCATGGTAGGTAGAGTGAGTAATATTCCCGTCATCCATTGCATAGTGTAACACTCAATGGGGTCCTCCAGTTAGAGTCAGTAGGCATGATTTGGCCTTGAGCATAGCAAACAGTGTTTGGTCCAGTGTCAGTAGGTGTACGATAGTGCTTCTGCTCATATCCATGCTAACTTATTTCATGGCATTTCATGATACATGACTCAGAGATCTGGGGATACTGCTTGGCATTACATGCTAGTTGTCCTTTGTGGAACTAAGTATTGTAGTTACTTCTAGCATGTTCCAATAAGAGAGTCATCTAAGGTGTCTGAACAGAATGCAGGCAAACACATTTGGGAAGTGTAATGTATATACCCTGTGAAGGTAAGGTGGGAGGTTTTACACAGGTATTCTGCATTTGGGAACTACCCAAACAGTGGGTACTGGAAGGGCACAATTACCTTGAGAAGATTGTGTTAAGTATGGCAGCCCATGGAACTGCTGGTGCCTGGCAACTACTAATGCTGGTCCCACTGACACCACTCTCACATAGGGTACCATGCTCCGATACATTTTCTGTCATCACATACAAAACGTTACTATGAAGCCCATGATGACAAGTGGGACACAACCTGTTTGCTCATCCACATAGCTGTCCCACATCATGAAAGGCTCTGAAGACTTCACATACCCTTTTTCGGGTAGATGCCTTGATTAGCAACCTGAGCAGTCAGTTGGTTTTGCATGTCATATGCCTTCTGTTCCAGGGTTGGTGGTATGTCACTAGGGAACTAACAAGAGGGGGATTAGTAGCACTGTGGCTGTAGTGCCACAATATAATGTACAATGTCCAATGACACAGATGTCAAGTCTTGCTGAAACAATCACACTGATGACAATTTCACAGCTAGTCATGAATCCTGCCCTTCAACAGATTACTGGTAGATATCTGCATGACATGGCTGTGAGGCCTACTGCAGCAGATTGGATACCTTTGGCTATTGTGTGTCCCCATCCCACATGTCCTAGGCATATAATAGTGTACAGTTTTGCACCAAAAACATGTCTGTGTTCCCACAGTATATCACACAACAAGTGTGCTGTCTAGTTGCTTGACAGGCGTTGTACGCTTGCAAGGCCAACGTAATGTCAGCAAAGTTGAACAAGTCCTCTATGCATGCACAGGCATCCACATCTTCACTGCAAGGTGTGCCTACAACCACTGTATATCAGGCTGTCAACCCCAAGGTTGTGGCAACATGTTCTTAACTTTGCAGGACCTGCTGCTGAGATGTTGGGAGTGTCCCCACCTTTCTACTCCTATGACACGCAAACACAAAGTGTGACAGATGTGACTGCATTTCAAACCTTGCTGCCATGGTGTCTCCAACAACAGCCATTACATATGGCAATGAGCATTATGCTAACATGCATAGCTCACATCCTGCACCACCTACACTCACATCACACACACCTGCATGTGTGCATCTCTCTACCAGACACATTGCCAAACAGACACCTCAGAAAATCCTGCCTCTGGAGTGCACAGTACACATAATACTGCATGCACCACTCTCTCACCAGTCAAACACCCAAGGCAAAACACAAAATCCCACCTCTTAGCAGAGGTGATTACATCATGAGACACATTGATGTCTGTTTCAAGTGGCTACATATGGGAAAGATCACAGATAGCTGTCTGTGGGTTGACATAATAGGCCTTACCACACATTGCTGCAAATCAAGAAATATCAGTTAACATAATGTTGACTTCATAGTTGCTGCAGGTGTGTACAACTAGAGGCATATGTCACCAGCCTGTATGCAGACACATGAATGTGCTTAGTCAGTATGTGTCTCTCATGGGTATATGCATAACTTTTGGCTGTAGTTGACCCTCACCTAGGATGATGGCTCCATACACATGGCAATTGATGGAAGTCCATAATTGCCTTAGCATTTGGCATCATTGTAAGGGGATCTACTACATGTCTGCCTGGGATGCCTTGCTCAGCAGACATCAATGGTTCATCAGTGATGGTCTTCATCTCTTTCCCCTGAGATCTGGAGTACCAGCCAAGGCTGCCAACACCCCCACAATGCATCTTAGATGCACTGTTCAGGGAAAAGTTGGCAAAGAGAATGCCATCTTTATACATCATGGTTATGCTCCTACATGGTGGGTAGGAAACACAGAACTCCATTTTGTGGAAGGTGTCCCTACCCTAGATTATGCAGACATATGTGCAGTCAAGGACATCTGGTTCAAGGCTGTGGACAGTACAACAGCCATCTCAGACTACATGTCCATCCACATCTTTGCACCTCAAAGTGACAATGTTCAAGGTAATGCAGGTGGTGTATACATCCTCATTAAGGATAGATACACATCCAGATTTTGTGAAACTCTGTGATTTCCTGGAGACACTGCAGGTGCCATTCAGTACTGGAAAGGCACATAATCAAGCAATAACCTGCTACAGGAGCAGCTCCATTAATCCAGACACCCATTGTGCATATTTGTATGTATGTGTGTCTGTCACTATACATCATTACACCACGGTGTTGGGTGGCATTAAGTGACCACCAACTGTGTTGCTTAGTCATGCTGCAGCTCACTTGCCCAAAGATTAGTCCACATTCTTAACTACAATGCCTTGGAGCAGTGCTGTGACATCCATCCAAGGGGAACCAATGTATTGCATCATTTGTTTGCCCACCCAGTGTGAGGTCCTCCCTGGTGGGATCTGACCACAGATCAGTGTCAGTAAAACTACCAGCACTAGCCCCCGCTTGCAGACAATGCAGGCATATATTTCAACAAAGCCATTTATAACTTCCTGTGAGGATGGTTTACATAACTTGACTGCACCCCCCAATGGGACAGGCAAGTATGCAGAGCTTTTCACCCATGCATTATGCCAGCAGCATTACAACTGCATGATCTTAGCTGTACCTGACAGGAAGAACACAGGCTTCTCATAGCATAACAAAACTGTCTGGTGGACAACTGCTATTATCAGGCTTTACAGTACGAGGTGGACATTGCTGTGTGACAGTTGGGGTGAGAGTATCCCCCTAAAATGGAGGCACAACCTCCTCAGCTAGACAAGCACATAGTATTGTTGTGAAGTTGTGTAGACACAGTAAGTGACAAAATTAGCCACCCACACAAAGCAGAACCACAACGCCACAGTGTAGTTGCATGTGTAACCTCAAAGGACAGGCCCACATTGTCAGTGAAGTCAAAAATAATGATGCCACATATAATCGGTCTGTACTCATAGCTAACCTGTTGTCCCACAGGTTCTGTGTCAACTTCACTCCCCCGTCCTCACCACATGTGACACATGACATTCCTACAACCTGTCCTATAACTTCCATATCTGCAGAAAAGGTCCTAAATGGCCTCTCTATGGAGGATACACAGCATCTATTGGATATGCTAACATCCCAGGCTGCATCCTATATGGGATGCATCATGGATTACTAACACCATTGGGAACACCTTGCAATCATACTGAAACCACTGGCTGCACCACAGCTGACTGGAGAATGGCAAATCTTATACCCTTGCACAGAGGTGGTGCATGCACTGACCACCAGACCCACAAACCTCTTTGTACAACATAAACATGTACACTGAAGATAAACAGAGCTTAGAAGTTAGTGGACACCCCCCCCCTCCCCGAAAGGACACACCTAGCCAGGTGATGCACTGTGCAAACACATGCATCTAAGCTGAAATAAGCTTAGAAGTCAGTAGACCCTCCCAGTGTCAGCTACATCCTGCATAAACAGAACATTGGTCTAAGCCTACATGAAGGGGATATGCGGACACGATTATTCCTTTCTGCTATTCAGTACCTCCACCTCATTTGCATAGGTATCCATACTCACAGCCTGGAAACTACATGCTTCATAGACCTACCACATTAGCAACAGCACCAATGCACCATTGCAGATGCTCCACACAAGGTCCTGTAATACATTTCTGTCACATAATATTAATTTTTTTCCAATTTTTTTTTCTATAAAGCATATTTGTGCCCTGCGGCATGGTGGGCAAACATGCCCAGATTATTAAAAACAATTTAATTTAACTTACTTCCATTAATTCTTCTGACATACAGGATAATATTTCGGCTCATATGTGTATGTGGTATGACATTTTTGTCCATATATCTACATTTTTACAACCCCATTTATCTGTCTACACTCCTGTACACAGAAATTTTCCACATACACTACTAACACTGACACAGGGTCTGAACAGATGCCTATCTACTTACTGGATTGCTCTACCTGACTCATTTGTATGAGATTCACCTGCTTATGAGGTGACTTGCATACCATGGAAGTTTCCATGTTGGCGCATGCATGCACACCGTTCAGCAGATCATACTGAATCTAAAAATGTTTGCACACAGTAGAAGTAGTGCTGCACAATGCCTACATGGAAAAAAAGTGTAGGCCTGATTAAATTCCCCCCATGATTTATACTATAGAAACAGATTATATTCAGCATATGTTAGGGACAGTAAGTAAAGGGAAACAGGAACAGATACATTATAAGTGTAAAAAGGTTAAATAGCACAGAGGAGGTGAGGGTTGGTCAAAGGAAAGGTTGTGCATGATGAAGGAATCAAACTCTGTTCCACTTAATATGGGGTAAAATGAAAGTAGAGCTTTAGCTGTGGAGCTAGGTAAGTAGTTCAAGCCATTATCCCTTAAATAGTTGCATTTGTGTTCTGTTTAAGGGGAACTATTAACATCTTCCTGAATTTAGAATAATGCTGTTTGACATTTGAGATGTGTGCAGATATATAGATCTGTGCCATTTCATCGAAAAACAAAAAGCATCAAACCTAAACCGATTGAGCACAAATGTTCAAAAGGCAAGCCCCATGCCCCTACATACCTTGCCAGTTATATATATCAATTCTGAGATTGCACTACTGTGCAGAAAGGTAAATTCCCTGATCTCCACTGCACTGCAGTCTCACACAGAGAAAAAGCCAGTATGTGCAATCAGCTGATTTTCGATCTCAAATTTTGGTTTCTTTTTCATTTCCAAAAATGACCTTTCAGCCACAAGTGCATATTTTGTGTATATATATATATATATATATATATATATATATATATATATATATATATATGGATCTGCCTGTATTTACCAAAATCCCACATGTCAAATGACAAAATGACAAGATGATGTTGTCAAATATTTACTTCTGCAAACAACCGGATCAACGTAATTTAACCCAGGGAAACTAACCACGAGCACCAACACTTTAAAAAGAAACCAAAGCAAATCAAATACACCCAAGTGGCTTCTTTGCCTCCACACCCCCTAACTAAATATATCAGCTGTGAGATCACACTATAGTGGACAAAAGGGCAAAGTTTACCATGGTAGCCAAGTGGTTAGTGTCCCGGACTTAAATTATGGTAATCTGGGAGTATGTTAAACTAAATTTTTGGCAATGTCGTTTTGTCATTTGATTAAGTGGGAATTCAGGAAACAGTAGTAGATCCACACACACACACACATATATATTCATATATATATATATATATATATATATATATATATATATATATATATATATACTCCACCCCCTTCCCCAACACTCCCCAATACTTACCTCATCCAATCAACACTCACTAATCAACTCGACTTTCCATCTACCCTACTTCCACTCTTTTCCTACAACACCTTAACCAAGCCTACAGTATACACAAGGTACATACTCGCCTACCACACGCACTGTACTACACACTTTGCCCACTATTCTTACCTTCAGTTTCTATCTTTTCTTCTCCCTACCTTTTATCTTACCCTCCACTAAACTCACCATTATACACATTCCACTACCTTTCTATTATCCCATATATT
This sequence comes from Protopterus annectens, assembly GCF_019279795.1. Lineage (NCBI taxonomy): Eukaryota > Metazoa > Chordata > Ceratodontiformes > Protopteridae > Protopterus > Protopterus annectens. Next base: position 519,629,718 of record NC_056740.1, on the reverse strand, counting down.
TCTCTCCCTGTCTTTCATCTTCCAACTACTTGTCTTATCTATCCCTATATATGCCTGCGATCTACATCTCCATTCCCTTTCTTCATCTATTCGCCCCACTAACCTGCTATCATGCAAATATTTCACCTATCAGCTTACTTCCCACACTAAACCACCCACTATTTAACACTGACAAACACCACCTGGGCACACCTCCACCTAATCATTTTAATTTCCCAAACTTTGCTCATATAGAAATACAGACTCCTCAACACCCACTGCCATCTTCACCTAATAAAGTTCAAACAACACTCTATTCAATACATACTGCATTCTCTGTCCAATTGCTTTAAAAAAAATCTCCTTATGCAGAGACATTCATCCTAACCCTGGTCCTAATGTCTCCACCAAACACAATTCTAACCCCATTCTGTCTACATCCACTCATACTATATCACCTACTACATACCTAACTATTTTCTCTATCAGCTTCCACAGTCTATTTAACAAAATCTGTGAATTTTACTCTTGGGTTGTTCTCTACTCTCTTGACATAGTAATTCTTATAGAAACCTGGCTTAAACCCCATATTATTGACCGTGAAATACTTTCACCTGGCTATAATATTCTCCATTCCGACAGATTATCAAAAAATGCTGGTGGCGTAGAAATAGTATATTCAAACCATTTTACCATATTTTCACTGTCTACAAGCCCCTCTAATTATAATCTTGCTGAAATTATAATTTCCACCTGCAAACTAAGTCATAAAAAGATATGCATCATAGGTATATATATTCCTCCATGGAATAACATTCCCATTCTAAAAAATTTTCTCTTCTGGACAACCAACTCTATCTCTAAAGAAATTATAGTTCTTGGTGATATCAACAAACAATGGAATACTTTAAACACTGACTTCCCTTCCTGAAGTATTAATCTTTATGGCTACACTCAACTTATTACTTCCTATACACATTACAAGAAATCCACAAACACAGGTAGCATCCTAGACTGGATCATAATATCCACTCCTAGTTTGTACCAAAACCCCCAGACACTCTAATTCTATCAATGATTATCCCCTGACTTATGTTCAAAGGATTTCCCTCCATCAGGCTAGACAACACAAATATAAAGACTGTTGCAGTCTCACCAACTTTAACCGTAATGTATTTAATAGGGTAGTCTCCGCTATAAATTGGTCCTTCCTCTTTAGCCGACCTCTAGATAATGCTGTTCTAAAATTCAATTACATATTCCTAGATATTCTTAAAAGCTTATGTCCCCTCAGAAAAAGAAGAGTGAAATCTCTCCATGCACCTTAGCTATCCCATTCCACCCAAGCCCTAATGCACAAAATGGACACTGCATGTAAATATCGGTTACAATCTCAATCACCCAGCCAGCAACAAACCTCCAAACACCTACAGAAGTTAACAAAAGAAAGTCAGCAATGACAGAAAAACTACTATCTTGAACCACAAATTCTCGCCCCCAAAATATCCCAAAATTCTGGGCAACCATAAACAAGATTCTTCACACTGGTTCTCCTAACATATCAAACCCTTGCCCTAATGACTCTCCCTTTGCAACCACTACAAAGTTCAATTCCTACTTCATAGACTCCATAGCCTGCCTAACTCAAAACAAACACAACTCAAATCAAACTCCACCTCTCTCACCTGCCCACAATAATGTTACTTTTTCTCTAAAGCCTGTCTCTACCTCATTTATCAAGTCTTTGCTGTCTAAAGTTAAGCCATGTTTCTCCTTGGCAAACAATCTGCAGACTGAATTTCTAAAACTTGCAGCTCACTCCATAACCTACCCAATCTCCATACAAATCAACAGGTCAGTCCAAGAATCTATAGTCCCTTCCATCTGGAAACAATTCTATGTTATAGCACTTCATAAAGGAAAAAAAATTCTACTGAATTCACAAACTATAGGCCCATAGCTAAACTGTCCCCTCTCTCAAAAATATTAAAAAATGCATACACAAACAACTTCTAGATTATCTCCTACATGAAAATCTACTTCCCCAACCCAATATGGATTTCACCTATACCACAGCACAAGCAGTTCCTTACTCTCATTCACCGAAAAGCCAGGAAAGGGGGGGGCCCAACCCTATATGGATTTCACCTATACCACAGCACAAGCAGTTCCTTACTCTCATTCACCGAAAAGCCAGGAAAGGGGGGGGGGCAGAGCCTAGATGGCCATCTGAGAGCAGTGAATTTTGAGAGCTCCATAAACTAGTATAATAATATAGGAAAATGTTATTATTTTCAAGTTTAAAACACCAGAAATCTATAGATAAATGACTAAACTACATAAATATCAATTTTAGTGGAGAGCTATACAAAAATTTTCCTATCAAGTAACTTGGAGATATATTGAGTCACTGGATATGAAGAACTCAAGGAACTCTCATCCAGATGCTGCTTTGAAAAAAGAACTGCAATTGATGACATCTACCTTAAAGGAACTATCTTTGCCAATGGATTGCTTTAAAATTACTTAAAAAATCTCAAATTAAATTCTCAAAAACAGACTGATACTCTTAAGGAACTATTATAGCAACACCATACAAAACTAACAAATATAGAGACTTCTCTAAATGACATTGAAGGGAGATTCAAAGAGAAAAGAATTTCTGCTTAGACAGAATACATGACTGCTTAACAAAATAGATGACTTAGAAAACAATGAAAGGAGAAACAACATAAGGATCTTTGGTCTGCCTGAAAACACTGAAGGTGAAGACATTATTTCATTCTTAACAACCTGGATTCCTGAATTTTTAGACTTGAAAGAGGGACTTTCATACAGCACTGAGGAAACCTGCTTCTAACTCAGCAAATACTCCAGCTAGATCCACAGTTTAAAACATTTATTTTATTCCTGGACAAGGAACTAATATTAAAATCTGCTTGGAGAAAATCACTCTTAAAATACGATCAAAGCCTGATAAGGTTTGACAATGATTATTCTTCCAGAATACTAGAACAAAGGAAAAAAGTCTGGCCAATAATAAAACTGTTGAAACAAAACAATATTAAAGAACAGCTGGCCTTTCCAGCCAAGATAAAAATACTTTTTGCCAATGAGATGAGAACCTTTAATGACAGAAGACGCTACTATATTCATCAAAAACAACAACATAGTGTCCATCCCAGAAGAAATGGAATGGATGGCATCTACTCTTAAAAGAATAAAATAAACAAATACTTGGACTAATGATAGAAAGAAGAAACAAAAAACTGATTCCAAGATAGCTGTCCCCAAAAAAATAACTCTTTTAACAACTACATCTCTCAAAGTATCAACTGATATGTTACATCGCTTGTCATCTGTTTTTATTTTAAAAAAGAGGGTTTCTTAAACAGCTGAGAAACACTAATGATTTATTCAGAATGTTCAAAGAGTCCAAAAATTCTTCACAAACAAAGGTAGGTCAAGATGAGTTACTATTTACATTATATATAAGCCAAACAAAGCAACATATAATACAAACATAAATGTTTCGATTCCCCTACTTGAACTCAATGAATACTTATCTTGTTCATTTTTCATTGATTTTACTTATAATAATTTATATAATTAATTAACTAATTCAACAAGGTACCATTCATCAGAGTTCAGACTCAAATGTAACAAATTAACATCATATGTAATAGCAGTAACAGTAGAGTGTTTTAAAAAAATGCTGTCATGGAGACTAATGCCCTCTTCAGTTAAGGTATGATTAAGAAATGTCATGTATATCCTGGTTAAATAACAGTAGCAAGCTCTTAGTACAAATGTCATCATTATTCTGTCTAAATATAGTTAATATCAATTATGGCGGGTATCACAACTACGAGTGCTGTTTGATCAATCCTGATATGGCGCGTGTACATGCAGCTGTGTCTGGCAGCTAGTACAAATGTCATTATTATTCTGTCTAAACACAGTTAATATCAATTATGGCAGATATAGCTTTGAGTGCTGTTTGATTAAGCCTGACATGGTGTGTGTGGATGCAGCTGTGTCTGGCAGCTGTTGTATGTTGCCGTTTTCATCTTCGGGAAGCTGTGGGTTGCGGCTTGTGATCGAGGTTTACTGATGCTTGTGTATTAGGAAGAGACATTTGGTGTTTTAGCCTGGATCCAGGGGATGTGGGTGGATAAAACTGTGATTTGGGATATTTTTGCAGAGAATAGTTTGTTTATATATCTGCTGAGTGAGAGCTGGGAAGGCTGGAAGAATGTGTTATCTCTTGTTGTAGGGGCTTGTGGAGAGTTTTTTTTTTCTTTTTCTGTTTCCTCTCCATTCTTTCCCTGGCTACTGCCTCGCTGAAAGGGAGAGAATTTAGGCTTGAAGTTGCAGTGAAGTGAAGCTTTGTTTCAGGTACATCGTGGGCCTCTGGTATGCAGTACACAGACACACTAACAGAAATACACGCTCCCAGGTTGCTATGGTAATGGAGACAGAGTGACAATACTGCTTAACAGCTCTGAGGAGCCTCCAAGATGATTCTCAGAAATGAAGTTTTCGATTAAAAAAAAAACAAAAAAAAGCACACACACATATATATATATATATATATATATATATATATATATATATATATATATATATATAATAAAGGGCTGCTTTAAACCACATGTACACATATTGATGGTCTTCCAACACTTCATTTAGCTCATTAAATTGATTCTTGATAAAATAAATAAATAAAAATAATAAGCACAATTTTATATTTAAAATGTATTTTGGTCCAAACACATTAAGGATTTACATAAGAGTGGAAGTCTGAGATATTGTGAAAGACTAAGAGCACTTAGTCTTGTGCAGTACCCTTTGCAGTGGTCTGAGAGGTGAGCTTGCTCAGACATGTTGGGCATATGGGGATCGATGATTCTAGGGGTGTTTTGGGTTGCAGGGAAGTGCTAGAGAGTCATCAGATTTCCTTCGCGGAAATATCTATGGGAATGGAAGGTGTGTTGAGTGGTTCACTGGCAGAGTGCCCACTACATGGAACAGGCTGGTAAAATGGAACAGGACAAATATTGGTTTGGATATTTTAAGAACAGCCTGGAAACACACCACATGAACTAGTGAATGGTTTTCTGGCAAAACTGGATGGGCATTGTTGCCTGTGCTTGAAGCACTGATATGTGTGTATGTAAGGATGGAAATATACTTATAACAAATAAGAAACTGGAAGAGTCTCATAATTTAATGTCTATAGACTGTATAAACATGCTTGGAAGGAGCTAATAATAACAATAAGCATTACAGTTTGTGGTCTCTCAGATAACTAAGCAACAGCCAAAAGAAAAATCACACACACAATAGTTATGTAGTGTATGATTTTAGTAAATCTAGACATAAAATATACAATCGCCATATAAGATGAAGCAGTTTGCTGAATTTAGATATTAAAGGCAGGATTTAATAACATGGGCTTGGGTATAATAACACTACTGTCTTAACTTGTCATAAATGACATACACTACATTGAACATCAAGGGGAAGCATGATGATTTTATTATATAAGTAAACATGCATAGCAAGTCATGTAATTGCTTTAACTTAAATTATAGTTTTTGTAACCCATCTTGACCATATATAATACTTAAGCGGTTACCAAGGAAACTAATGTTTTTTCATGACATCAAACTGACAAAGTTGTTCAAGAGAAACAATAGAAGCCTGAACTTGAAATGTCACAGAATGTAACAATCATTTTCTGAACAAATAGTATTAAATTGACAATAGGCACTCAGTTTAATAACATGGGCTTGTGTATAATAACACTACTGTTTTAACTTGTCATACATGACATACACTATATTGAACATCAAGGGGAAGCATGATGATTTTCTCATATAAGTAAATGTGCATAACAACTCATATAATAGCTTTAACTTGAATTGTGGTTTTCTAACCCATCTTGACCATACATAATACTTAAGCTGTTACCAAGGTAACTAATGTTTTATACATGACGTCAAACTGACAAAGTTGTTAAAGGGAAACAGGAGAAGCCTGAACTAGGAATGTCACAGAATGTAACAATCGCATTCTGAACAAATAGTATTAAATTGACAGTAATCAATCAGTTTAAACTTTGCTGATTATACAAAATAGAATGTTGCCATTTAAATCTAAAAACGTTCAGTATATGCCATAAAATGGCAATTTATGAATATGGAAAGGGAACTTGTAATCATTAACCACAAAAAGCAAATTTGTTGTTTTAAACCTATAATTTCACTCATTTATAATAAGAAATGACAGATATGAAAATCCTTATGTGTAGGAAATGGGGGAAGAGGGATGCACTGATAATTAAAATGCACTAACTTTCATAAATGTTCATATACAACAGACTTGATGCTTTAAGTAAGCTAGAACAAACAAAGTGATTACTTAAATGCTGGCAAACAATGAAATATAACTTCTGATATATCCAGTAAAATGCATTGCATTATAAACATTAGGTATAAATATTATTACCATCTATTTATATTAAGTAATAAGTTTTGAAAGACTTCATCAATAAGGGTGAATATGTTAAATAACTGTGTGCTATAATCTTTTACTGAGATTTTATATATGATACATCCTACTTTACTATGATTGAATTGCTTGTTGTCTATCTTTTGTGTAAATATTAATTGCTTATACAATAAGTAGACATTTATATTGTATTAGAATTCTGTCTAATCTACAATAGTACTATATCTGTTCAAAATAATATAAATATTGCTTATTCCTATTACAAATATTCTCCATATGATAATTCAATTTATGGAGCTCAGATGTTCTGGATTGTCAAGGAATGAGTGATAATCTGATGGAGTAAGGTTTATCCATCAGATTAGGAATGATTTTCATTCCATGGCTAGTGCAGATCTTAGTTTTGTTAACATTTATTAATTTAAATTTATTTCACAAAAAACATTTTTAGTATGCCTGACCAAAACATTACTTTATTGGTAAACACTCTAAGTATAAAACTGATAATTGCCTTTAAAACATATACTTTATAGTTATTAGAGGAAAGTGTTTAATAGTCACAATAAAACAAAAAATACATAGTCTAAATAACATAAGATGGATTTAACTTTATTATCTTTAAATACCAATGGCTTAAACAAGCCTATCAAGAGATCAAATCTACTGAAATATTTAAAACTGAACAAATCACAAATTGTCTTCCTTCAAGTAACTCATTTCAAAACAAATGCCAATTACAAATGGAATCCTAAGGAATATATGATATTGGCACAATCCACTTATAAGACAAAGACAAAACGGGCAACAATTTTTGGAAAACAAATGTGATTAACCCAGAAATCATTTATAGGTATGAAGATAAAGAAGGCCTTATGGCATTAGTAATAGTTAAATATAATAACAGAATATGTACCCTAGCCACCCTATACTGTTCCCTGGTATTGGAACAGGAACTGTTAAAAAACACTTTGATTTCATTTCCAATAATTATAAAGGCAACTTAATATTAGGAGGAGGTTTTAACTGTATATTTGATATTTCTGAAACTACAAATAAAAGACCACTGCGTACATCTGCTGTATCAAAAGCTTTAAACAAGTGGGTAGAATAATTTCATCTTGTAGATACTTTCACATTTAAAGAAGATAAATCTGTGTTGTTTTCCCATCAAGATCACAGATTTGGTATCCAAACTAGAATAGATAAAATATTTTCTGCCCAAGACTTACACTCTAAAAATCATTAATTTCTCAATCAGTTCCTGCCCCTTTTCAGACCACAATTCATTGATGCTTAAACTTCAAAATGGGTACAAACCATTAATCTTTAACTCCAGAATTCCAGCATATATAACTAAAATTAAAGAGTTCAAACCCTGGTTATTATGTGAATTACAATTCTTCTTAGATATTAATTATACCACAGAGATAAATAAAATAATCATATGGGACTCATTAAAAGCTTATATATGTATGGTGAAACCCTAACTTGGTATAAAAAAAAATCAGATAATGGGATTCTGAATTATTAGATCTGCAATCCAAACTTTTGTCAGTAAAAGCTGGAAAAAAATCTAAATAATTTGGAAATGAAAAAGAAAGTAGAAGTATTAAACAATAAATACAACAAAATTCTAACACATAAAACTAGTTTAGCTTTAGAAAAACAAAAAAATAATACCTTGGCCACCTCTCCCAAATATTTACATAATTTATCCACAAGAATCAAAATACAATCAAAAGCTAATAACATTAAAAGTATCTTCCATAAAAAGGAAGGGAAAATGTCTCGGATATAGTTGACATTCTTGATGCCTATAGAAATCACTATATGGAACATTTCCAAAAAGAAAATATACATATCGATCAATTAAATCTAAATGAAAAATGTTGTAATAAAAAAAATGCCAGAAAAATTAAAACTAGATCTGCAAGCACCTGTATCCTACAAAGAAATCACAGATACAATAAAAGAGGGTAAAAATAATAAAGCTCCAGGTGTAGATGGCAACATTATTCAAAGATACTATCCCTCTTCCATAAAACTCTATTAGAAATTCAGTCACAAGCTTGAATACCACTACTAATAGGAAGATAGCCTTTTTGATGACTCCCATTGGTAGAGATGTACACTGGTTATTGTTTATTGGCCACTTTAGTCAGAGATGGTACTTATATCACGATTCTATGATGTTAAATATATGAATCTAACACGGACCTCAGAAATCTTGCTATGGAGGTTGAGAACTGTTTCCACACTCATGAGCAAATGTTTAGGAGTTAATCATATGTATATCAGCCCCCCAAAGCACCTGTATTGTCTGTATTCACTCCTGTGAGGAGTTTATTTTCACTGGTGAAGAATACTATAATTTGATACAACCCTAAGTGCGCCCTTACCAACAGGAAGGAAGTTGTTTTGTTAATCTTATTGGTTGATATTTTATTAGTTGTTGGTCATTGACAATTTTAGTTATAGATGGTATCCACAGTTTGATTATATGCTGTTAAATATATGATGCCACACAAACCTTAGAGTTTCAATAATTTTTGAAGGGAACAAGTCAGACGCAGTCTGCCAGCACTCTATATGTCTTATACATTTTTTGGAATTAAAAACGTGAATGTATTTCTTATGTCATTTTTTAAGTTATTTGAATATTTCAGTTATTACTTGCTTTCAGATAGATTTTGCCAATCAGAACAATGTTTTAGAGTGTTTTGATAGGCAGCTTTTACTTTAATATTTATTTTGATTGGCCAAGATGTTGTACGGTTGTATGATTGGTCAGGGAGTTTAGCCATGATCGTTAATTGTGTATGTTTATTTGTTGTCTTTGATTGGACAGTTATTTAGTCATTTTGGATTATTTAATTATTGTGCTTGATTGTATTCCTTGAATGGTCTGAAAAGGCAACTTTGTGTTGTGAAAGTGCTTACTTCTAGTTTAACGGTTTTTATTTTATTAAAGTTTTCCACTGCTACGCAGTATGGTGTTGGATATTATTGGAGTTTATATAAATATATATATCTATATCTATATATATATATATATATATATATATATATATATATATATATATATATATATATATGTGTGTGTGTGTGTGTGTGTGTGTGTGTATATATATATATATATATATATATCTATATATATATATATATATAGATATATATATATATATATATATATATATCTATATATATATATATATATATATATATATATATATATATATATATATATATATATATATACATACAAACACACACACATATATTTTGGGGTGTATGTAAATTTCTAAACTTAATGTCTCTCATTTTAAGTGGTTACTAACTTGTCTGCATTATCGAGTCTATACTGCAAGTGCGAACGCTTAGTTTGTTGAATACAGCATGATCAACACCTATTAAGTGAACCACGAGTACACCGAATGCTGGAAACCATGAAATTTGAAATCCCAATTTGGCATAGTTGTCCCTTCTGCGGTATAGCTCCGTAAGGTAAGTGTGCAATAGTTACGGACCTTAGGGTTAGGGTACAGGTTAAGGTAAGTGCATAGATAGTAATGTACATAAAGGTTAGAAGTAGGGTTTTGTTAAGTGTATGTGTATGGATTATTTATTTTGTTTGGGTATAGCTTATTAAGGAAAGTGTGCGATAGTTACGGACCTTAGGGTTAGGGTGCGGGTTAAGGTAAGTGTATAGATAGTAATGTATAGTAATGTATGTAAGGGTTAGTGTTGGGTTAGAAGTAGGGTTTAGGTTAGTGTATGTATGTGGTTTATTTATTTTGTTTTGGTGGGTAGTATGTAGTGAGCTTTGTAGTGGGAAGTATGTTTTATTTTCATCACTGGGTGGAACAGTGTTGGCCAAACAAAACAATTCGGTGGTGTCTATTTCCGCGTTTTGAGGTTTCAGTTAATTGTGCATTTGCTTAATAGGTGTCGATCATGCTGTATTCGACAACTGAAGCGTTTGCGCTTATAATATAGACCTGCAGTATCTTGGGTTTAAAATAGCAGCTTTAGTAGTCTATAATTCTGAGGGAGAGCAACTTCAGAAGATTACTAATTTATTGAACTCTTACTTTTGGAATAAGGAAAGATGTAGGCTCAAACAGGCAATTCAACACCCCCCCCATAAAGATATTCGCCTGGGCATACCAAACTAGAGAAATATGCACAAGCTTTCACTTTATCTACCTTGTTTGCCATTAATCATGCTGGACAACCATAAAGGCATGGATAGAGGTGAACATATTGCATTATTTTACACTTTGGGCACTTAGCTGATATTCAAAAGCTCTACCTAAACACTTGAAAGGATGGCACTCCCTGGTGATGACTCATTCAGAATTACATTCCTTAGCTAAATCCATGGATTGGGCAAAGATCTGGGATTTAGCAATACCCCTATGGAGGAATCCATGCTTTATCAGTGACAATACTCCCCTTTGCTGTGAGATCCTGGGAAGCAAAGTGATCAAGTTTCTTTCACATCTCACTCACCTGAGGGATGGTAAGGGGGTTCTGGTCACCTTTCAGGATTTGCAGAAGGAGAGGATTCTTTTGAGAGCAGACTTTTGGAAATTTCTACAAGTCAGATATATGATATACAGATCCCCCCTACTCCATCCCTTGTCTTGTGACCAATACCCAATGCATTTTTATATAAAGAATCCTCAAGTCCAGGATGGGAGCTGGGCATCCTACAAAGCCTCAATACTATACTTTTTCCTAAAAGTACCCAATACAAGGGCATCCCAGGCCTCTTTTGTCTTCCTGGTTAGCCACCCTGGACCCTCAAGTCTCTCTTGACTCTTTTAGTTCTGTACTAAAGGAAATTAAAGCTCTGTGTCAATCCTGTTATGGTTTTGAGAATCATGTACTTTTTATTATAAGAACTATTAGAATTCAGACACAACAGTGGAAAAGGGCCTGACTTCCACAACCCCAGGGTCAGCATGTGGAGAATAACCTCATCTTGTGTATAAGTTTTGGGACTGTCCCCCTGTATAACAACTATTGGATAAACTAGAGCAGTGGGTATGTAAATACTTTGACATCCCTTTTCAGTGTAATAAAACATTTATGTGGGGATACACATCTCATCTTCAAGATATTTTAAATGGGGGTGCTTAGTGGGGTGGATTCTGTAACTCACAGCAGTTGGAAGGGCTTATAAAGGTTCAGTTCAGAAATATCCACAGTCCCTGGCAGTCAATGGAATGTGGCACTGGAATATGGCAAGAAGAGAATGCCTTTTTAAGGCCCGCTGTGTTTGATTAAGAACATCAATAAGAAGAAATTGCTCCCGTTCCCCAAAGCCTCAATACATCCTGCAGAAGGATATTTTGGATTTTTATCAGTTAA
>NC_056740.1:519490347-519612847 GCF_019279795.1 Protopterus annectens | reverse complement strand
TATGGAGTCACCTATGACTAGAGCATTGGGTACATTGTTATGCCTTATGGGCTGTGGTTGAGTGGCACACTGAGTTTGTGGGTTATGTGTCATTTGGGTTGTGTTGGGGGGTGGAGGTTGCTTTCGTTTCTGCTTTGGAGGGCTCTGTTGCTTGGGCAGGTTTTTTTTGAGAGCCTCCGTGAATGTAGCTGTGTGTTTTGTGTTTCTATGTGTGTGTTTTGGTGGTGTAGGTTTTGAGGGACTATGTGATGAGGGTTGTGTGGTGCAAGTGTTTACCTTCTCCTCTTGACTGTCTAGTCCAGTCTTGGGTGAAGAGAGCTTTGCTTCCAGTTTGGCTATGTAAGTGCATCTCTCACAGGTTGTAGTGTTGGGTGGGAGGAAGAGAGGGTTGTCTGTGTACATGTGGCAAGTGCTGCATTGCCCCAAGATGCCCAGATTCATCAGGTAGACAGGAAAAAACACCAGGAGCTGACCCTTAGACATGCCTGGATAGGTGCTATTTATTAAGTACTAAAAAATGTTTTCCTCTAGATAAGTGAGGAAAGTTGAGTGCTGTAGTAATTAGTAGCTTATTTAGTGCTTACAACGAGTTCTGAACAAGTGCTGAGCTCAAAGAAACAGGTTTGAGTGCTAAAACTATAAACTGACTAGTTCTAAGGGAAAATTTGAAGAGCAGACTTTATGGCGCCGGGAGTAACCCTAACTAAGCGGAGATGCATAAAGTGTGTATGTATATATATATATATATATATATATATATATATATATATATAGATAGATATATATAGATAGATATAGATATAGATATATATATTATATATAACATTAGAAAATGAGCAAACTGATTTAAACAAATTAACCAATTAAAAAAAAAAATAAAATATATATATATATATATATATATATATATATATATATATATATATGTAAAAAATATATATATATATATATATATATATATATATATATATATATATATATATATATATAAAGCTATATGGGGACAGTCATTCAACATTCTTGGTGACAGTAGCACCAGACAGAGGTACCAATAAATGACTGACATGCATATTGTATATGTAATCACTTTGTTGATATGTGGGGAATTGCTCCTGTCCCCAGTAGGCTTTGTTTATTGATGTCTCTGCAAGCCAAATCTCAGAACAAGAGGTGCACATTAAATAATCTCCGTCACATGGTTTAAAATACTAGATGTACAGATATACCACTATAGTTATTGTATATGACCTGGTGGTACTTCAGGCTACCAGTTCTCAGGGTCAAACAATACCTATAGGTGTTCTGGGTCTATCTTGCTGAGATTGCTCCATATATTGTAACATTACTCACCAGAGTGAGGTATTCCCACATCTCTGTTTAACCACAACATAATTGTCATCTATGTGTCTTCCCATGATCTGGCTTTAGACAATAGATTTCACCAGAAGACCATTTTGCAAAATAGCAGGACATGTCTGTTGAAGAACATCACCTCATTTTTACATCATGCTGTCAATCAGATGCCTTTCTTTTCTTCCACCTTTGTTAGCAAGATATGGTATGGCAGCTTTCCATGTATATAGATGTACACAGCAGGCCCTGTCTGCTCTGCTTGTCAGTAACCACCTATAATCATAGGATCATAGGACATTATTTATTATTTATTTATTGACATTTGTTGACCAGGAAAGTCCACTGGGCCCAACGACCCATTTTCAGTGGAGGCCCAGGGAGAAAAAACATACAATCACAGAAATGTTTACATAACATCAGCTAACTTTGAAAGACAAGAACGTTTTTACATAATATAATGTGAAGTAGATATACAAGACAAATACATATTATAGAGGTATACAATACAAGAAAATACACCCAGTGTGTTACATTTTTAGTAATTCTGTTTGTATATTCTCATAAGTAAGAATACTGTTTAATCAATTCTGTTTATTCAGCCACAGAAATAAAGAAAGCAAGAGAGATTGGATACAAAGACAGACAGTGTAAATTGCAACTATATTAGGTTAGTAAAAGTATTTGTAGTGTATAGTGGCCAAAACATTTAAGGTGGTTTAATCATATGACTACAAGAACAGACAAGGTTATTGAGATAGTGTTCTTTTAGTGCAAATGTAAATGTTTTTAAAGAGTCTAGTTGAGTAATAGAGAGAGGAAGCACATTCCAAAGTTTGGCAATGGCATGGGGATAGAGACATTATCCAGCTCTTTTGTTGGGTTTAGTTATGGTTAAGAGTTGCTTGTTAGAGGACCTAAGATGCCAAGTAGTGGTGTGTGTTTGTAATATAGTTTGAAGGGATGGGCGGTAGTTTGGATTATTTAGTGGTTTGTGGGTGAGAGTAAGTTCAGAGTAATGTAAGTAATGAGCATACCTATCAACTGTCCCGAATTACTCGGTTTGTACAGAGTTTTGGGGTCCAAATAATGGTGTGTCACGATTCCCGAGTGGCACCCCTTCATTTCCGATTTTTTTCCCTTTAGTTTTTTGCTTTTTTTATTTTTCCCACTTTGAGCTGATGTCATCGCGCACGCAATGGCATCAGCTTATCAGGGCTACCAGCCTGTCGGAATCGAGCTTGCGGCATATTTCCGGGTGGTTTGCGAGCAGGAAGAATGTATTTTATTTACGGGTGGTTTGCGAGCGGGAAGGATGTATTTGAAATGGCATTTTATTTAGAAGGCTCCAAAGAATGGAAAGGAATTATTTTATTTAGAAGGCTGGATAAATGGAAAGGTAAGGATTTATCGCTCGAACTTTATGACTGATGAAAAAGTAAAGCCTTTCTGTAGGGAGGAGGTGCTGGAATTGGTGAATTTACATTCATTTTTGTGCAGAGGATACTGGTAACAAGCTGCATAGTGGCTGAAGGTGTTGTATCGCAGTGCAGTTTCTGAATAATCTGTCTATAGTTGGGTCGTGGATTGTCACTCCCACTTGTATTGACTTTCCCGAAGCTATTACTAAGTTATTAAGTCTGCATCTGTATCTACTGCATTGCATGTGGCATCTGAGCCATATTTGCAACAGCTCCTGTTTGACTGTGCTCCTGCAGAACATGCCAGGTGGTTACTAGAAGCAGGAAAACTCTAACTGATATGATGCTTTCGAGAAATTTTTGAAAAGGTAAACTTAAATTGTTACATAGGAAATATACTGTTGGAACCAGTCTTTAGGGCCGATGCCTCACCTCTGCCCATTTCTACTCCTGCTTATCTGCTCAGCTCTGAGCTATAAATCTTTGAACATGTTGTTGTCTGTGTAAACATTGTATATTGAATTTACCTACAGGATGCCTGACCTACCTGTGAAGGTCACTCTCTTATTTCTGAGGTACAACCTCACATGTTCAGCATTTACATTTTACTCTTTTAATTAATGACGACTTTCTACTTCTGCGCATTTCTTATATGATCAGGAACAGCATGATGAGTAGCATATCATAAAGTATGAGTGAGGCAATTACACTAGCAAAAGGTCAGCACATTTCTCAGGTGTTGATTTTGGTAAAACAGGACATGAAGAAGTTGATTGAATAATGGCGTTAAATCTGCAGTGACATTGGTAAGTTCTTTATGGGAAGTAGTATTGAATTCTATAGTCCCTGTGATGTCTTAGGATGTGAATATCATAGAGGATTGTGATAGGGTCTCTGATCATAACTTATTTATTATGTGTTTGAAAATTGAGGTACAGAAATTCACCTCAAGATTGAAGATCCAGTCATTACTGTTTGTCCAGTTTTTTTGTGCTAAGAAGTTGAGAGCTATGGTGAGAAGTGAGAACTGAATTTGTATTCCCCTGTTATTGACTTTGTTTGTCCATTTTTTTGTGCTAAGACGTTGAGAGCTATGATGAGAAGTGTGAAATGAATTCACTAAATGATAGCCATTAAGTTTCAGTCTTCCTATTTTTCAGGAAGCTGCTGATTTGGCATAGTGGTATGTTGTTCTGACTTTAGTGCATAGGGTCCTGTTGCATGGTGGTAACACAACATTTTATTCTAGCAACTTTACAAAATTATACAAGCAATGCTTAAAATGTGCCTTTGGTTTTTGACCTTTTGCCAACCCCCCAAAAAAAAAAAAAAATTGAAAGTAAGTGTGAGACGCTGTGCAAGATGCCTATGGCTTACACTACTGTCATTTTATTTATAGTGTGGGTGTGGAAGTAGACTTTTATGATGGAAATGTTCTGAATTGGGCAGTTTTGTCATTAGTTCATGCGTTTTGTTTCATCGCCTACAGTACAGCCTACTGGAAAAATGTTCAAACAATAAATTTAAAATACGCTCTAACAAATGTGGTGTTGTGTTGCCACCTTTGTGAAGGGGAGTAATAATTGAGTTTTTCCATAGTTGTGGGACATATGATTCAGAGATTGATCGGTTAATGAGAATGCTAATTGGAAGAGCTATAGAATCTGCTGCAAGTTTTAAGTATTCAGCTGGGAGGCCATCGGAAGTGAGGGAGCGTGGTTTTAGTTAAGAGAGCAGTTTACGAACTAAGGAGGTGGGTATTAATTGTAATGTAAATAGAGGAGTGGATGGGTTTTTGTTGGAATTGCAATTGATGTGAGGGGAATGGTTAGAGAGTATATTGTCTTTTATGTTGCCAATTATACTTTTGTTAGTTTGTAGAGAGAAATCATTAACAAGTTTTTGGATAGTATCAATAAAATGAGAATTGAAGGCTTGAGCAATTTCTTGAGGGTCTTTGTCAGGAGATGGGGAGGGGTTGTGTTGAATACCAGGATTTAAGAGAGAGGAGACAGAGTTCCAGAACAATTTGGAGTTATTTTGTTGGGTAATGAGTTTAGTAGAGAAACAGCTTTTTATCATTGATGACTTGCTTTTTGGCATTGTTATAGACTTGTTTACATCTTAGTTCACATTCTGAGGTTCTATTTCTATGCCATTCCTTCCAGGCTTTATCCCTGGAAGTAAGTAACTGTTTAGTTTGTTTAGTTAGCCATGGGGCATGATGTGGGGGCAAGACTATCTTGAATATCTAAAAAGACTTTATTGAAGTAGTTGACTGCTTCATCCAGTGGCAGAAATTTGGTAGAGGACCAGTTGTGGATTTTTAGACACTCTAAGAATAGTTATTCATTGAAATGGATAAAATTCCTATTTGAAGTTGGTTTCTATGGGTATAAGCAGGAAGATGGTCACTAAAGGTATTGGGTAGGGTCCCTGCCTTGGTGGATTTTTGAGGGTGTGAGATGAGTATAAAGTTTAGAGTTGATGCTGTTTTTTTACCTTATGATTGGGGTTAGAGGTGAGTTGAGTAAACTTCGCAATTAATACCATTTACTGGGGAGTCAGAGTTGAGAGTTTGCCAGTTTATATTTGTGTCGCCAATAATGATGGTTTAATTTGATATAGTGAGGGTGGTCCAGGATAGAAGATCTTCCAGAGTAGGTATGTTTTGACCTGGGGGAATATAGAGTACAGAAATACATAATTGTTTTCTGCTGTTGATGTGAAAGTTAACTAGTAATAATTCCATATTTCCAAATGTTGGGATAGGTTTATCATATGGTGTAACAGCTAAAGTGTCCCAGTAGATTAATGCAACACCTCCACCTTATTTATGTAGCCAGTCATTTCTATGTATATTATATCCTGGGGGATTATTTCAGTGTTAGCAATATGTGGTTTTAGCCAGGTCTCTGTGACTGCTACAATATCTGGGGAGTAGTGAGAGAGCCAGGCATGGAATTTGGTGGTTTTGTTACAGATACTACTTACGTTAATTGTAGTGAAGCAGAGGTTCTTGGCACTAGAAGAAAAGTTTTGGGCAGAATGGTTTATTGGCCTAGGGTTGGGGTGAATGTCAACACATAGAGAGAGGGCCTGGTAGTGACATGTAATTATGGAGGGATGTTGAGTAATGAAGAGAGGCCTATGGTGGGGGTTGTAAATTGATTTTCATTTGATTATGATGACAAAGGATTTAGTCTTTGTAAGGTGCCAAGTATGGAAATTGAATAAAGAGGGCGAGATGTCAGAAAAACTATTGATATTAGTGTGAGGTGCAATGGGTGATGTGTAAATGTTGAAGTTGGGGAGTGGAATATAGTATGTAGGGAGGTGGTGTAGGATAGGAAAAGAAGAATGGAGGTAAGGGAGATTAAGGTAATACAAGGTTTTGATTTATAGTATATGTTAGGAAAAGGTTGTGGAACTATAGTTAAGGAGAAGAATGAGGAAGATTCAGGAAGGGAAAATATTAGCAAGGAAGATAATTAGGGTGGAGTGAATGGGAGGATACTGGTGTAGGTGTGTCTGGGTGTTGATTGAGGGTTAGATAGGAAAGGGAAGAGCTTATGGAAGGTATGCATGTAATTGATGTGGAGGTGGGTGGGAATGGGGGTAGGGTAGGGGAGCAGAGTGGGCAGAAACCTTGAGACAGCTAGCCAGACCACAGTAGAAACTAGGCTATCAACCTGGAGGTCATTTTAAGCCTAGCCATTTATACCCAATGTAATACTGTAGAGGTACTAGTCAATACCTAAGATTGCATTTAGTGATGATTGCCCATGTCCAGGAGAGTGGTGGGCACTATCCCCATTAAGAATTTATGGTGCCCCATCCACTTATCCAGGTTCCTCTTGAACAGTGTCATAGAGGTACTCTATTTCACATGAATTGGTAGCCTGTTCCAAAGATGCGGCAGTCGCTGGGAGAAAAATCTGTCCCCCATCATGTCCTATTTAAGTCATAGGCCATATTTAAGTCCCTGGAATGGATAGGCATAGACTAATTTGATTTATGGATATGCAGTAAGTTCATTAGGTTTCAGTTTTGGGTTGCTCTGCAAGGCCAGGCACATGTCTCCCCTAAGAAGTCTATATGATATGGAGTATAGTGACAGGGAGTTTAGTCAGTCCACGTAAAGCACATGCTGGAGGCCTTTGATCTTCTTTGTTAGAAACCTCTGAGGTCTCGCTAGTTGCTGTAGTTGCTTAATACGGTACATACTGAATGGGAAATTATACTCAATTATGGGTCAGATAAGTGCCAAGTATTGGGGGAGGGTTATAACTTCTTTTGCTGTCAATATGATGCCTTTACTAATCAAGTGAGCTACATGGAAAGCTTTCCTTATGATGGTAGACATGTGGTGATCAAAGTTAAGATCAAAGTCAACCTGTGATCCCAGGTCCCTTATCACTTCTTGGATACTTAGGGTATTGTTATTGATTTGATAGTATGAAGGGAAATTGTTTGTGCCAAAGGGAATGATGATGCATTTCTTTGCATTCAGTTTGAGACTGTGACTAATACATCAGTTATTGATCTGTGTGAGACTATCCTGCAGTATACTGACATTATTTGGGGATTCAATGATTGCACCTAATTTGCAGTCATCTGCAAACTTGGTCAGCCACAACCTTTTAGTTTTGACTTGAACTTCTGAAATGAATATTCCAAACAGTAGCAGTCCGAGCACTGACCCCTGTGGTACTCCACTGTCAACAGGTCTGCTGGCTGATGTGGAGTCACCCAGTTTGATAGTGTGTGTGTCTGGCTTGTGAGCCAGTTGCCAACCATCAATTACAATGAAGGGGTTCACATTCAGTTTGCTAAGTTTATCGGTAATGCCTGAATGTGGGATTGTGTCAAAAGCCTTTGCCAAGTTGAGGCATGCTGTGTGCACAGGTTTGCCCTCATCAATGGCCTTGGTCATACTTTCAGGTCTGAAGAAGTGGGTTTGTTTTCCGCAAAAGTGCTTACCTTTTTTACTGAAGTTTATTAACATTTTAAGCCGTGGCGTCCGGACCGCTATTTTTTTCTTTTATATTTTGATGTATAGCCACTGATCCTTTTGTGTAGTGCTGCAAAATATAAGATAACTCTTAGTTTTTTAAATTTTCCAGGGGACGATCCAGGGCACAGTAGCATGGGTACATCCAGCTCACCTGATGGTCATGTGCCTGTAGTGGCTAGATGATCTGCAGAGAAGGACATGTTGGTATCTGTTTAGATAACATATTTATGTCTTTGGGAGTAGGGTATTACATCACTGACACACACTTTATTTCAGGTTCTTTCTCCACTGCCTCTGGCTCACTTCATCATTCTTACTAAGTGGGGAGCCCAGACACCAGTAGGGATGAATATGTGTTGATTGCATCCTCAAAAACTGATGATGCCAAACTTATGCCCATGGACAGAAGGCCTATTGGCAGTGATGGTAGTGATAATACTTCTTTTGGTGGGCATGTGGAATGGACAGTGACAGTGAAAGTGCATGCAATGGGTTTGTATATCTCCATTAAAATATCCACGGCATGAGGCACACCTGTAAGGTGGTTTGTCAGATGTAGGTCAGGGTGGAGACACATCACCAGTATGAACTCCATAGCACTATAATGGACAGGCTGTGTATGTGTCTGAAGGTGGTGACAGATGGATGATGGAAATCCAACATGGCTCCAATGGACTGGCCTGCTGGGGGTGGCTCCATGCCAACACTAGCTTTGCATGTTTTCAGGTGCCAGGACTGGGGATGTTGTTGCTGCTACTCCTTGAGTGACATTCACAGGAACTGTGCCTCAGCCTGCAAGCACAATCATGCTCATCTCCTGTACTACAGGCTCTGAACCACAATGTCTAGCATATGTCCTATACATCACATGTATTGTCAGACTGGAGGCACAGTGACCTCCATAGGTTACCCTACAGCAGGTGACACACACTGCACTAATGGCAAAAGCAGTCTGTATCATGAGCTATATGTCACATACCAGTCATTATGGGCAGTAGCGTGGATGCTGTCCATGGCTGCAGAATTACAGCAGTCTCTAAGTTGTAACCCCTTTGAAAAGGACTGCATCCACTGTAGCAACAATGTCCCATTTTGTATTTAGCAACTGCTGCACTGTCTCCACTAAAATGGGGGTATACCAACATTAGGGTTCATCCACTCCCCATCTGATAAGAGGTACAACCATGGACATTCCTATGTCAGTTTGTATTTTGGGTGTGAGTGGTCACACCTCAGCTTTTAAGGTAGGTACAGGTTCAAGATGTATATGTGATAGGATGTGGGCAGTGCAGGCTGGCTAATGTACATCTTGTGGAAGCATGAGCCGGGTTCCCAGGATTAGTACTTCATGTGGAGACCGTTATCAGGACATATGTGTGCTTGTGGGATTGTTTATTGCCTGCTCCATGTGCCATTAGCTTGGGAAGTAATGCTCTGATCTTTTCTTAACATTTTACCATTGCACTGTATAGTGATTTTCATGTTACTTCTGTATAAGTTAACAGTATATCACATTAAGTAAACAGTTATCATAATATATATCTAACTATATACCAGTATCGGTAGTAATATTATTATATTTCATCTGCCTCACTTTACCCTCATCTGAAAATATATGTAAAAACATGTGATGATGGCATTGTTGCAATACTATCTGTGTTCATTTTCATGGGGCTGAGTAGTAGTAGTCTATCCTTCACTGTCATACTCAGGAAATGTTTTTAGGTTCCCCAGCATCATATTGTGCATAATTCAGTAGACAATGAACACACAGAAAATCTTCACAAGCGTGCACTTGAGTGTGTAGACAGTGAAATTGTACATTCTTATGACGAAAGACACATTTTATAATGTTCTGCCCTTGGTTATGGGTATGACTGAAGGCTTCTTGTGAGTGGGTGCCTATGGCAACCATATGGGCATCAGCAATAATGTCTTCAGTGGGTAATCCTGACACTAATGATTGGTAATGAAATGCCTGATATTAGTGTCAAGATTGCCCTCTAGTTTGCATGCTGTCACATTAATGATGCAGCCCATGTGGTCACATATTACCTGGCAGTTAACCAAGTGGTATGTGTGCCTGCCATGGTAAGCAGATACATACTTGTGCAGGCATCTGTATGGCTACAAATGAGCCATCCACTGTGCCAAGAATGTTCTGTTGGCAGCAGACTGAGTGCTAAACTTGAAGTATGGGAAACATTATTTTTTGTGTGGTGGGAACGTTTACATATTGGTCTACATAAGTCAAAAGACAATGCATAAACTTCTGCACAATGCAACTGGTGAACAACTTTGATTTACCTGTTGTGCCTCCATGTGTGCTTGAAAAGTGCATGCCTTTTGCCTGTATAGTCACAGTAGTTTAACCTTAGTTTCTAGAGGTACTGACTTGCCTGTTCTGCCTACAAATTCTATACACTGATACAGTCAACATAGCTTGTCCAAGGTCTGAACATCCATACAGAATCTATCTAGCCTGTCCTACAGATAGATCAGAGTATACGATACATGGCCTAGTGTGCCTCTTGGCACTCAGCATTAAGTGATTGAATGGACTGGAAGGCTGGAGACTTCTGCTGTGGCAGTATCACTTGATATCATATGGATAATAATAAATGGCAAGTTATCCATTTTTCCATTGGTCTAATTGATAATGTCTACTTATTGGGCTGTAATTTTAAGACCTGGTATGTTTCTCTGTATATTAATGCACATGGTTCCTTTACTTTCTGAATTTTGTTATTTCAGTCCACCATGGTAGTAGCACTAGTTGCATTTTTTTCTGGCACTGTTTCTGTCATTGCTGTACTTGAGATCTGTGCTCCCTTTATCCATGTCTGTGAATTGTAACATGTCTTTGTATGTGCTTCTCTTGATGTACATTTGCTGTGCCACTGCAAACAATGTATCTGAATAGTTCACAAAAACTACAGTTATTTAGATAAAAATTAAAAAAAAAACAGTAGAATGGAAAAGTAATAAAAGCAAACCATGTGGAATAAAAGATGATCTATTACAAAGCAAAGACACAACACAGAGCTGCAAACAGAACCTGTAACACAAGTACAATACAGATTGCATAAAAATCATTTGGCAGTATTCTTCATTCATGGATCATAGAATGCTTGCAGATGTATAAAACATACCACAAACTTCTAAAGCAGATAGCAAACAGTATGAAACAATTGTAAACAATTTTACAACTGTGTCATGAAAAAAAGAAACTTAACATCCCTTGGGCTAGATTCACAAAGGCTTGCATGGAGTCTAAGAGTAGAGTAAGACTCCATGCAGCCAACATGCCCGCCGAGAGATTCAGGAACAGCTGGTAGGGGCGTGCAAGAGAGCTCCTAAAACGACTCTTACACGGACAGGGCTAGGATATGCAAATTACCTCAATTGCTGGCAAAAGCTATGCAAATGAAGTAAATTTGCAATCAAGGAAACCCAAGCCTGTCCGAGTAAGAGTAGTGTTATTTGCAGAAATGTATTCCATTGACAATTGAGTACTGTTCTGCAAATAGCAAAACGGAGCCATCTAAGCGCCAAAAAAAGGATGCATCCAGTTGAGGAAGCATGAAAATGGCCAAAAATACGGCCATTGGCAATGTTCCCAGTTGCGAAATAAAAAAAAAAAATTTTTTTATCCCGATCTCTGAAGTTTAAGCGTAGAGCAGCACCGCACAAATGTGCTGTGCTCTAAAAACCAGAAAACCAATAATTAAAATCCACAAATATGGATTCTATTGTAATTCTTAATGTACAATGCAAGGGACTGGCAGGCTGAAGACAACATGGCTGCCGAGTAGAGGTTGCTAAAGGGGGAAGCTCAGTCTAAGAGATGTAACCAAGCATTAGTAGGCAATCCTATGCAAATGAGGGTAAAGACAGTGAATCCCAAGTTTACATAGCAAATGAGCACAGTCAGTGGCGTGTAGAGTAGGATAAGAGGAGTATCAGAGTATAAGATAGGTGATATCACAAGGGGGGTATGTATGAAAGAATATAAGCTCATTGGGGCAGAGTGGCATGTGTTTGCTGTCAGTTACTCATCACTGGAAGAGGTGTGTCAACAGGTACCCTAGCTAAAGGCAAGAAATTGAAGGTGTATGCTGTGGATAACACTAAAGTTTCTTGTTGAAGTGCTTGCAATGTGTTTGCACGTGGGTGCGCACCTGTACATCTGAGTAAGACTGTGTGCATGTGCGTGCACCTGTGTGCGCTCGTTTAAGCTGGAGTAAGCATGTCTAAGGTTGTTGAAATGTGTGTAAGCACGTATGCGCCTGTGAGCACGCAATTTAGCAAGAATAAGCAAGTTTTAGCCTGTGTAAGCATGTGTGCGCGCATGTGAGCTGGTGTGTGCGTGTTTGCGCTTGTGTGAGTGGTGCTGCCCCCCCTGAGGAAACAGAAAGGGAAAAGGAAGCACAACAAATAGTAGGAAGTTAACCAGGGAGAACTTGCAGAGCTAGCAGGTGAAAACAATCAGAATCAGGCAATTACACAGGCAGTACACTAGCCCAGCCCAGCACTTAAAACTCTGCAAACAACTTTCCACCGTGTTTTTTTCAGAGACACTGCAACACTGCAGTAAACTAAGAGAAGTGAAAACTTGAAAAGTTTTACTGAGACAAAAAATGTTAGGGGCTGCCATTGCTGTTATAAGGCGACATATGCAACATGCTGAGGGTGGTGACAATGCAAATGCTGCTGGACAACCCACAGTGAGGAGACGGAGAAGAGTGTACAGGCCCAAGGTAACCTATCAGGGGCTACATGAGGTGGAGATAGTGGAGTGCTATAGAGTGGACAGAGACCTCATGCAGCAAATTGTTGAGCTGTGCAGGCCATGCCTCACACACAGAGCCAACAGAGGGGAACCCATCCCAGTGGAAACCAAGGTATGTGTTGGCCTAAGAATATTAGCAACAAGTACTTTACAGAGACCAACTGGTGATATGATGGGGATATCACAGGCATCAGCATCCAGGGTACTGCATCAGTTCCTGGATGCCATGTCAGCACATGTCGGTGATCATGTATATTTCCCCAATTCCCATGAGGTATTGGCCAGCAATATGCGTCTTTTCCAGCAAATAGCAGAATACCCTGAGGTAGTGGGTACAATAGACTGCACGCACATATGCATCAAAGCACCAGCCGGTGAGCGGGGTAGGGTCTACTTTAACCACAAGGACTTCCCCTCCATCAACTGCCAGGTCATGTGTGATGCCCAGGGCATAATACTGAATGTGTGTACTGGCTGCCCTGGAAGCTACCATGATTCCCATATCTGGCATCTGACATAACTGTACCAGACATTTGCCAATGGGGACATCCCTGATGGTCACCTAGTGGGGGATGCTGGCTATGCACTGGAGCCGTGGCTGATGACACCCATCAGAAATACACACACACCTGAACAGGAATGCCATGATGAGGCACACGCACAAACACAAAATGTAATTGAGCATGTGTTTGGGCTGCTCAAGTCACAGTTCCGGTGCCTGGACACATCTGGTGGAGCCTTGCAGTACTCACCAACTACATGTACCCAAATTGTCATGGTATGTGCTATGCTACATAATATGATCCTGCGAAAACAGCTGCAGCAGGAGCAGCATACGCCTGGGCCAAACAGCCCCCCACCATTGCCAAGGCCATCACAGGCACAGCGTGACTCGGAGGAGGAACAACCTGAGCCTGCCCCAGTAGGCAGAAGGGGGCATGCCCAGTATGCTTTGGCCTTAGCAAAGAGGCAACGTATAGCACATACACTGGCTCAGTAGGAACCCTGGAAATTATACCTCTCTCTGACTCGCACATATAGTAAAAGGGATGCCTAACTTGACACTACCTGTTTTCAAACATGTATAGGGAGTGTAGTATGTGCATCCGACATAGGCAGCCCTGCAGCACCACCTGAGGCATGATTGTCATGTGTTAAGCAATATAAAGCAGTGCTAAATAGCTTTTACCACTATTTAGTATATGTAAACAAAATTGCACACACTAACTAGCACAACTTTGGTCAATGTTGAGCAATATTGGGCAAAGTTCAGCAATGTTGGTTAACGTTGAGCAATGTTGGGCAAGCTTGGTCAAAGTTGGGCATAGTTGAGCAAAAGCAGGTAAACATGCTCATATTTGCTCTACTGGACCTGAAGCAGTCTGGTCTTCCCAGTATGAAAATATAAAGAAATGACAGGCCTCGAACGCAGGATACTGTGCACTATAGTCGTAGTACTGAACCACTAAACCATGACAGTATTTCACTGGTCAGCCTGTATGAAGAAATGTTGATAAGTCAATGTAACGTATCTCATTGAAACCCTGCAGGCACAGCATAATCCCTGTCGAGTTATGACACAAAAGTGAGCCCTGCAGTAAAAATATAACCTGATTTTCAGCACACATATAGTATAAATGTTAATATTGGGCATGTTCACACACATTAACAAATGTAATGGACTTCAGACAGCAACATACTGAAAGGTCACACTGGGCATGCTCACACACTTGAATAAATGAGACAAATGTCAGGCAACAAAACACTGAAAGGCCAAACTGGGCATGCTCACACACTTAGGCCATGTCTGAGTACAGCAGTGGGCCACACATATCTGGCAGTTGCATGTGTTAACCCAGGAACCTCTCACTATTCACCAATCCGCCTTGTGCACACAGTTATATGACAACAGACACATATATAATATATTGGAACCCTGTCATAATCAAATATGTACTACAGATACTTAGGTTGTTCATAGAAAGTGGGAAAGCAAAGAAGATAAAAAACCTGCAATCAGTATCATCAATAAACAATGTGCACTCCAAACATTACCATAGGTTCATAGGTTGATACTAGGCTATCTGCCCTAGGGCATTTATAAGCTTAGCCAGAGTGTGTTTGGCTTTCTCCACCCTGTTAGATTAGTAGACTGTGCCTGTGAATAGTAGGTCACACAGGATAGCCCTTTTACGGTTAGTTTATTGTGCCTCTGTCTAGCAGGGACTCAGAGGAGATCCCAGGGGTAAACATACGATCACCCATCCACTTGTCAAGATTTCTCCTGTAGAGGGTCAGTGAGGGGCTCTGCCTAAGTGGGACTGGGATTTAATTCCAGAGTGAGGGGAGCCTCTGGGATATGAATCTGTCCACCCAGCATGTCCTATTAATTTCTGTGCTGAGGTTTAAGTCCCTGGAGCGTGTAGCTCTAAGGGATTCGGATATCCTGAGGTGGAGCATGTCCATTAATTCTGGGTTGGACATGGCTTTATATGTCAGGCACAGATCGCATTGGAGTAGGCGGTAAGCAACTGAGTAGAGCTGGAGTTACTTTAGCCGAACTGCGCAGGGCATCTGTGTGAGTCCCTAGATCCACTTGGTGAGGTACTTTTGTGGCCATTACAGTTGCTGCAGGTGTCGGGTAAGGTACATCCCAAATGGGGCATTGTATTCAAGTCATGGGCCTGATGGGTATAGGGGCACAATGACCTCTCTTGATCTAGATGTGAAACCTTTCGGGATAAGGTGGGCTATATAGAAGATCTGTCTAACCACTTTGGCAACGTGATTGTCAAAGGCGAGATTACTATCTACTCGGGTCCCCAAATCTGTAATAACTTCTTCCGTACTTAATGGATTACCACCTATGTGGTAATGTGTGGGCACTTTGTTATTCCCAAAGGGGATGACTATGCATTTTATGGCATTTAGCTTTAGGCCATGGCTCTGGCACCAGTTATCCATCTCTGTGAGACCCTTTTGGAGGATGTTTGTGTCAGCTGGAGAGTCGATTATGGCACCCAGTTTGCAGTCATCTGTGAACTTGGTCAGCCATAGTCCTCCTGTGTTAGCCTGTATGTCAGAGAAATATATACTGAACAAGATTGGCCCAAGGACTGAGCCTTGTGGGATGCCACTTGTAACTGGTGTAGAGTCAGACATGGCACCTGCAATTCTGGCTATGTGGGTGCTATCACTGATCCAGTTTGCAATCCATCTTGTGACATATGTGTTGATATCTAAGCTGGTGAGCTTATTTATGATGCCCAAGTGGAGTATTGTGTTGAAGGGTTTTGTGAGGTCCAGGTAGGCTGTGTGGACTACCTTCCCTACGTCTATGGACCTGGTAACTGTTTAAAGAAGTCAACCAGGTTCAAGAGGCAAGATCTGCCCTCAACAAAGCCAAGTTCAGTAGGATCCAGTGTCTGTAGGTTCCCGAAGTCTTTGTTTATGAGTTCCATGATGATACGCTCCATAGCTTTCCAGACCAGGCTAGTTAGGCTTATAGGGCGATAGTGTCCGGGGAACATTGTGGCACCACCTTTGTGGAGCGGGACCACTGTTGCTGTATGCCATGCCTTGGGTACATATCCTGTAGTAAGTCTGATATTGAACAGTGACTTCATGTGAGGGTTAAGTTCTTCATGAAGCTCGTGTAAGACGCAGTCCTGGACACCATCCGGTCCCATTGATGCTGTGTTTTCTGCTTTGGAGAGGGCAGCTCTCACCTGTTCATCTGTGATGTCAGGGAGGCTACACTCTGTTTGGATGGACATTTGCTCTTTTGGGGGGATGGGGGGGGGGAGACATTTGCACTGAACCTGTCTGCCAGGATGTTGGCAATGTCTGTAGGTTCAGTGTATTTTTTGTCATTTTGCACTAACTCACAGCATATCTGGGAGTTGCCACCCAGGTTCCTGACATAACTAAAGAAGGCCTTGTGATTGTCCTTAGTGTCTGGTGCAATTTCCCTTTCGAAGCTGGCCTTAGATAAATTCATGAGTGATCGTAGCTTCTTGCTAGTACTGATCAGAGATGCCTTCCCTTTTTGGGATTGTGCTCTATCATGTAGTAGCCTCCTCCTTTTGTTGTATAGCTTATTTATGGCTGGGGTCCACCAGACAGGTCCCCTGCCTTTGGAGGAGTGAGTCTTGTTTTTATTTGGGATAGCATGATCCATGCATTCCAGTAGGTGTGCATAGAATGTGTTTGTAAAGAATTCTGCAGTTTGAGCCATATTTACCACTGTCCCGGGGTCTTTGAAGGATACCACCTCGGTTTTGAGAAGTGTGATGTTTGCTTTTGAGAAGTTCTTCACTGAGATTACCTTGGCTGGTGGTGGGGACGGGATATGGATCTCCAGTGAGATAAATGTATGGTCTGACCTTACCAATGAGGGGTATACCTCTGGTGTGGAACATAGCGTCCCCATGTTGGTGATGACCAGGTCCAATATGTTTTCCCCTCTTGTAGGGGTGGTGGCCAGTTGTGCCATAGCATTTGAGTTTATAAATTCTAGCAACCGTTGGACGAGGGTGTTGGGACTTGAGTAGTATTCCCAGTCAATGTTTGGGTAGTTGAAGTCACCCAATATAATGGTGTTTGGAGAAACTTTCATATTCTTCAGTGTTCTCAGGAAAGCCGAGTAGGGTTCCTGAGTTTGGGAGGGTGGTCTGTAGCAGGCTACAAACTGAAAGGCAGTTTTGCCCACTGTTAGTTGCACATGGATGGTCTCCAATGCTTCGAGCAATGTTACTAACCTGGAGGTGTGTGTATCTGTGATGTATATGGATACTCCCCCTATTTTTGTTGGTTGGTCCGAATTTTGTGGCCGAAAAGCATGGAATGAAGTATAACCTGGTAGTGCTGGGGTGCTTTCGGGAGCCTTGAACCAGGTGTCTTGTTACTGCACAGATATCGATATTCTCCATACTGAGGAGAGCCTTGAGTGCATGCATTTTGAGGTTTAGACTTCTGGTGTTGAGCAGCATTACCCTTAGTTTCTTTTACCTTGTATTGTCTATGGAGGTGGGTTTGTCTTTTGAGCCTTGCCTAAAATGGCACTATGGGGGTTGTAAGATCCTTAGTCAGTATTCTGAAGCCCAGGGATGACAGGTGCAAGCCGTCCCTAGCGAAGCAACGTGGCATGTTGTGCATGTCATCCCAGGCTGACAGACACTGGATCCCCTTTGAATGACACCAATACATTAGCCAACTGTTAAAATTGATCATTTTGTCTTTATACTGTGGCATCATTCTTGGTGAGGGTAAGATGCTACACAAGGTCATGGTCATACCAGCCTGGGCTACATGATCAGAGAGCTCCTCTATGTCTCTTATCATGTAGTCCAGGGAGGAACGTCTGAGGTCATTCACACCAGCATGGACAATGACGGAGCCATATTTGTACTTGCTTTGGAGTGACCTGAGTACATGTGTTATGTGGCGGATCCTGGCACCTGACAGACAGCTCAAAGTGACCTTCTCCTTGTTCAGCCTGGTGAGTGGGACGTCAGTGTGTCTGACAATAGAGTCACCTATTACAAGTGTATTAGGTGTGTTGTTTAGCCTTAAGGGCAGTGACTGTGTGGCACACTGACTTTGTGAACTATGTGATATGTGGGTATTGTTGTGGGGTAGCAGTTGTTTAGGTGTCTGCTTTGGAGGTCTCTGCTGCTTAGGCAGATTTTTATTTAGAGCCTCTGAGTATGTTTTTGTGTAGTAATATGTTTTGTTTGCTGTTGCTATAGGTCTATGTGAGACTGGATTTGTGGTGTGTGTGGTTAACTTCACCACCTGATAGACTGTGCCAGTCATGGGTCGAGAGAGCTCAGCCTCCTGTTTGTCTATATAGTTGCATCTCTCACATATATCTGAGTTTGTTGGGAGGAGGAGAGGGTTGTCTGTGTACATAAGGCAGTTGTAACATTGCCTCAAAATTCCCATATTCACCTGCTGGACTGGAGAGTAAACACAAAATTGACCTTTGGACATGTCAGGATATTATGATGAAATACTCTTTTGACTGATCAAAAAAGATCAGTAGGGTGTTAAGTGTGTAAAAGAGTATAACAGGGGTTTAGTGCTTAGGATTGTCGGTGTTTTGGAAAGATTATCTGCGAAGGAGTCCAGACAGAACCATGACACTTCCTTCAGCTATGTCATAAATAGCAATGTACACTCATATATGTCCTGAGTCAAGGCCAACTGTACATGACTGACAATGCCAACATCCTGTCAGACAGGCCCATACATACATACCCACCTCCCACTGAGAAAAGGCCCTATTATCATACCAGGAGATATCACATATAGAATGGGTAAACAGCTCCTTCCAAAGCAGAAAACATGGCATCACTTGGATTACATTGTTTCCCTATATGCGTCATAAGTGAACTGCACAACAAACAGACCCTGTACCTGAACAGTCTGTTGAGCCTCACCCTCTCTACAGGATATGACACTGTTGAATTGGTTACAGCAACATATGGCACACCCCACAAGTGTTGGTGCACAACAGACCATGGGAACTATGGTCCTATAAGCCTATGAAGTCTGATCTGCAAGGCCATGGAGTCCATCATGATTGAAGTTATAAACAGAGATATTGGAAGCATCAGCACAATGTTAGCCTGTTCCTGCATGTGTAAGGGACAACAGTACAGCATGGGTCAATGTTGATGTAATGTGTGTGTGTGTGTGTGTGTGTGTGTGTGTGTGTGTGTGTGTGTGTGTGTGTGTGTGTGTGTGTGTGTGTGTATGTGTTAGCCCTAGGTGCTTGGTTTATGTGTGTGTGTCTGCATGCACACAGTTCCACCATGTGGCTGCCAAATACGGGAGGTTGTGGGACAGCCACAGACTGTACCTGCCAGGCTGTACAGATCACTGTCTCTGGCCATGTATACAGTACCTGTGCCTGGCAGGGGTGCCACAGACAGTATCGGGTACTAAGCCAGACTGGGTACTGTCATCAGAGGCAGAGGGATGATGACTGGACACATGTCCCTGCTGGGACTGGCCAGAACCACATGCACGTGGTCATCTAGGACGATCTATTGACAGCCCAGCCCCAACATTGCTGGGGCTGGTACTGCCACTACGGGAGTGGCTGTGACTTGTGTGTTGTCTGCAATGACTGCCAGCTGATTATGTTGCTGGCATATGTCCACGTCGATGTCTCAGTATGGCACACTGTATGTGACACAATGCACCACCTATCCACAGGAGGTATATATCAAACTAATGGATGGAGAATTATGTCATCCATTGCAATGAATGTAAAGTACAGTTACAGTATTACCAGTATACCACAGTAGTCATTGATGCCAAACCCCTGCCTAACATATGTGCACAGTTGTTGATATAGGTGGCATACTGCTGTGGTAGACTATACATGTTGCTAGCTACACACGTATACCCTGTAACACAGATATGATTGAGGGCATGGTACAGGCATAATTACACACACATCAGACATACATACAACACACAAATGTATGCCAACCCAGATGAGCTTTACCTGTGTACCATACAGTACTGTGTGTCACTACTTACAAAACCTTATGCCTGAGGTATGTAATCTGTGAGGACTACAGGAATGACACAAACCAGTGTTTTCAAGCAATGTGAGCATACACCATACTGTACTGTTTAGGTCTACAGCTTCAGGTAGTACTACAGTTCATATGGGAGTTGTATTCATCAGCAGTACCACTCACTAAGCAAACATGTATTGCTTTAGCCTACAATGGGACACCACAGTTGACAATTGTAATTGTTTTTAACTAAGTTTTATATTTTACACAACAAAGTATATTCACAGTTCATTTCTTATGCTATGTTTCTTTAAGTTCTCAACATTTTTGTCATGTGATTTTAAATCTGTATTTAAATGGATGTGATTTGGATGTCTCTTGATCACACCTGATGAAGCCTATGGTGAAAGCGCTTGTGTGTCTTATGGATTTTTCTGTTGTTCATTAAACTTTTTTACTATTTGGAACATGGAGCCTTGCATACATTGGTTTTGTATTTACATTCTACTTGGTGTGAGTGCAGGCACCTGGATATCTGTGGTGGTTGTGTTAATAATCATTGCTATTTTGTCTTGTCCTCCATGCATTAAGCTGGCTGCTCAACAGAGTAAGCTATGCATAACATTTTGAATCTGCTTGTGTTCTGACTGGAGTGCTTCTCAAACTGATAAGAATATTTTTGACACTTTTTGCTTGACTGAATTATACATATATTTGCTGGCATATAATTATATATATATATATATATATATATATATATATATATATATATATATATATATATATTTCTGTTCTCTCATCTGTTCTGAAACTGGTTACCCCCTATTCCTGTGGTGTTCTTAAAGTTGGTATAACTTGGTCTAATAGCTTTTGTGTTATCTGATTGTTTCAAATCTTACTGATTTAAAAATAGTTCCCTGTTAGTAAATTCCTGCATACCATTTAGAATCGGTTTGTATTCTGACTAGAGTGGTTCTCAAACAAACTGATAAGTATATTTTTGGCACTTTTTGCTTGACTGAATTATATTTGCTGGCATATAATTATATATATATATATATATATATATATATATATATATATATATATATATATATATATATTTCTGATCTCTGATCTGTTCTGAAACTGGGTTTTCCCTCCCACCTACCCTATCCCATGGTGTTGTTATTCTTTGTGGCTTTGCAGTTGCCCGCCCCTACTGTAAATTTGGTCTGGGACTGGGACACTCCTCCCAGTCTAGTGTTCATTCTGCCTAATACAGAGAGAAAAGTTGAGAAGGCCAACCCAATTTGATTCTTAACCTTGAATTATCTTCTGCTCCTCCTTTCTCCTTTTGCACTTTAATGGAAAAAAATCTCCTTGTTTTCTAACTGAATGTGCTTCTCAGCTGAATTGTATATATTTTTTGCACTTTTAACTGTTCAGAGTTGAATAAAACAACAATTGAATTCAGTTCAGAATACATCTAGAATAAATTGCATTTATTTAAACTGTATTTGCTTTAATACTACTACACCCTCGTGTGCTAGCTTGCACTGCACTTTCAATTGTTTTTAATGCTGTTTTATCTGCTTTCTGAAAAAAAATCTAAGTATGTTTCTTGCCTTTCCTGTAACTCGTCTAGTCTGGATACAGATTAGCTGTATCCAGTACTGTTGGTAAGCTTCTGAGTCCCCCAAGTCTTTCTGTGTTGGAGGGAAGCCTTCTAGCTTATCAGTGAGAGTGGTAAGCACTATGTAGCCGATCTACCTCAAGAGGAGTGGTTTCTGGCCCAGAAATTGTAGTTTGTTGTTTTTTTGGGCAGTTTTTCCATCTCTTTCAACTTTCTGGTTTAAAAGTCTGTGTTTGCACTTGTTTTCCACCTTTCCTGTAACTAGTCTAGTCCAGATACAGATTTGCTGTATCTAGGACTGTTTGTAAGCTTCTGACCTCCTCAAGCTTTTCTGAGTTGGAGGGAAGCCTTCAAGCGTATCAATGGGAGTGGTAAGCACTAGGTAACCTATCTACCACAAGAGGAGTGGTTACTGGCCCAGAAATTGTAGTTTATTGACCATTTGGGTAGTTTTGCTATCTCTTTCAACTTTCTGGTTTAAAAGCCAACATTTGCCCTTGTTTACTGCCTTTCCTGTAACTAGTCTAGTCAAGGTACAGATTTGCTGTATCCAGGACTGTTTGTAAGCTACTGAAACCCCAAGCTTTTCTATGTTGGAGGGAAGCCTTCTAGCTTATCAGTGGGAGTGGTAAGGACAAGGTAGACTATATACCACAAGAGGAGTTGTTTCTGGCCCTGAAATTGTAGCTTTTGGCTATTTGGGCAGTTTTTTCCATCTCTTTCACCTTTCTGGTTTAAAAGCCATCATTTGCTATTGTTTCCCACCTTTCATGTAACTAGTCTAGTCCAGACACAGATTTGCTGTAGCTAGGACTGTTTGTAAGCTTTTGAGCCCCTCAAGCCTTTCTGTGTTGGAGGGAAGCCTTCTAGCTTATCAGTGGGAGTGGTAAGCACTAGGTAGCCTATCTACATCAAGAGAAGTGGTTTCTGGCCCAGAAATTGTAGTTTATTGACCATTTGGGCAGTTTTTTCATCTGTTTTAACTTTCTGGTTTAAAAGCCCACATTTTGCTCTTCTTTCCCACCTTTCCTGTAACTAGTCTAGTCCAGGTACAGATTTGCTGTATCTAGGACTGTTTGTAAGCTTCTGAGCACTCCAAGCCTTTCTGTGTTGGAGGAAAGCCTTCTAGCTTATCAGTGGGAATGGTAAGCACTAGGTAGCCTATCTACCACAAGAGGAGTGCTTTTTGTCTTAGAAATTGTAGCTTATTGACCATTTGGGCAGTTTTTCTATCTCTTTCAACTTTCTAGTTTAAAAGCCAGCATTTGCTCTTGTTTCTCACCTTTTCTGTAACTAGTCTAGTCCAGGTACAAATTTGCTGTATCCACGACTGTTTGTAAGCTTCTGAGCCCCCCAAGCCTTTTTGTGTTGGAAGGAAGCCTTCTAGCTTATCAGTGGGAGTGGTGAGCAATAGGTAGCCTATCTACCACAAGAGGAGTGGTTTCTGGCCCAGAAATTGTAGTTTATTGACCATTTGGGCAGTTTTTCCATCTGTTTTAACTTTCTGGTTTAAAAGCCCACATTTGCTCTTCTTTCCCACCTTTCTTGTAACTAGTCTAGTCCAGATACGGATTTGCTGTATCTAGGACTGTTTGTAAGCTTCTGAGCACCCCAAGCCTTTCTGTGTTGAAGGAAAGCCTTCTAGCTTATCAGAGTGGGAGTGGTAAGCACTAGGTATCCTATCTACCACAATAGGAGTGGCTTCTGTCTTAGAAATTGTAGCTTATTGACCATTTGGGCAGTTTTTCTATCTCTTTCAACCTTCTGGTTTAAAAGCCAGCATTTGCTCTTGTTTCCCGCCTTTTCTGTAACTAGTCTAGTCCAGGTACAGATTTGCTGTATGCAGGACTGTTTGTAAGCTTCTGAGCCCCCAAGCCTTTTTGTGTTGGAAGGAAGCCTTCTAGCTTATCAGTGGGAGTGATGAGCAATAGGTAGCCTATCTACCACAAGAGGAGTGGTTTCTGGCCCACAAATTGCAGTTTATTGGCCGTTTGGGCAGTTTTTCCATCTCTTGAAACTTTCTGGTTTAAAAGCCCATGTTTGCACTTGTTTCCCACCTTTCCTGTAACTAGTCTAGTCCCGATACAGATTTGCTATATCTAGGATTGTTTGTAAGCTTCTGAACCCCTCAAGCCTTTCTGTGTTGGAGGGAAGCCTTCTAGCTTATCAGTGAGAGTGGTAAGCACTAGGTAGCATATATACCACAAGAGGAGTGGTTTCTGGCCCAGAAATAGTAGTTTCTTGACCATTTGGGCAGTTTTTCGATCTCTTTCAACTTTCTAGTTTAAAAGCCTGCATTTGCTCTTGTTTCCCACCTTTCCTGTAACTAGTCTAGTCCAGGTACAGATTTGCTGTATGCAGGACTGTTTGTAAGCTTCTGAGCCCCCCAAGCCTTTCTGTGTTGGAGGGAAGCCTTCTAGCTTATCAGTGGGAGTGGTAAGCACTAGATAGCCTATCTACCACAAGAGGAGTGGTTTCTGGTCCTGAAATTGTAGCTTTTGGCCATTTGGGCAGTTTTTTCCATCTCTTTCAACTTTCTGGTTTAACAGCCAGAGGGTCATGCTGCTCAATGCTAGAAGTCTGAATTTCAAAATACACTCGCTCGAAGCACTCCTTAAAATGGTGAACATCGACTTTTGTGCTGTACCTGATTGAAGGCAGCAGAAAACACCCCTGCCCTACCGCGTTATAACTCATTCCACAGCTTTTGGCCCCAGAACTTGGACCAAAGTTCCAAAGGTGGTGGTGTTTCCATATTTATAAAGGATGCGCACACCTCTAGACTGGTAGCCCAACATAACACATCTGAGATACTTCAGGTGCAGCTAACATTGGGTAAGACAACATTTCAGGTCATAGCCTGCTATAGGTCCCCAACCATGTCCCAAGACTCTCACTCCATGTTCCTAAGCACCCTGGAGAATTTTAGGGTCCAACCTAACACTCTCATACTGGGCGACTTCAACTACCCTCCATTAACTGGGAAAACTACTCATGTACCAATACACTTGCCCAATGTTTCCTGGAATTCATTAATTCCAATGCCCTGGACCAGCCCGTTCTTACCCCCACTAAAGGTAGAAACATCCTTGTCCTGGTCATTACTAACATGGACAACCATTGCTCTACACCAATAATCAACTTCTCCCTGGTTAGATCCGACCACAAACTAATCACCTTGGAAATCCACATCCCTCCCCCACCCCTGCAAAGGTAACCACCATGAAAAACTTATCCAAAGCTAACTTTGGGCTCCTAAAAACAGAGGTGGCTAACTTCACAGCACCCATGCAAATGGAGAATAGTTGCATGACTGCTGAGTCATACACCAATGCACTGTACGAGCATGTACACAAATGCATCAATCTCGCCATACCCAATAGAACAAAGATGCTCTCCTCCAAAAAAAGGAAGCCAAACTGGTGGTCCCCTGCCATAATCAAACTCTACAACAGAAGGAGGAAACTGATGCAGAATAAGGTAAAGTCCCAAGACTGGAATAACTCCCTTATTAGCCTCAACAAAAAGTTGAGATCTCTCATCAAATCATCTAAAGCTAGCTATGAAAACAGAATTGCAGCAGATAGTAAAGACAACCACAAGGCCTTCTATAGTTATATAAAAAATCTCCATGGCAATACCCAGATTTGCTCTGAGCTACTGCACAATGGTACCTCCTATACTGAGCCAACAGATATTGCAATATACTGGCTGACAGATTCAGTGCCAACTTTAACCCTCTCTCCCCTCCTAAAGGACCAATCACAATATCAGCAGATTGCCAGAATCCAGTATTACTGCTGCACAGGTTAAAACAGCACTGTTCAAGGCCAAGAATACAGCTCCTATAGGACCTGACAATATTCCTGGCTGTACATGAACTACAGAGTGAACTGGCACCTCACCTGTGTGCCGTGTTCAATCAGATCCTTACCTCTGACTTTGTCCCTACCAAATGGCGCACTGCTACAGTCATCCCTCTCCACAAAGGAGGAGTGACTACAGACCCTGGGAACTATCACCCCATTAGCCTGATGAGTCTGATATGTAAAGCTATGGAACGCATCATCATGGACCTAATAAACAAGGATACAGGGAACATCCAAACTCTGGATCCCACACAGTTTGGTTTTGTGAAGGGTAGATCATGCCTGCTCAGCTTGGTCGAATTTTTGGAGTCAGTTACCAGAGCTGTGGTTGAAGGCAAAGTGGTTCATAAAGTCTACCTTGATCTGGCCAAGGCCTTTGATACATTTCCCCACTCAGGAATCATAGTAAAACTCACTAAGCTAAGCATCAACCCCTATATCACTAGGTGGGTTACAAACTGTCTCACAGATAGAACCCACAGTGTGAAAGTAGCTGACTCCAAGTTGGACTGCAGACCAGTCATGAGTGGAGTCCCAAATGCTTTGGTCCTGAGTCCTCTCCTGTTTTGTATCTACTTCTCTGATGTTCAGGCCAACACCAAGGGACTTTGGCTGACAAAGTTGGCAGATGTATGCAAGTTGGGAGCTATTATTAACTCCCCAAGTGATGTTTACATCCTACAGAAAGGCCTCACTGAGAACAACGACTGGTGTCAGAACCATGGCCTTAAGTTTAATGCCAAAAAAATGTGTCGTCATACCCTTGGGAAAAACCCAGTTCCCTTGAATTACCACATCGATGGTAGTCCACTGGACACAGGTGTTATAAGGGATCTGGGAAGACAGGTTGACAGCAACCTCTCTTTTGACCACCACATTGCCACTGTGGTCAGAAAGTCCTTCTGTGTGGCACATCTCATTACTAAGGGTTTTGCATCCAGGAAGAAAGAGGTCATTGTCTCCCTGTACTCTTCCCTCATTAGGCCAATCATTGTGTACAATGCCTCATTTGGCATGTACCGAACTAGACATCTGCAACAACTGGAGAGGCCACAAAAGTATCTCACAAAGAAGATCCTGTGCCTTAAACACTTCTCCTATATGGACAGACTAAAAAAACTCTGCCTATTCTCTGTCTCATATTGTCTACTTAGAGATGATCACTGTTTGACTTACAAAGCGATGTCTGACCAAGCTTTATTAGAAATGCTACATCTAAAGAAATTCCAATCCCTCCACACCACACACTCCATAGACCTCAACTTCATTACCACGATCAACAAAACATGCTGGAGGGACAGGTTCATAACCCAGAGACTGTCCATGCTCTGGAATAGACTTCCCATACATGTCAAGCAGAGCACCTCATTGGTCCTCTTCAAGAGAAATCTTGATGAGTGGATGGGAAATAGAAAATTCACCCAGGGGATAAATCCAGTGGCTCTACTTGACAGAGGCACTGGGAATTAAAGTCTGGTGGCACAATACCAGGGTAATCCTATGGGCTAGGCTTGTATAGGCTTCAGGGCCATTAGCCTAGTACACATGTATGAACCTATGGGTACATCCTGACTTTAAGAGAACAACTTTACCAGATGATATTTCACCACCTTTTTTATAATTTAAAACCAGAGAGCATATTTGGCAAGCAACAGAAATTCCAACAATAAATGGATAAAACCTTTTCAGAAAGGATAAGAATGACAACTGGCCTAGACAAATATGTGAAAACAAGTTTTTAACAGGAAAACTGTGGAAGAGGAATACATTCTGAAACAAGTAGATCAAGGCTGAGATTCAATAAAGCCTAATCTCTGTGTCAGAATAGTGGTGTAGCAGCTATTGCATGGAATATGGCTGCCAAGCAATCTAGTAAACAAGGCTGGGGGATTGCACAAGGACACAGACACCATTGAATAATACTAATGACCTCATTTGCTGGTGAAAACCATACAAATCAGTTGAATTAGTGATTCAGTAAGCAGGCAGGCATGCGTGTCAGAGCAGTGCTGGTTGCAGAAATGTATTCAGCTACTAACCATGTACATTTCAGCAAAAATCAAAACGGGGCATGACAGCTCAAAGTAAAGCATATATTATGGCTAATAGGCATGCCAATGGCCAAAAATATGGGCATTGCCTTGGAAAACTGTTTCAAAATAATAAAAATCAAAATTTATTTTTTGGCCAGTTTCTGCCATTTAAGAATAGTGCAGCAGTGTGCAAATGAGACCATGCAGAAAATTTTAAAAAAATGCAAAAAGACAATTTAATGTGAAATATGAATGTTGCCATTATCATGGGTAGCATGCTGAACCAAAACAATAACAGGTAACACTGGTAGCTTAAGAGATAGGTTCCTGTGTAGTGCTGTAACAAGGGACTAAGGCAGTGGAGTATGCAAATGAGCTAAATTTATTGAATTGCAAAATGGGAGACTGTGTCCACCTGCGCCTAACCATGTAGGAGCTATAATGCTGTAGTGTAAGCAGGAGAAGCAGCTGACATGAAAAGGGTGTGTGTCATGTTTGGTGTAAGCAAATTGGAGCTCCACAGCCTCTATTTGCACTCACCTAAACACAGCTAAGCAAGGGGGTGTTTTTGAGCTAGTTCAAGAAATGCTGAGCATGTTTGCATCCCTGGGAGGGCCCTTTCTGCTCAATACTGTTTACTATAGCTACAGGGGTTTGCATGGTGCACAGCGGGGCTTAAATGCAACAGAAATAATAATAAAAAACAACAAGAACTAGCAGAAGTGTTTATATTTGAGCAGCAGGTTTGCACAGTGCTCCACTGGGCTTAGAAGGTGTGGAAATGGGAAGGAAAAAAAGTGAAAAAGCAGAATAAAGGCAGTAGCTGGAAGGTGGAATGTATCATAGTTGGTCAATCACACAGGTAGC
The DNA here is from genome assembly GCF_019279795.1 of Protopterus annectens. NCBI lineage: Eukaryota > Metazoa > Chordata > Ceratodontiformes > Protopteridae > Protopterus > Protopterus annectens. The sequence goes on along the minus strand of NC_056740.1, from coordinate 519,584,348 downwards.
ATCTGCAACACACCAGTATAAACTATGCAAACACTTTTCATTCTGTTTTTGTCCCACAAACTCTGCACAATTGGTGTAAACACTCAGGGGAATTTTAACTGACAAAATAATGTTAAGGGCTGCTGTCGCTTTGATACATCAGTATGTTCTAGAGACTGAGGGAGGTGAGGAGGATAATGTTGAAAACCATCCCAGACTAAGGAAGAAGAGAAGAGTGTTCAGACCCAGGGTAACCTTCCAGGGGCTACATGATCTGTAGATACTAGAGCTCTACAGGTGGACAGGGACTTATGTGCCGGCCTCACCTCAGACCAAGAGCCAACAGAGGGGAACCTATCCCAGTTGAAACCAAGGTATGTGTAGCCTTAAGAATACTAGCTACAAGGTACCTTGCAAAGACCTACTGGGGATATCATGGGGGTCTCACAGGCATCTGCATCCGGGATACTCCACCAGTTCCTGGATGTCATGCGAACACATGCCGGTGAGCACATATATTTCCCCAGCACCCATGAGGAGAGGACTAGCAATATGCATCTCTTCCACTGTGTAGCAGACTACCCAGAGGTACTGGGTACCATAGGCTGCATGCACATCCACATCAAGGCACCACACGGTGAAGAGGGCAGAGTCTATGTCAACCACAAGGGCTATTGCTCCAACTGCCAGGTCATGTGCAATGCCCACTCCAGAGCATTATCATGGATGTGTGTGCTGGCAGCCCTGGTAATTATCACGACTCCCACATTTGGCATGCCTCACAGCTGTATGAGACATTTGCCAAGGAGGACATCCTGTATGGCCATGTGGTGGAGGATGCTGTCTATGGACTGGAGCCATGGATGATGACACCCATCAGAAATGCACACACACACACACACACACACACACACACACACACACACACACACACACACACACACACACACACACACACACACTGAAGAATGCCATAATGAGGCACATGCACAAACCAGAATCATTATAGAGTGTGTGTTTGGGATGCTCAAGTCACAGTTCTGTTGTCTTGACATATCTGGTGGAGCCCTGCAGTACACTTCAGCCACATGGGTACACATGTTCATAGTATGTGTCATGCTACACAATATGATCCTGTGGGAACAGCTGTTGCAGGAACATCACAGGGAAGAACCACCCAGCCCTCCACCATTGTCAAGACCCCCACAGGCACAGTGGGACTCAGAGGAGGAAGGTGACAAATCTCACCGCAGTATGTGGGGAGCTAACTAACTGGGGGTCATAGGTCACATGCATGGATGTCAATGTGGGGGACCCATACTCACCCCTCAGCCTTACCCAGCAAGTCAGCCATAGAAAAAACATAAAGAAATGCTGGCAAAGCCCCACAAATGGGGGCAATGAAGAAATATTCCCACACAGACTTACACAGCAGGTCTTGGAGTTGCAGTAAGGCTCTGAAGGGTAAGAAGTCTGAAACCTAAATGTCTGCCATTACAATCTAACCTGTGGTCTTTAGTGATATGCCTGTAGTCTCCAAGACAGGCACAATACTATGCTAAATGGAACCAAACTGTAAAGGGAACATCAGCGCAGTCTGTGCAAATGTGGACAGGTGACAGGTGTGCCCCCTCCCCACACACCCATGTTCCAATAGAAATGTAGTAACAGGGTATCAGTAGCAGAACACACATTCTCAGGACTGTCCCAGTCAACTTGATAACTTGTTGCATGTCTACAATATGCAGGGGTCAATGAGCTAAGTATATGTGTGGTCAATACTGTCAGTATGTGGCCTACACTTACTCCTGGCTGTTGGTCAAAGTGGCCTAGGTACAGTACTGTGGTTGACAGGGTCCATGTTCCAAGAACTGCAGTGCCAACTATTTTGCATGTCAAATACAACTATGATAGGAGTTGTACACACTGTCCAAATGTCAATATCTGTTACTGCAGGACAGCTGGACAGATCAGGGACAGGGTGCCACACATATGGACAGTACACAGCTCAGAGTAACCTACACAGTGCCTAGCATACTCCTCAACTGTACATACTTTTTGCAGAATGTCCAGAGGTTTGCATCATATTTATGGTCTCTTTATCATGAAGTCATGGTTTTCTGGCAAATCATTGGCAAATCACAAAAGACTATCATCTGAAAATAACGACAGATTGTAGTGTGAGACTTCATACCCTTTAGAAAACTTCATGCTAATGCAAAACCTGTTATTATATCACTTTTCTAGGTTTGTAAGGTCAATAGTTAACAATGGTCCCTATATGTAGGCCTTTGTCCCCAAAGTACTTATGGCTTTGTCCAGATGTTTGGCTCTAAAAAGTCGAGATGTATGGTGCCAAGTAGGGCAGCAGGAACCTGAAGGTCAGTGTACTGCCAAGTTTTAAAAAGCTGCCAACTTACTGTGTCAGCACCGAAAACATGTCACTGGCCAACATCCATACCCCTGGAATGACAGGTTGTCATAGAAGGAGCACAAGTATGCCTTGTAAATCTGTTCTGCTTGTCCTAACATTGCATTTGCCTGCCAACTATTTTCAAAACAAGCGAAGTAAAGCACAAAAAACCAAAGACAACCAAAGAATAATCCACGACCCTAAAGAAAGGAACCGGAACTCTGCTAAAGTCCAAAAGGCTGTATTTTTATTTCTGAAGTATTCCAAAAGTCACAAATAAAATCACACAAGCGCTTTCGCTCAGGCAATCCTGAGCTTTATCAAGTGAAAACAAATTGCAGTGTGCAGTAACCTCCATTAAATAGCCTGGCAATTATACAATTAATTAATTAGTGGATATTCAATAATTTAATGTACTGTGTGGGGATGCTGTGATATGATGGGGGTCAAGTGTGAGAATTACAACCTAGCCCTCCTGAGCTTGAGGACCGGTTTAATGCTGATCGTCCCATTCAGACCTGGTAGCTTCCCTGCGTTCAGTCTCAACTGCCATAATAGTTCACGGTAGCCCAAGGTGGATTCCCAGTCACCATGAGAATTACAATTAAGGGGCAGCTCATCAGAGCAAGTAGAATATGCAGTACGGAGAAAGATTTTGATTCCGAGGTGGAATTTTTGAAAAACCTTTTCTTGGAGAGAGGTTACCCTCTGGAACTATTTCTAACTTTAGCAGCGGAGGTAAAATCTGCACGACATTCCCTCTACAAACCAATACTAGGGGGGGGGTTTGTATCAGTGACCAACAACACACAAAACAAGGATATTGTTCATACTAACAGTTTTGCACACACATACTCATCAAATTCCTATGAACTGGAAGAAACAATTTTACATCACTGGCCGGTTTTAACCCTCTTTGAAGAACTAAAGGACCACATACCGCCTAAACCCAGTTTTGTATGTAGAAGAGGGGCCAATTTAAAGGAATTATTTGAAAGAAATCAAAGAAAAAAGATGAAGGTAAAACAACCAAGGCTGGGCACATTCAAATGTGGTGCTTGTGCCCAATGTCATGCCATATCCAAAGAAACAGCACCATACCTCCCGTCTAGGAACTACAAGATACACCCCACTGGATTTTACACCTGTGCCTCTAGAGGGGTTGTATACTTAGGGATCTGCACCAACTGTCAAAGTTTCTATGTGGGCAAAACTGAGAGGGAATTAAGAAAGCGTATCTACGAGCATCTTTATGACATGACCAGGAAGAAGGAAACCAACGCCTTCTACAAACACTCTCCTGGAAGAAGGAAACCAACGCCTTCTACAAACACTCACTCTCCTGCCCAGAACCCAAAATCCAGTTCCTAGTTCTGGAACAGGTTGAGCCAGATGCAAGAGGTGGTGACTGGATATTATTGAATATCCACTAATTAATTAATTGTATAATTGCCAGGCTATTTAATGGAGGTTACTGCACACTGCAATTTGTTTTCACTTGATAAAGCTCAGGATTGCCTGAGCGAAAGTGCTTGTGTGATTTTATTTGTGACTTTTGGAATACTTCAGAAATAAAAATACAGCCTTTTGGACTTTAGCAGAGTTCCGGTTCCTTTCTTTAAGGTCGTGGATTATTCTTTGATTTTCAAAACAAGAAATGGTCATGTCAAAACAGCAATGGCAGACAGTGGGGAAGCAGATGTCATACCCATAAGAGAAAGCAAGCAAATACTAAACCAGTCTCCCAACTGTCTATGTTTGGCAGAACAGTATTAACACCCTGTCCCCATGTGTGGGCCTTTGTTTGAGTGTCATATATGGGCCTGTCCAGATGTCAGTCTGTGACGGTTTGACAGCTAGGCCAACATGTAGTCTCATAATAACATATAGCAATACAAACCATCTGAGGACCACAGCAAATGTAGTGGTGCAATGATGGACAACCTCCTAAATAGGTACACTTAGAGGTGTGAAGTCCACAACCTTGTGTGTGATGTTATGGCATTTACCCTGCTCACATCAGAATTACAAATACATAACAGCAGTCACTGTGGGCAAAGTCTGTGACTGGATTACAGAAGGACAAAGAGACACACATAAGGGGAACCACTGGCCAGACAAATAGAAAATGTGCACACCAGAACAAATTGTGAAGAAACATGGGTGACATGCAGTGTCACCTGTAAATACACAACAGACACTCATGCAAGTGGAGGTCTGCAACAAAACAAAAACCCAAACAAAGGACACCTCAGAGGCAAAACCACATGAGAACTTCACAAACCTACACACCACCACACCACAGACCATGCAGACTCCACACACCAGGGTCTTGCAAACACTAAGGCCTTACCCCAAACCCCAAACACCTACCCTACACAGATAGGCTAACAGTACTGTCTCTCTACCCTGTTCCATACAGACTCTGCTGAGGTGACCCCTGTCTGGTATACAGCCCCAGCCTCCTAAGATCCATGGTGCGTGCAATAACTATGTAACAGTACAGTAAAAATAACTAGATAGGCAGGGGTTCTATTCTCATTTGCAGCAAATGTGTGTGTGTGTGTGTGTGTGTGTGTGTGTGTGTGTGTGTGTGTGTGTGTGTGTGTGTGTGTGTGTGTGTGTAAATGTGTTTCTAAGTGTGTACGTTTGTAGGGTAAAGTATTTTGAGGCTTTCCCACCCACAACACATCCCAGTGCTCTACCTTAGCAGTCCTGCTGATGTCATTCACTTTAGAAGTAGCTTTGGACACTTGTCAGCCCTATAAACTCTTTAGCACATGTGATAACTGTGTAACACTATAGTACAAATAACTAGATAAGTAGGGGTTCTAATCATCTCCATCCTGGCATATGCAAGTGTGTGTGTGTGTGTGTGTGTGTGTGTGTGTGTGTGTGTGTGTGTGTGTGTGTGTGTGTGTGTGTAGGGATAAGAGTTTTAGGCCCTTCCCACCCAGTACACTTTCCATTGCTCTACTTTACAAGATCTGCTGATGCCATTCACCTTAGAGGTACCTTCAGACAGGCCTCAGTCTTATTGGCTGTATGGCACATGCGATAACTGTGCAATACAATCGTACAAATAACTAGTTAGGCAGGGGTTCTACTCTCAGTTCTGGCAAATGCATGTGTTTGTGTATAAGTGTGTATGTTTGTAGGATAAATTGTTTTGCAGACCTTCCCATCCAAAACATGTCCCAGTGCCCTATTTTACAAGGGCTGTTGATGTCACTCACCTTAGAAGTACTCTTGGATAACCCTCAACCCTATAAGCTCTACAGCATGTGCAAGAAACATGTAAGAGTATAGTACAAATAACTAGATAGGTAGGGGATCTAATATCAGTCCTGGCAAATGCAAGTGCTTGTAAGAGTGTATATTTGTAGGATACAGTATTTTGAGCCCTTTCTCTCCCAGTACACTTCCCATTGCCATACTTTACAAAGGCTGGTGATGTTATACACCTTAGAAGTACCTTGGGACATGCTTCAACCCTATAAGCTAAGCTCTGTGGTGCATGCAATAACTGCATAACACTGTTGTACCAACAACTAGATAGGTAGAGGTTCTAAACTCAATACTGGCAACTGTGATTTTGTGTGTGTTTATGTGTGAGTGTGTGTGTGAGTCTGTGTGTGTGTGTGTGTGTGTGTATAAACAGTATGCTGTGTGTGTGTGTGTGTGTGTGTGTGTGTGTGTGTGTGTGTGTGTGTGTGTGTGTGTGTGTGTGTGTGTGTGCGCGCGTTTGGCTGAGACCATATCCTTTGGGGGTGTGGGTTTTACTATTTTGAGGTGTGTTCCACCCAGTACACTTCCCATTGCCTTTTTTACAAGGGCTACTGATATCATACATCATATAAGCACCTGTATACACTCCTCAGCCCTATAAGCTCTATGGCGTATGCAATAACTGTGTAATACTACAATACAGTTAATTAGGTAGGCAGGGGTTCTAATCCCAATACTGGCAACTACAGCATTGTGTGTGTTTGTGTGTGAAGCATATCCCCTGTGTATGTTGGTGATACCATTTTATGGCCTGTTGACTCCCTCCCCAGAGCATTACTTTAAAGAGCCAGGTAATGGCATCTGTTGTACATGCACCATGCTAAACTGTACAGGCCATACTGGGCATCTGTACATATGTATATGGGATATCCAGATGTTTGCAACCAATATATTGTCAGTGTCCCCTAACAATGGGCATTTATGAGACACATTTCCAAATATGTTAGAGTTACCTTAGTGACAGACATGGCAGCAACAGACCTCGTACCTGTCTGACACATAATGCTGATAAACAGTCTGTTACTCTGTCACTGTAGCACATCACCTTGCAGCAGTCTACCTATGTTACAGCCACCAACATACCTCCCAACCACTCACAGACAGACATCAGGTGAATGCCATATGTGAAGCTGGGGCAAACATTAGGCACACCTGTCACATATTGCTGTGACACACATGGGAAATGGATAGCGGAACAGGTCATGCAATTGAATGCACCTTCCAAAGGGTATGTGTTGTTACATGACAATAGCTGTCATTAATCTACAATGTCAGTTTCTCATGATTTTACAAGATGTTGGCCAGAAAACCACATGTTCATGACCAATGTAAAGAAATCATGTGTCAGAGCTCAGGACAATCTGCACACATATGCAGAGGTCAGAGGTATGGCCACCATCTGTACCCATACCTCCCAAGCTGTTGGTGCAAGGAATGTTTACAAAGCCATATATAATTTGGTGACAAAGGCCACATAATAGGGACACCTGTCAAATATTGCTCCCACAAACATATAACGGTGATAGCATAACAGTGTTTCCATTAGTTTGGATGGTCTGAATGGTGTGAAGTGTGCAACTCATAATGTCTGCCATTATGTTATGACTTCAGCCCGCAGTGGTTTGGCAATGATTTGCCAAGACAGACACAGGTATATGAAAAAATGGACTACTGATATGTGGCATGCATCAGGATAGTCTGTGTAAACTGTACAGTTGAGAGGTATGTCAGAACCACCCTGCAGGTTGCAGTCCATGTTTGGCAAGGTGTAACCGGTGATGACAACTGAAACAGTTAAAAGAGGTCCCAGAACTGTAGGACAAAAAACATGTCATACAGGTCTGTACTGATTGCATAGAGAAGAGATTGCACATCAGAAGCACCTTAATGCCATGAGAAATACTGTAAGTGAAGGTAATGTCACACAAAGAAGGTGTCATACTAGCATACCAGAGGACATCCTGTGTGTTGCACTTGCTGTCGGCATGCTATGTGCTGCCAACTGTCACATTACTACAACTTGTGTCCCACACCCCACAACTGATAATGTCACACACACATTGCATGTTGCCTATGTGTGTGCAATATGTAGACATGAGAAGGCCCTGTGACTACTGTATTCCCACAAGATAGGTGAATCTGTTGGGGTCAAAGTCATGGCTAAACTTGTGAGGGACCTATTGCCAGTACTCCAGTAACCTCTTCTGTATATATGAGCCTGTGGTACTGCAGAACATTGAGATGACATGTATGAAGGTGAGCTGGCTGTGACAAGGGGTATGTATGCAAGGTTACACTATCTGCCAACAGTGTCCCTCACACACTGTTGCATGCATGCACACCTGTTAAACATGTACATATACAGCTGTACCTTGGCTATGAAATGCTGGATGTGTTTCCACTCTGCCATACTCTCTGTTGGTAATGTTTGCAGGGCTACAGCCTGCAGACACACAGACACTTGGAACACAAACAGAATACAGCATATCAGACTACAGTTAGTCAGTGGTGCTAACGTTAATAATGCATCATGGCTAAAAAGGTACATACACTTTGATGTGTACCCATAAAAAATGCCAGCAGATAACTCCTTACACAGCATTACATAGCTACACTGTACTATATTCAACCTGTACATCAGACCCATATTAGCATGTCCCTGCATCGATGGTATGGATGACAGGGATGTGGCACAGGTATCATCATCATATGCACAGGGTGTGGTGTGAGTTTGCCAGAGGCCTAGGCTAGGCCATACGGTTGACATCATAAGTGTGTGTTTGGAGGGATGTTCTCTAAATGGGCTGTACAGAGTTGCTGTGTGTGTCTGGTGGTGACCTGCCTGTGATAGAGATGTGTGTGTGTGTTTGTATGTACACAGTAACACCATATGGCTGCCCTACACAAGGATATGTTGGGCAGCTGTGGACCATACATGGCAGGGTGTACAGTTCACCATCTCTGGCCATGGACATGGGAAATGGTTCTGTCAGGGGTCTCACTGGCACCACCAAGCCCAAGGCCAGATGCAGTACTACTCCCTGATGGTGACTGCTGTCTGCTCAATCCATGTCCCCGACAGGACTAGCCAGGACCATGTGCCCATGGCCTGCTCCACTGTGGTGTGGACAGCATCCCCTTCAGTAGTGGTGGTGGTATTGCCACTATGGGATTGGGAATATGCATGAGCCCCGTGGACCCTCAGCTGATCTTGGTGCTGACCTATGTCCATGTGGACAGTACCCATCCCCCACCACACACTCCAGCACAAACATTACATGGTCGGGGATTGCCAATGTCTCACTCCACCATCTCTCCATGACCTCACAATTGTAATGTGTGGCCTCAGCAAGGGCATGTAGGTCATCAAGCATGGCAGGTAGAGTTGCATCCAAGATCCTGAATATCTGTCTGGTGTTGCAGGTCAGTACGTGCCTGTGCTTCCACGACAGTCTGAAACATGCATCTGATGACACCTGCTGTGGCACTTGTGACAGGAGCTTGATGTGCAGCAGTCCTCCTTTGAGCACCCCTGACCATCCGCCTCTGTGGGACCTCGCCTGTTCTCTGGCTGTGGCTAGTGTCTACACTCACACTTGCCATAGTCACCACACTAACCTGTTCCATGCCACCACCCACCAGCTGTCCATTTTCTGTGGCTTCTGGGGACTAGGTATGTATGGGCATTGTGACTGTGTGTGGGGACATTGTGGTTGACAGTGGGATGCCAACTGTTGGCACAGATTCAGCCCCCAACCCCACCTGTGCCTCACTATGACCACCATCATTGACAGAGTCTGCAGAGACACTGACATTAGGTTCTGAGCAGAAGGGACCTTGACCCCCATGTCCACCTGTGAGGGGAAGACAACATATGTAAATTAATACCTGCACTATAAAGCTTGCTGGTACAGACACACACACACACACACACACACACACACACACACACACACACACACACACACACACACACACACACACACACACACACACACACACACACACACACACACACACACACACACACAGGTGGGTTGGCATAAAGGCATTACACAGACCTCACCATACCCTAATGATGACATGCACGACACACAGTCAGACGACAACGTAGACACTCTGGACAGGCCCTCAACATCATGCAGTGCAGCCATTTCCACTTAATGTTGCTACTAACATACACTTCTGGGATATGTGAGTAGTGTTAGTAGGTGATGGGCCTTCACCTAGCACACACTGCACCCATGTACACATTACTGCTGTTCATCTGTATAGCACAGTGGCAACTCCTATAGAACATACCTGTCAACTGTACAGATATTCACAGAATGTCTAGAGTTTTGGCTCATATTTTTTTTGTTCCTCACAAATCCTGTGTTTGTCTGACAAATAACAGGGATGGTCTGAGGATTGAAGTCACTAAATATTGACATACATTTGGGTTTTGAGACTTCAAATCCTGCAGTAAATGTATGTTAAAGCAAAGCTTGTTACTCTAGCAACTTTCTAAACATATAAGGGTAATATTTAAAATATGTCCCTATTTTTGGGCCTTTGTCCCCCATTTTGTCAGGCTTTGTCTGGATTTCTTACACTGACAGGTTGTAAGGTATGCTACAGAAATGTTGCATCTCCTGTAAATAGGCCCCTGTGATAATCACTGTGATACAATACAGTGAACTCCACCACAAGTGAACATGCAGATATCGCAATATGACTAAGAGTAACAGTTGTGTGCATGGTAAAATGCATGCCCTCATCATGCCTAGGGTGTTGGTGAGCCACAACAGGACATTTCCATACTCACCAGCTCCACCTGCTGTTCCACGTTCAGACCAGAGGAACCTATGTAGCTGTCGGAAAGATGTATTGTCTGCAGACTCACATGTGGCATTGGTGCAGGATGAATGCTACATTTCTGCACATGTACAGTGCAAGCTCTGATACTTCACAGTTTGCTGTCATTCACCATCGGTGTGCACTTCTGTGTATTACAAAACCCCACCCACAAATGCATTTTGACCTAACATATGCATCTATATACTCTACGGATGCCAGCATGGCTGCTACAGTAGTCATTTGATGTCCACTGGGGCATTACCTGGACACTCCTTGTCTGTTGCCTGGGTGCCACCCACCTCCGCGATGTGGGTGTGTTGAGGTTGATGGTGTGTGGTGGCTGCCCCAAGGCTGGCTAGGAGTTCCTCAGTAGGTGTCAGTGGGGCCTGTGTAGCAGGACCCCCACCTGTGGTTGAAAGATCCCTGGCCATAGCAGCAGCCCTTTGCTGGGCATGGTGGATTAGGTCAGTTGCCCTGTGTCTGACCTGCTCATAGGTATGGTCAAGCTGACCCACGTTGTTCACCCTGGTGACAAGGTCATCCCACAGGGCAGTCTGCTCCCACAACTGCTGTCAGCTATGGCCAAACATGACCCCGTGGTGCTGTATAATGGTTTCAATGATTTTCATAGTCTCAGCCTCACTGTAGGGTGGGTGTCTACCATGCTGCTTTCCACCTGGAAGACATAAACAGGGAAACGCATCACAGGACCTCATGCATTGATCAACATTATGTACAGAACCTGCACATCAACATTGTTTAGCACTAGCCACCACTTACAACCACATCATGCCCCTGTCATCTATCAGCACAGTATGACCTTGCATTGCACTCCTGGTCCTGATGTGTCATGCTCCCCCCAATGAGGGCCAGTAATTTGCATAATCCTACATCCATCATTTACATTTGTGTAGAGGGATGACAGTGGCCATCTTCCATGCAGATGGGATGTCGCTGGTACTCAGGCTTTGTTTGACTACAGTGTGTAATAGAGCTGACAGCACATGCCTAAGTTCATGTAGGATGCAGACAGGGATGTTATCAGGTCCCATGGAGACTTACTTTTGTTGCAATTCAGTAAGCATTACAGACCTGCTCCCTGATGATAAGGGAAGGGTGGCAGGTGCTGTGCATATCCACCTATACTGATGGGGGGGCAGAAGGAGTGATGTTTCCACTTAACCTATCTGCAGTGGGGTTGGCTATAGCTTTGGCATGCGTGTATGTGGTGTATTTGAACACCAGTACAGGGTGGGTTGGGTTATATCCTTTGAGACTGAAGACATATGTGAAGAAGGCCTTGTGATTGGCCTTGGTGGATGTGTCCAATTTGAACCCATAGTTAGCCTTACAGTGATTCACTTGTGAACTTATATGCTTGTTCAGACAAAAGTGGAATTGCTTCCAGTTTGGTGCCTGCTACTTTTTGGCCCTGTACAGCCAATATATTTACCTATTATGTGGTTTTTGTATTGCTGCTGTCCACCAAAGGGAATTACTCTACCTTGGTGGAGGCGGGTTTTATGAGTCATGTATTGCTGAGTCCATACAGCTATGTAGGTGCTCATATAGATGTTTGTTGTGGGCATGGACATGAAGTCGTAACACAGTTGGACTTTTCTCCAATTTCAACCTGGTAATTGTGCTTATTATAGTACTCCTTTCTGTGTCATGGCAATGCAATAACCTGTAGCTGTAGACATTTATGTCTGTTTGATGCACTGAAACAAAGACTATACACATGTACACATGCACAGCTTATTTACCTGACATTTTGCAACTCATGTCTGTTATTTTGAAGCTTCCAGCTGCACCTACTAATACATACATGTGCACAGGTAATACCTGATATACATTTCTATTCTATGTCAGTATGGCACACTGTGTTTACAGTCTTTCTGCTCAGTCATATCTCTCAACCTGTTAGAGCAGAACATCTGGATGACGGCACACATAAATGGGGGACAATGCCCCCAAAATAGTGAAACTCTATTAATATTGCTGTAACACACTTAAGTCAGTTGATAGCACAGTAGGCTTTGCATTCACAGTAATACTCTGGAGGATTTGACATCCGACATTCATATGTATGCTATTATTTTCTGATCTCAGTCTTCCCAGATTTGCCAATGATTTGCCAGACATAAAACAACTCTATGAGAAAGTGACTACAAATATGAAGCATACACATGGTCAGTGTGCAGAACACTGGACATTTGAATGGTATGAAATCAGTATATCACATTCAGTTCAACACATACTTCTGCGACAGTTGTTTACTATTCACATATCCTATATAGGTCTTTTAGGTTTGCAAGATAAGCATATGTATCATAGTGGTATTCACAAGTGACATATGGATATTTACAACATCCCAGTAGCTGGCCTTTACAGTGTCACAGCCAGTATTGTGCAACAGACACTTCAGTAGTAGTCATATGTGAGTTGACCTTTCCTGGGGTGACTCAGGGGTCACAGCTGTAATCTATGTCACTGCAGACACAGCCAGATGCAATGGCCATAGGTGCTGAACAGCGATACAACACTACAGCAAGTCTTGTTGAGACATATTGTTTAACTTCCTCTTTCCCATTATTGCATACCCCTTTCTGCATTCCATTACAATCTTACTTGTTTGACATACCTGTTTTTTCCCAGTATTCTTGATGTTTCTCGCTTTCTCTGTGTCTTACCCATGTACAGGAAAAGACCTGTTTTGCATAGGCAGCAGCTTGCCTTTTGTAGGTAATGCTCATGAGCAGGTTCTGGCCTGTGCACCAATTGGTGTCCCCCACTTGCTAATTGCATACAGAACAGCTGTGTTGTTATTCCAATTGCCAATGACATGGCAACACACTCCTACAATAGAGTGCTTCATGTGGGCATTGCTCCTTTTCCTTGCCTGTGAGGAGGTCATCTTGGAGGTGTGTGAGTTACAGCATCACAGAGGGTGGGTAGAAATACATCTTACAACAAGACATGTGGAGACAGCTCAAGACAATGGGGGAGGAGGTTCCAAACATAGGGACAGAATGTACGTATTGCTGTTATACAGTTGGAATAATGCTAGTTTAACAGGGTTTTCTGGACATGCATTCTGTGTGATTTCAAGACTGACAGTGTTGTGTAGATGACATAACTCTCAACTGTATGGCTATCCACAGAATGCACAGAGGTTTACCTCTTATGTTTGGTCTGTTCCTCAGACAGTTTTTGTCCTTGGTAAGTCAGTAGGCTTTACCAGAAAGGCTCATCCAGACTCTGCTACACTTTGCTGTGAAGGAAAGGTTAGTTTGCTTTTACTTTTTGTATTACTGTATCGCCTTTCTATATTTTGAATACTGTAGTTTGTTTTCTTTACCTTGTGTTTTGCTTGCATTCTGTTTTAACAGCATATTAAAACTTCAGAAGAGACCACAGCTCTCTCTGTTCTGAGTCAGGCAGAATTTTTTCCCACCCTCCCACCCATTTAAGTTGTCTTGTTAAATACCACTGTCTTTCTAGTTGCCCGCCTCTTATGTTAATCTGACCATATATCTCATTTCTCTCTACTTTCACTGGCTTATGTGAATAATCACAAAATCATCATTTTTGAAATCCCACCCCTTCAATTATTTAAATTTATTGGCCACCCTACAGTATTTCATAGTACCAAAATACAAAAGTGACCACCCCTTTCAATCCATCTTGCTGTTTTAAAAATAGTAACTCTCCACTAAACCTTAACTTTTTAAACAGGTAAAACTCAAGTTACGTACTTTCACATCTAACTTCTCTAGTGCACACTGCAGAGTGCATTCTTTTCAATCTTACCTTTAAGCATCCCTGTGACTAGCACTTTCTCTAATACCTGCTGGAAAGCACTAGGAAGCCTTAAACTCATACAAACACTGAACTCTCCTTGTTAACAAGGAGAAATTAATAGTAGGCACTAAACAGCCTATAATTGCAAAGTACCTTGCTAAGGAAACAGCTCCTATACTTTACAAAGAAGAAAAAAAAAGCCCCAAACCAGGCATGTCCAAGGGTCAGCATCCAGTGATTTCTCCTGTCCACCTGGTGAATCTGGGCATACTGGGGCAATGCAGCAATTGCCTCATGTACACAGACAACCCTCTCCTCCTACCACCAAACACTACAACCTGTGAGAGATGCACTTACATAGCCAAAATGGAAGCAAAGCTCTCTCCACCCATGATTGTGCTAAACAGTCAAGAGGAGAAGGTTAACACCCACACTACACCTCAAGCAACACATAGCCCTTCTAAACCCGCACCACCAACACCCACATATAGCAACACTAAATCCACATATGCAGAGGCCCTTAACTGTAACCTGCCCAAGAAACAAAGACCTCTGAAGCTGAAATGCAAACAAACACCAATCACAACCAATGTGTCACATAGTTCACAACACCAGTGTGCCACCCAGCAACAGCCCCTAAGGCAAGACAATGTACCTAACACTTTAGTCATAGGTGACTCTATAGTCCGGCACACTGAAGTCCCTCTCACCAGGTTAAATAAGGAGAAAATTACAGTCATCTGCCTGTCGGGTGCCAGGATCCACCACATAACGCATGCACTCAAGTCACTCCACAACAAGTACAAATATGACTCTGTCATTGTCCATGTTGGAGTGAATGACTTGAGACGTACCTCCCTGGACTACATGAAAAGAGACATGGAAGAGCTTTCGGATCATGTGGCCCAGGCAGGTATGACCCTAGCCCTGAGTAGCATCCTGCTTTCGCCCAGAATGATACCACAATATAAGGATAAAATGATTGACTTCAACAATTGGCTAAGCTTATGGTGTCATTCAAAGGGGATCCAGTATCTGTTTGCCTGGGATGACATGATTGACAGACCACGATGCTTTGCCAGAGATGGTCTGCACCTGTCGCCCCTGGGATTCAGGTTACTGGCTAAGGCTCTTGCCACCCCTATAGTGCCTTTTTTAGGCAAACTTCAAAGGACAAAACCACCACCGTAACAGGTGCAAGCATGCAAAATCTGAAGGTAATGCTACTCAATGCTAGAAGTCTAAACCTCAAAATGCACTCTCTCGAGGCACTCCTAAAAATGGAGAACATTGATATCTGTGCAGTAACTGAGACCTGGTTCAAGGCTCCAGAGAGCACCCCTGCAATATCAGGCTACAACTCTTACCACACTTTTCGGCCACCAAACCAGGACGAAACACTAAAGGTGGAGGAGTGTCAATATTCCAAGGATATTCACACCACCAGGCTAGTTGGCCAACACAATGTGTCTGAAATTCTCCAAGTGCAACTAACACTAGGTAAGACTGCAATCCAAATTGTAGCTTGCTACAGATCCCCACCATACCCCAAGATTCTCACTACACCTTTCTAAACATACTGGAAAATATTAAGATAGAACCAAACACCCTAATACTGGGTGATTTTAACTACCCTGTCATTAACTGGGAAAACTACTCATGTCCCAACACCTTTGCATAACGGTTCTTGGAATTCATAAATTCCAATGCCCTGGATCAACTAATCCATAGTCCCACCAGGGCTCCAATATCCTAGACCTGGTCATTACCAACATGGGAAATCAATGCTCCATACCTATGGTCACCTCCTCGTTAGTCAGGTCTGACCATAAGCTAATCACCCTTAACATCCACATCCCACCCCCCCCCCCCCAAAAGAAACCACCATAAAAAACTTCTCCAAAGCCAACTTCATGCTACTCAAGTCAGAAGTGACAAACTTCATGACACCCATGCAGACGGGAACTGAAAGTTCAACTGCTGAATCCTACACTAAGGCACTGTATGAGCACATGCACTCATGCATGAATCGTGCCATCCCAAATAGAATCAAAATGCTCTCATCCAAAAAAAGGAAGCCAATCTGGTGGTCCCCTGCCATAAACAAACTTTACAACAAAAGGAAGAAACTTTTGCAGAAAAGAGGAAAATCCCAGGATGCAAAAACTCCTTACTAGCCTCAGTAAGAAACTGAGATGCCTCATAAAATCCTCCAAAGCTAGTTACGAAAATAAAATTGCCAAAGATTCCAAAGACAACCACAAAGTATTCTATAACTATGTCAAGAATCTAAATGGCAATGTTCAGATCTGCTCTGAGCTAAAACAGAATGGCATTAAATATACTGATCCGAAGGATATTGCCAATATCCTGGCAGATCAATTCAGTGCCAACTTCACTCCCCTCTCACCCCCTAAATGGCCCATCTCAATACCGGAAGATTGCCAAATTCCAGTAATAAAGGCCGCACAGGTACAAAATGCACTCTCTAAAGCCAAGAATACAGCATCCATGGGACCAGATGACATCCCGGACTGTGTACTACATGAACTACAATATGAACTGGCACCTCACCTAAGTGTCATGTTTAATCATAGCCTCACCTCAGGTTTCGTGCCCACTGAGTGGCGCAGAGCTACAGTTATCCCAATCCACAAGGGGGGATCCACCTTGGATCCCGGAAACTACCGTCCCATCAGTCTGACAAGCCTTATCTGCAAGGCCATGGAGCGTATTATCATGGAACTTAGAAACAAAGACATTGGCAACCTTCAAACACTGGACCCCACCCAGTTTGGGTTTGTGAAGGGCCGATCTTGTCTCCTGAACCTGACTGACTTCTTTGAATCAGTCTCCAGAGCCACGAACAAGGGTAAGGTGGCCCACACAGCCTATCTAGACTTTGCCAAGGCCTTTGACACCATCCCACACTCTGGAATCATAGATAAACTTACTAAGTTGGGCATTAATCCCTATGTCACCCAATGGGTTGCTAAATGGCTTACTGATAGAACCCACACTGCAAAAGTAGCCGACTCCAAATCCAGCTCCAGACAAGTGACAAGTGGACTACCTCAGGGTTCAGTCCTGGGGTCACTCTTGTTTGGCATCTACTTCTCTGAAGTACAGGTCAACACTAAGGGACTCTGGCTAACAAAGTTTGCAGATGACTGCAAACTGGGAGCCATTATTGAATCCCCAAATGATGTGGATACTCTACAAAAGGGCCTTACAGAAACAGATGCTTGGTGCCAGAGCCATGGGCTCAAACTCAATACCAAGAAATGTATTGTTATCCCCTTTGGGAAAAAACATGTATCCATGAATTACCATATAGGTGGCAGTACACTAAACACAGAAAGTGTGATAACAGACTTAGGGACACAGATGGACAGTGTTCTCACCTTCGATAACCACATTGCCACAACAGTCAGGAAATCCTTCTATGTGGCACACCTCATCACGAAGGGCTTTTCATCCAGAAAAAAGGAGGTCATTGTCCCACTGTACTCATCCCTCATTAGACCCATTATAGAATACAACGCCCCATTTGGTATGTACCTCTCAAGACATCTGCAACAACTGGAAAGGCCTCAGAAATACCTCACTAAAAGAATCACAGGCCTAAAGCAGATGCCCTATGCTGACCGCCTTAAAAAACTCTAGCTATACTCTGTCGCATATCGTCTACTCGGAGGCGATCTCTGCTTAACATACAAGGCCATGTCAAACCCAGAGCTGTTGGACATGCTACACTTAAAGAAATCCCAATCCCTCAGAGCTACACGCTCCAGAGATCTAAACCTTGTCATCACAATAAACAAAACATGCTGGAGGGATAGGTTCCCGACCCAGAGACTCCCCAGACTCTGGAATAGATTGCCCATACATGTCAAGCAGAGTGCCTCTTTGGACCTCTTCAAGAGGAACCTTGACGATTGGATGGGAGAAAGGAAATTCACCCCAGGGATCACGTCAGTCGCCCTGCTAGACAGGGGTCCAGGAAAGTAAATAATGTGGAAAGAAATAGCCAGGGAATTGTTATGGCTACTCTTGTATAGGCCCTAGGGCTGATAGGCTAGTACCAACCTATGAACCTATGAACCTAAGTAGGATACTCTGGGGATTGCAGTCAGTAAATGCTGACATCTATTTGTGCTTCTGACTTCATATCTTTCAAAAAAGTTTTGTTACAACAAACCCTGTTACATTAGCAACATTTTCAGTTTATAACAGCAATATTCTAAATATTCCCCTCTTTTTGGGCCTCTGTCCCCCAGTTATGAAAGGCTTTATCCAGATGTCTTAAAGTAAGAGGTTCAGAGGTATGGTATATCATTATTTAGTACCTTCATTTTTGATCTCATCCCAGTGATTTAGCAGAATCCCAGACATGTTATGAAGCAGTATCCATAAACATAGTCCCACACCCTGGACATTCTGTGGAAATATGTGCAGTTAGAATGTTATGTATTTCTGGTCATTGTTATCAGACTGTCAAGATTGTGTAGCAGTGTAGTGTGTAAATGTTTTTTGGGTAGCGTAGGGAGAGGTGAAGAAGTGAGCTTCATAGATCCTTTTCTATCTGATATGTGCATGCTGCTACAGCTGCTGGTGGTCTGTCAGCTGTATATGTTTGTAGGGGCAGACTGAGAAATGTCCTGTAATACCTCAGGATTCCCAGTACACTGTGACTTGGGGCAGTATATGTAAGTGTAGTGTGTGACTGGCAATCAGGATATGTTTGTTCAAACAGTCGTTATACTCTAGAGTTCTGTTGGGTTACTAGTATGTTGTTGTGACTATGGTGCAAATGTTTGTGCGTGGACAATTTCTCACTGATGCCTGCTTTTCCCTATGTTACATCCCTGTAGTGCATGCTATATTTGCAAATGCATAACTATATCCCCAGAGCTGATTTGGGGTGGTGTTGTGTTGGTCTGGCTGTAGTTCAGAAGGTGCTGGGTGACATGGTTAGCAGCTGTCAATGTTTTTTCCCTTCTGTTACATGACTGCAGTCATACCTCTCCACTGCCCAGATTTCTATACACTGTCCAGATGCGTAAATCATATTTTTGGTCTGTTCCCCATAACAATTGTGGGTGTCCAGCAAATCACTGGCATGATGTGAGCATCGACATAACTAAATTATCACAACCATTTGCATTTCAGACCTGAATTCTATCAGAAAATATATGTTAAAACAAACTGTGATACTGTAGCAAATGTCTAAGCTTATAACAGCCATATTTCAAAGATGTCGCTATTGTTTGGCCTTTACCCCCCCCCCCACTTTGTCAGGAATTTTGCAGATGTCTTGCAGTAAGAGGTTGAGTATATATATGTGTGTGTATATATATATATATATATATATATATATATATATATATATATATATATATATATATATATATATATATATATATATATATATATATATATATATATATATATATATGTATTATGTATATATCTGTGTATATATATATATATATATATATATATATATATATGTGTGTGTGTGTGTGTGTGTGTGTGTGTGTACATATATATATATATATATATATATATATATATATATATATATATATATATATATATATATATATATATATATATATATATATATATATATATATATATATATATATATATATATATTTATATACATATATACACACACATGTATGTATACACATATATATGTATATAACAGTACTAATTCCACAAGTATTTTCCTAATGTTGGATGACCATCCTGCATGATATGTTTACTGAAGCATTTTTAATTCTCACATGTTGAACAGTGATAGCTGCTGTGACTGGAATGCACAGGGTCCTGAATTTAAGGATTGCCAGGGAAGTGTATTTTTTCCTTATGTTAAATGACTGTAGTACATGATATGTTTGTAAAAGCATTACAAATCCTCACAGCTCCAATGGTGTAGTGGTATGTTGCTGTGATTGTAGTGCACAGCGTCCTGGGTTCAAGACTTGGCAGGGCTGATTATTTTGCTGCTGGGCAGAACAAGGGATGATGGAGACAGAGTGATTAAAACAATTTTAAGCAGTTGTAAGCAGATTTGCACAGTTTTGCATGAAGCTAAATGATGCTAACAGAGGGTTAAGTCCTCTTAGCTTCAGTTAGCGGTGCTTACACCCGCTAACACCCGTGCTAATTTTAAATAAAGAAAAGAAAAAAATGGTGATAGGAAAGTGGTGAAATTGGGGCAAGCAGGGGGTAAAATATTAGGAAAAGCAGCTAGAGATATGCAGAATGGGTGTAGCAAAGGGTCATAGCTCTACATTTCTTCTGCAGCAACTGCTATGACTGATGTGGAATTTACAGCCTCACACCCCACAGGGAGGGGTGCTGGCAACATACATTTGTAGAATAATTTGGTTGTAGATTGCTTTACGTCACTGGACATGGTGGCAAAATGTAGAGTTATGTATGGGACAATGATTTTTTTCCAGGACATATGCCCTTTTTTAAGGTGAGAGGGGGTGTTAGGGAAGGGCTGTATGTATGTTTTGGAAGGTAGGTTGGGTAGGATAGGTTGCATTTGCTGACAGACAAGACACACAAGATAGCAAATGCTGTGGTATATCACACATGAGGGGGTAAACACCTTGGATGGGGAGGGAATCAGAGGCCCATGAGCCTTCAAATGGATACAGTGGGACTGAGGTCCCCACCCATGGGCAGTCACCACTGCACCTTCATGGCACAAAGGTGGCTGTGCTGGGGGCTGGACAACAGGGGCAGCCTGCCCCTCCAGGTGCTCCAGGCAGCCCTCTATCTGGTGCAGCTGTCCATCCAACCTGAAGGGGATAATGCTGCACACCATACCCCAGAACATGTTGTAGGTTACAGGCTCCTCTCAGTGCCTGAGCCCAGGGTGGGGATGGGCCCCATCCTGTGAGGTGGTTCCACCTGAAGGTGGTGCAGGACCAGCAGAGGAGGATGGTTGGGTCCCAGATGTGCTGGAGCATGGTGCCACGGCCAGATGAGGTGGGAGATGTAGATCTGTGGTTTTTCAAGCTATATTGGTTAGACATGAACAAACATTTCAAATTTAGTTATAACAGCATGCATGGGTGTTCCAATTCAACCAAACCTACAGATTTAAAACAGTTGTATAGCAAACAGAACATATGGATAAATGGAACAACAGTAAGCATTTTAACAGCATGCAAGTTACATTGACGTTAAAAGGCCACCAATAATGGTATTTGAACAAGGTATATTAATATGCAACCAATTAAATATACGAACAATAACAGGACACATGTCCCAACAATAGGTTTTGAGAACAACATACCCGTAGTATATGAATAATAATTATTGATGCAGATGAGGGGTAGCGGAGAGAAAACTGTCCATTAACAACTGTATAGGCTTCTATTTTTCACAACAGTACTGCTCAATACTCTACAGGTCTGCCCTCACTTTACATCTACCTATGGCTCATAGTGTCTGTAGCACATATATACCTGTTAGACTGAACGTCTGTAATGTTATGGGGTAGATTGGGAGAACTATGGCTACATTACTCTAGGGGGCTTGTACATGTCAGGGTTACATACTTGATAGAGAAGGGGTGCCCTGTACTCATGTTGTGTGAGTCTGCTACTGGCATACTTCACCAGGATTCCTATCTGTGTCCAAGGTGATTGGCAGCAATGACCACTAGCCATGACAGTGTGACACTTGAGAGACATGTATTGGGAAAAGTGCATGGTGTATGTACCTATCCTCTGTCATTTGCAGGAATGGGGTTGGACAGTGTGACAGTTGTAGGTGGTGTATTGGCATACCCTTCCTACAGCTACTACAAACATTTCTTTACCTGTATGACTCATGGAGAAAATATCTGTTACCACTATCTGACTGTTTCTACAAATATTCAAAAATTCTTGGGTGTATATATGCACATATCTCAGTACCACTCCCTGGATTCAAACCATGTCTGGGTGTGTTAAAATGAACAACAAGGCTATTTTTCATCACACTGAGCTACTGGGGCACTTCTGTTTCTTATTTGACTGATTTCCGCCTAATACTGTGTGGGTTAGACAGTCTGACCTTGTAATCCTGAGATTCCTGCATGAAAGATAGTTGGTGTACTGTGTATTAATCATTTGAAATAATACAGTCTGGAAAGCAAAGGTTTACACAAGGCAATGCAGCAGGGGACACACTACATTGTTCATTATTATTCAGAGTTCAGATCGTAGTGCATAACATATGTCATAGTGCATTTATATGTTGCTTTACAGCTCCACAATCTACTGTTTTGCATAACAGCTGGCTCTCAGAACAACCTCAGTAAATTCACGCTGTCAAAGCCATGTTTGCTGTGAAGAACCTGTACACATTCTATTTCTACAACAAAATACCAGAATAAACACAACTGTTGGTGGTTTAGGTTTTTATCTTACTTATATGACATAGTGCTCTACTACTACATATGCTTTAGATCAGTATTAGTCTGACAAACTTTTCTTTAATCATTAGACACAGAACACTCTAGTCCTACTGGCAGTAAACAATTTACTCATTCTTATTTATTTCACCATATACTGCAAGGTAGATCTGTACTCACCAGCCTGTCAGCACAACCTTGTCAGTCTGTCAGCATGGGCCTCATTGCTAGCCCTCTCCACTGCAGCTGTAAGGGGAGAAAACAAACATTATGCATACCTGTCTATCACATACTCAGGCTAGGATTTGGTACAGCTATGTATGATATACTTACTAATTACTGGAGCATTTTGTGCCTGAGCATCTTGGATCCACTGGGCCAAGATCTCCCCCTTCCTCCACTTTAGGTCAGCATAGTGATGCTGTACCTGCTCACCAGTTTGGGGGATTCCTGTGGCACTGTTGAGGTCACGTGCCAGACAGTCCCAGGCCATCACTTTGTACTGAGAGCCCTGGTACTGGCCCTGCAGCAGTCTGTCATCATGGTTTTCTACAAGAAGCCCAACCATGTCCCTGGACTCCTGAATGTCCCAGCGCTGTGCCCGAAAGCATGCTCTCTCTCTCCAACGCCAGATATGGTTACTGCAGAGATCAGACTACAACAGGTAATGGCTGTATTCCCCCCTGTGCAGTTTAAATAAGGCCATATTCCCATCCTTTGCTGTCATTGGACCATTTTGAAAATGCTAAGCTCAGCTTAGTGGTGTGCAAATCCACATAGCTGAACTAACTTTTGCTTAGAATTTACGTCTAAGCAATGCTTAAACTGGCTAAGCATAGCTGAACACTGCTTAGCAGTGTTCAGGTTTCATTTTAAAAAAAATATCAGGATTGTAGATTAATTCATCATTACTGACATTAAGTGTATATGATTTACTTTACATGATGTCCCCTATGTAATTTCATTACATTACCTTGAGGTGTGACTTTACTGTATGGGACACTTGTGTATACATGGGTGATTTCACATGTTATATGCACTCACACTTCTATTTTGGACCAGCTACATTACCCTGGGAAACAAATATCAATTACTACATAATTTAACATAAAAAATTAAATTTTTTCACAATGCTTTCCTATGTAAAAATAAAGTGCCTGTCTTGGTACTCAGACCATGAACTCCTGCATGTAAAGCAGGGACTCTGACCACTACACTTTCTTATCATTAAGGATTTTAGCTATACATTTTTATTTAGCTCCTATGAGGTGTTTAAGCAATGCTGAGCAGAGGACCATAAGGTGCAAACCTGCTCAGCTATGCTTAAACTTAATTTAGAATGGACTGAACTGAATAAAAGCACTTTAATTACATGTATCAATACTACTTGTAAGTCATATTTGGTAATGCACTACCTGTCATTCTATCAACTGTCTAATTCTATATGGGGCATATCAGGATTGAAGTCACTACATAATGGCATTTGAGTTTCAGACTTCTACTCCTTCCCTACATGTTGTTATGTTAATACAAACCCTGTTCCTCTATCAACTTTCTAAGTTTCTAAAAATTCAAAAAACAAAAAACAAACTGGTGAAAAAACCACCCTTGCAGGTCCAGCGCCTTTAAACTCCTGGATTCAGATAAATGTGTACAAAGTACTTTATAATCCACAGGTTATGGTGCAAACAAGAAATTCAATAAACGAAAAAACCCAAATTGAAATTTTATTAAGCTTAAAAACAAGCTTTTAGTCGGCACTCTGCACCAACTTCCTCAGAAAACAAACTGCACCACACATTTGTCTCACTATAAATACATCACTACTCAACTCAGGTCTGCCCCCTTGTGGCTCCCCTTTAAAAAACACATAATTACACTTTGAAATTTTTAACGAAGAAGCAGCCAAAATATTCAACAATTTGGTATCTACTACTCATACCTGCCATCAATGCTGGTAAACCTATAATGCTCCAAATATTGTATCTTAGAGCCACCATAATTATATATAAATACAAATGATAAAATGTGTCAATAACCACAAGAAAAATTATAATATATGTTAAAAATAAGTATAAAAGTGGAAAAAAATTCCCACAAGTGTTAATATAAACATTGATATAAACAATAAATGGTGAACACAAATATAATGAAAAATGGTGAGACCCAAAAATATGTTCCCAGATGGCATTAAGTCACTCCAGGGGGCCTCACCTCACTAGGCTTCTCAATTTGAGGAAGCAACTGATGGAAAGCATACTGTTAAGTCCAGGTAAATGGTAAGCTTCCAACTTAAGTTGCCACATCAACTCCTTGCATTCTAGTCTTAAAGAATCGGGTTCCCCCATAAACTCTTGGTTTAGCTGATCAATCACTGTAAATGAAAATTCATGGCCTGGGTTATCTAATATATGTTTGGCCAGAGCGTTCTCGACCTTCCCCTTCCTGATGGCATATAAGTGCTCATATACCCGTTCCTGTAGTTTCCTATCAGTCTTGCCGATGTAGAAACCTGGACAGACCAAACACTGGGCTAAATATACCACCCGATTGCTGGCACAATTGAATCTTCCTTGTATGAGATACTTCTTGTCCCTGATGGAAAAAGCTGAACTTGCTTTTATGTGTCTGCAGTACCTGCGCATGTTACATTTGAACATCCCAGATCTGGGGGAGGCACCAGCAACTTTGGACTCCAGGATGTTTTTGATGTTAAGGCCCCTCCTGAAAGTAACCTTAGGGGGCGATAATAGTCCAAATGCTCCTACTGACTCGGTGGTTAATAAGCGCCAATTTTTCTTTATAATGGACACAATGTCCATTGCATCCAAGTTGAATGTAATTTCTAATATCAATTCAATTATTACTATTATCGCCCCCTAAGGTTACTTTCAAGAACATTTTGACATGCAACTGCCTTGAAAGAGGAGGATCCATGGGCAAACTTGCTGTAATGGCCAATAAATAAATATTGAGAAAGGAAAAAGAAAGGCAATAGGATAGCATCTCACACAAATAATGCAAAACCAGAAAACAGCTAGCCCTGAATGGGTGTTGTTTATGTTGTTAGCACCAACTAGAAAATCTTTTCCATTTGCTAACCTATGATTTTCTAGTAGCAGGCTTTCTTGCCTCCATAAGTACCTGCTGCACATCCTCAGAAACCAGGTGCTTAAAAGGAATTAATACCTTATCATCTAGGCAGTCAATTAAAGATGACTGATGTCAGGGTGTATCAAACACCCCTCTTCTTGTTTAAGTAGATTCATTCTGTGAGGAAACTTGTGGTAATTGCCCATGGACATTTCAAAAAGAAGGGAGAACCATGGCTGCCTGGAACAAAAGGGAGTCACTACAATGATCTTGGGGGATTCCTTCTGAATCTACAGAAATACCCTGGATATTGGTGGAAAGGGTGGAAAGGCATACAAGGACATTCCGGTCCAATGGAAAGAAAAGACATCTGTCTTCCAGGGCTTCTTTCTTGGAGTTCTAGAATAGACTTTTGCCAGTGGTCTACTTGAGGAACTACTCATACATGGATCAAATCTTGGAAGACCCCGGATCTAGTTTCCATTTGTGAGAGTCTGCCCTGGTCCTGCTCAGTTTGTCTGCTCCACAGTTTTGCTCTGATGGAATGTAGGATGTCTGTAGAGTGAGATTATGCTGTGAAGCTATATTTAAAGCTATCATAGCTGATTTGCAAAGGGGGTACAACCTGGTTCCCCATTGCTTGTTGATGTACCTCTTCACTTTGGTATTATCTGTAACCACTTAGGTTCATAGGTAGGTACTAGGCTAATGGCCCTGGAGCCTATACAAGCCCAGCCAAAAAGGTACCCTGGCTTTTGCCACCCAAGAAAATTATTTTCCTGTGCCACTGTCGAGCAGAGCTACAGAGGTGATCCCCGGGGTGAATTTCCTATTTCCCATCCAATCATCAAGATTTTTCTTGAAGAGTGCTAATGAGGAGCTTTGTTTGATATAGATAGGTAGTTTATTCCAGAGTATGGGAAGTCTCTGGGACAGGAATCTATCCCTCCGGCATGTTCTGTTTATTGTGGTGACAAGGTTTAGGTCCCTAGAACGTGTAGCTTGGAGGGATTGGGATTTTTTTAAGTGGAGCATGTCCAACAGCTCTGGGTTTGACATAGCTTTGTATGTTAGGCTGAGATCACCTCTGAGTAGGTGATATGCAATGGAGTAAAGCTGGAGTTTTTGAGACAGTCTGCATAGGGCATCTGTTTGAGGCCGGTAATCCTCTTTGTGAGATATTTCTGAGGCCTTTCCAGTTGTTGTATATGTCTTGTGAGGTACATACCAAAAGGGGTGTTGTACTCTATAATGGGTCTAATGAGTGATGAGTAGAGGGGAACAATGACCTCTTTTTTTCTGGATGAGAAACCTTTTGTGATGAGGTGTGCCACATAGAAGGATTTCCTGATTACTGTGGTGATGTGATTATCAAAGGGAAGACTACTGTCCACCTGTGTCCCAAGGTCTCTTATCACACTTTCGGTGTTAAGTATACTACCGCCTATGTTGTAGTTCATGGGTACAGTGTTTTTACCAAAGGGGATGACAATGCACTTTTTGGCATTGAGCTTGAGGCCATGGCTTTGACACCAGGCATCTGTCTCAGTGAGGCCCTTTTGTAGGATGTCCACATCATTAGGAGTTTTGATTATGGCTCCTAGTTTGCAGTCATCTGCGAACTTCATTAGCCAAAGACCTTCTGTGTTAGCTTGTACTTCAGAGAAGTAGATACCTAACAGGAGAAGACCCAGGACTGAACCCTGTGGTACTTCACTTGTCACTGGTCTGAAGTCAGATTTGGAGTCTGCTACTTTCACAGTGTGGGTTCTGTCAGTGAGCCAGTTGGCAACCAGTCTTGTGACATAGGGATTTATACCTAGTTTAGTGAGTTTATCTAAAATTCCAGAGTGGGGGATGGTGTCAAAAGCCTTGGCAAGATCTAGATAGGCTGCATGAACCACCTTACCCTTGTCTACAGCTTTGGTGACTGCTTCAAAGAAGTCTATCAGGTTTAGGAGACATGATCTGCCTTTTACAAACCCAAACTGGGATCCAGAGTTTGGAGATTACCAATGTCTTTGTTTATAAGTTCCATGATGATACGTTCCATGGCCTTGCAGACCAGGCTTGTCAGGCTAACGGGATGGTAGTTCCCGGGGTCCATGGTGGATCCCCCCTTGTGGAGTGGGATAACCATTTCTGTGTGCCATTCAGCAGGCACAAAGCCTGAGGTGAGGCTATGATTGAACATGGTGGGGTGCCAGTTTGTTCTGTAGTTCATGTAGAATGCAGCTTGGGATGTTGTCTGGTCCCATGGATGCTGTGTTCTTGGCTTTGGAGAGTGTGGTTTATACCTGTGCAGCTGTGATTACAGGAACTTTGCATTCTTCCGGTATAGAGATGGGCTCTTTAGGGGGTGAGAGGGGGGTAAAGTTAGCACTGAACCTATCTGCCAGAATGTTGGCAATATCACTTGAAGAAGTACCAGGATCCAAAGATGGTTAAGAGAATTGAGTGGCTTGATCAGGGCAAGCATCTCCTTGACATTTAGTGCTTGCATCTGTCCTTGGTGTCCCACACCCCCTGCACTTTTATTTCTGCTGAAACTGCTCAGCAGGCAAAGTCTGAAGCATCTGTGGTGACTCACTCTTTGGAGCAGGGAGGGAGAAGGGGAGACCTTGATTTAAGGATATCTGTTGTATCCACCAAGTAATTTCCCTTCTGACAAACCCTAGTACTGGGATCTGAAAAGATAAAGGGTGCTGATGCCAGGACCAAAAGGAGTTCAGATACCACTGTATCTTTTTCTTGTGGAATCTTGCCAGGGGTATCATGAGGATCATAGATGCTATGAGACCCAAAATTCTGAGGTATTCCCTCACAGTTACTGAAATCTGACTGGAAAAACTTAGAAATAGATCTAAATAAAATGAAACTTTTTCCTGTGGAAGAAAAAGCTGTTTGAACTGAGGTGTCTGGTTGACATTCCAGGAATGCAATCCTTTGTGAGGGAGTCAAGAAAGACTTTCAAATGTTTTCTTAGAATCCCAGCTTGTCCAAGAGATCTCTCACCCAAGAGAGAAAGATTCCTGACATTTTGAAAATAAGCAAGTCATCTAAATATGGAAAAAATGTGGATACCCTGTAGCCTGCAATGAGCTTTAACTGGAGCTAGACGCTGTAAACAATCCTGGTGCAGTGAATAGTCCAAAGGGTAAGGCAGAGAACTGATAATGTGATCCAGACACACAAAAACATAAGAAACCCCTGAAGTCTGGATGATTAGGAATGTGATGATAAGTATGTTTTAAGTCTAGTGTTACCAGGAAATTTGAAGAGGAAGAAGGGGCAACAGGTTGTGAAGTTACATCATTTTGAATTTGGGCACTTTCATAAACAGGTTTAGGACTTGCTTTGTGGCTAGGAACATCCTTGAATAAATCACCTTCCTCACCTGTGAAGGAGGAACTGATTCTATCACTCCTTGGGACAGCATGTGATGAAGAACAGAAGTCAACAAAACAACCTTATCTGTATGATGGGGAATGACCCCCTTGAAAGAAAGAATTTCTTCTCGCTGCCATCTGTAACCCTGATGAATTATTTTCAGAAACCATTGGTCTGAAACAACCTGTTTCAAAAGAGAAAAATGGAGATTCAGACTTTCTGGAAGAGAAAGAGAGTCAGGATAGGAGGGGGTCACAATATCTCTTGAATAGTCATTTAGGCTTGTTGGAGTGCCTTGATTTTGAGAGGTTTGAAACTTCTTTTTGGAACCTCCTTGCCACTTCATCTTAAATGTCTGTTTACCTGAATTCTGCTGAGACTGTTTGTTCTATTTTTTGCCGAAATTGGATGAAGGAAAGAAAATCCCTTGGACAATTTTGAAAAGGATGGCTGACAAATCTTAGGGATTCCCTAGATCAGCTTACCCCTTTCATCACACTTTTTGATCATCTGTGCAACAAGGGGTCAAAACACTAGATCTCTGTCCAAGGAAGAATTTAAAATCTCATTTTTAACATAATTTGGAAGGTTCTGAGAATGCAGCCAAGCAAACCTCCTTAAGACTGTACCAGTGGCCATAGCCCTGGAAGAAGCATCAACAAAGCCATACACACACTCTGCAAACAATGAGTAGTGACCTGTGCAACAGAAGAAACTAAGTTACTTAAAGCAGATTTTTCTTCAAAAGAAGAATCTGTAGATAAAACATTCCTCATACTTCACAATATGTCACAATAAACTTTAACGTATGAGTCTGACAGTTTAAACATTTGAAATTCAAAATTACAGAATTATACACTTTTCCTCCATACCTCTCAATAATTTTCCCAGCCTTATTAGAAACAGAAAGATTTGAATTATCTAAGTGCTTAGCAGCAGAGGAGTCAACTAAGGCTACAATTGCTGGGTCAGGTTTAGGAATAATGTATAAAAATTTAAAAGACTGAGGAACTTTATACATCACATCTGCCTTTTAGGGACAACTGGCTGATTATCAGAAAATTGCATGCAGTAAGACACACACATCCTCTAAAGCAGACAAGACAGGAGGAATGGGTTTAGGTTCTGGAAAATCCTTCTGTAAGAAGTAGTATTTTTTGAAGGGACTGAGAAACCTCAGCGTTCTACTGAAAACACTAGGATATTTAGTAATAGTCTCAGAGAAAGAGAAACTCCCACAGGGAGAATCAGAAAGTGAGCTCTCCTCTGAGTCTGAATTAGAAATCTGAGGACATATCCCTGAATCCATTCCTGGATCTTCCTATTTAGATTTAGACTCTTGAATCTTTTCAGGAAAGGTGACATCCCTCTTTGTTTTACCAGAAAATACTCTATAAGAAGAATTAATAGCCAGAATCAAACCCTGAGCCAGTCCCAGTAAACTACTCCTACCCAAAGAAATGTGAGGAGGATTAGATACATGCTTGATTTTCTGATTCTTTCTGACAGGAAAATGGGGCCAGAAGTGTTACTAATGACAGCTACTGCTTCCTCAGGGAGAGGCACAGAATTCTGACACAACAGGGAAACCTTCCCTGTTCCCTCTTTCAAGACCAACAAGAGTGGTTTTCCCTTGCCAACTGAGGAGGACCCAATAGCTGCACAGGACATGGTTAATATCCAGTCCATTGTGGCTGTAGGTACTACACCAGAGGGATCCAAGGTAAAAATGAATGTTCTGCAGTACAACAAATGGCCACATTCGAGTGACCCACCTGCGGCCGAGGCAATTGGTAGCCTGCTGTGGTGGCATAGGCTGTTTGCTTAATTTTTTTTTCGTTTTGTGATTGGAAGAATGATAGGCCATGAGAGTGACAATGGTCACAGTCATGGTCAAGCCAAAAATGGTGCTTCTGTCCTGGGGAAAACCAAGAAACAATACCAGTAAAACTAGCACTTCACAAAAGTTACTTTTTTGACAGAAAAAAAACAAAGTAAAAAGAACTTTCAAACACTATGGCAGCCCCACAACCTTAAAATAAAGAAAAAAATTCTCCACAGAAAAAAAGTTTATCAGTTAGATAACACTACTTTTAAACTGACAGAAACAATGAGTGCTCCATTTAAAAGTATGTTACATTGTTAAAACACAACACTCATAGCTTTAAAATAACTTTCCTTAAGAGGAAAGTAATAAAACATTAGTAATGCAATAAGAAAATTAAAGTTTTTTTTCCCCAAAATGAACTGATCTACCCAGCTAAGGAAAGTACAGGCTGACCATCGATCCTCAAAAGCCTCAGATGAGGGTGCTCTTTGGCAGCAGTAAAGCTCTGGAGGGCTTTGCACCCAAACTTGTCTTTTAGTCAGCTCAGCTTGAGCTGTCTGACAGTGCGGGTATGTGGAAGGTGCCCTGAAGGTTTTGAAACAGGCCAGCTGTAATATTCTTGGCAGGATACAGCCCATACAGCTAAGGCTACTACAGTGGTGATCAATACGAATGGCATTTATAATGATCATGACCACAAGAAAAGGAAAGAGAATTGGATAGCAAAGTACTGTAATAGCAAGTATAGAGAAATCCTAGAACAGCCACATGATGATCAAGATTTTACAAGCAAATGCATCAAAAGAGATTGTAAATCAAAAGATAAAAAGCTAATAATGGCAGCTGAAGAGAGTAGATTGTATAAATGTTGGTTCACAAAAACTGCATAACATTTGGCATATTCGTGCAAATGTAGTTTCTGCAGTACAGAACAAGAAACAGCTGTACATCTTGCTGTCAGCTGTGATATACCTATGGCTCAGTCTATATATTGAAAGGAGGATCTACTTTAGTACATTGAATTGACAGAAAAATGCAATATATATATATCAGATATGAGAAAACTAAAAGTTTAAAATAATGATAATTTATAAAATCGAAACTCATAACACCGAAAAAAAAATATGCAGATATAATGCACCACATCTGGCACCTATATACAAGATCATAGGATCATAGGAAGTTACCAGGGTAATTCCCCAGGTTCCTATTGTGTTATCGCAGACACATTTTGTCGAATGCATCTTAATCGAACCTAAAAGAATGAAATGGCAAAATAGTGAAGTGGCTTTTCAGTGAATTCTTTCCCTGGGAAAGAATTTGCTTGGCCGCTTTCATTACTTTGCCATTTTTGGCACTGTAGTGCAATCTCAGAGTTGGCATGTTTAAGTAGGGAGGTGTGGGTGGTGAAGCTCCCACATTATGTAATGTTTTAAAGTTTTTTTTTTTTTTTATTTTGGAACAGCGATTTTTTTTTTCTCTTGGGAAAAAATCACTGTTCTGAGGTTTCGACATTGTAAGCTTTCACTTACATGGGGTTGATTAATTATCGTTCGCTTTTGTAAGCATGCGATAATATAATATAGACCCTAATTCTCCTAGGGCCTTTACAAGCCTAGCGAAGTTCAACCCTTATTTCCACGATCAGCACTTATTGCCCCTGTCCAAGAGGGACACAGGTAGAACTCCCAGGGTAAATTTACTATTACCCATCCAATCGTCCAGATTGTATTTGAAGGGGCCAATGAGGTGTTCTGTTTGACATGAACTGGGGGTCTGTTCCAAAGGTGTGTTAACCTCTGGGAGACAAATCTGTCCCTCCAGCAAGTTCTATTAATGTCACATACCAGGTTAAGGTCTTTAGCATGAGTAACCCATGTACCATTTGACTTGCGGATACCCAGCATTTCCAATAAAGCAGGGTTAGAGATTGCCTTATATGTGAGACAGAGATCGCCTCTGAGTAGTCTGTATGAAACAGAATAAAGTGACAGTGATTTCAGACAATCCACATAGGACAGATTCTAAAGACCTTAAATTTTCCTTGTGAGGACCCATTATGGTCTCTCCAATTGCTGCAGGTGCTTGGAAAGGTATATACCAAAAGGGGCATTGCACTCAATTATTAGCCTGATGAGGGAAGAGTACAGGGTGGTTATATTGTCTTTTTTTTCTGGAGGCAATGTCCTTACTTATGAGATGAGCAATATAGAATGCCCTTCTTACCACTGTGGAGACATGGTGATCAAAGGTAAGGTTGCTATCAACCTGTGTGCCCAGGTCTTCCACCAATGAGTGCATACTTAGGGTGTTGCTATTGATGCGGTAGTTAGCAGGAACATTGCTGTTACTGAAAGGGATGATAATACATTTTTTTGCATTGAGTTTAATGCCATGACTTTGGCACCAATCATTTGTTTGTGTAAGACCCTCTTGTTGGATGTTGACAACATTTGGAGATTCTATGACTGCTCCTAGTTTGCAGTCATCAGTGAACTTTGTCAGCCACAGACCTTTAGTTTTTGCTTGTACTTCAGAGAAATATATTCCAGACAGTAGAGGTCCCAGGACTAATCCCTGTGTAACATCACTGGTTACAGGTCTGCTGTTGGAGGTGGATTCCCCTATTTAGACTATATGCATTCTATCAGTGAGCCACTTAATGAGCCATATAAAGATATAAGGGTTGTCTCCTTTATGTAAGGGAATAATGGTGGTAATTTTCCATTCAGCAGGGATGAAGCCGGTGCTTAGACTATGATTGAAAATAGTATCCAATGGTGTTGCTAATTCTTGTTGGAGCCCTTGTAGGATGCAGCCTGCGATATTATCAGGTCCCATAGATGCTGCGTTTTTGGTCTTAGAGGGGGTGTTTATGACCTGCTTTTTAGAGATATAAGGTAGGGAACAGGTAGTAGAGATGTCATGAGATGCGTGTGGTGGGGACAGAGGAGTAAAGTTTTCACAGAACTTGTCGGCCAACAGGTTAGCAATGTCCACAGGCTCAGTATATGTGGTATCATTAACTACCAGTTCGTCACAAATCTGAGTCTTTCCTTTTAGGTTATGGATGTAACTAAAGAATGCCTTATGGTTGTCTTAGTTGAGGATCTAGTTTTGATTTGTAGTTTGCTTTGGAGGACATCACAAAAAGTCTTAATTGCTTATTAAATCTGAGGAAGGAGTGTTTCCAGCTTAGGGCTCACTCCATCTTACTCTTAGACTGCAATTTCTTCTTAAAGTCTGTTAATGGCAGTTGTCCACCAACCAGGTTTGCTTTTTCTTGAGGAGCTTGTTTTAGTCCTATCAGGTATGGCTGAGTCAATGCAGTTATACAGGTGTTTGTGTAAAGCATTGGTGTAGAATTCAGCATAGTTGCCAGTTCCATCTTAAAGGGGAGGTGCAATGAAGCTATTTATGCCATTCCGTAAGAGGTTATAATCTGCTTTGGAGAAGTTTTTTAGTTGTATTTTTTTTTTGTGTGTGTGTGTGGGGGGGGGTCAGGTGTGATAGTTACTTCAAATGAGACTGATTTGTTGTTAGATCTCACCAGGGAAGACCTCACCATGGGCATGCTACAGTGGTCCCCCATACTGGTAAGCACCAGATCTATGATGTTAGCATCCCTTGTGGGGGTGTCAACCAGCTCCTCAGAGACATTGGAGTTAACAAAGTCGAAAAACCTTTGGGTAAGTGAGTTTGACCACAAGTAATTTACCCTGTCAATAGATGGGTAGTTAAAGTCACCCAAAACCATGGTGCTTGGATATATCTTGACAGACTCAAGTAGATCCAAATAAGCAGAGTAGGTGTCCTGATTCATGGAGGGGGTTCTTTAGCTGGCAATAACTTGAATAGGTGTCATGCCAACAGTTAATTGCACCTAAAGTATCTCTAGGGAATCATACTGTTAAACCACTTTGGAGGTGTATTTATCTTCAGTGAATACTGTTACACTGCCTGCTTTAGTTTTCACACCTTCAATTTGTGGACTGAACGTGTGGAAGGAAGTGTAACCCAATATGGCTGGGATGCTCTCCACAGCCTTGAACCAGGCCTCCGTGACTGCACAAATGTCTGCGTCTTCCAAGGTGAGGACTTCTTCCAGTGAGTGCAGTTCCATGTTAAGACTCCTAGAGTTTAACAGCATAACCTTGAGGTTGTTTTTAGATGGAGTGTTTACATCAATAATTTTGTCCTTGAGACACTGCCTAAAAAAGGCATTATGGGAGTGGCAAGAGCTTTATCCAGTAGATGAATCCCAGAGGTCACAGATGAAGACCATCTCTGGCAAAGCATTGAGGTCTGTCGATCATATCATCCCAGACTAACAGATACTAGATCCCTTTAGAATGACACCAGAAACTAAACCAATTATTGAAGTCAATCATTTTCTGTTTATAGCGAGGCATCATCCTAGGTGAAGGTAAATTGTGTGAATTGTGAAAATAAACAAAAAAAATCTTCGAGTTTATGCGAAAACATATTATCTACTGAAAATGTTCAATGCATTCTGCAGCAATCGCCTTCAACCACAACTTAAAGCTACAGATCTGTATTTTTAATCAGCTTTTCATTTTACAGCTTTAAAAAGTGTTGGTATAGCTTTAATGAACTCCATTGAGTTATAATTAGTTTTATGATTTAGAACAAATTCAAATTGATTATGCCTCTGCAAATGCTTCCTTTTCTTTGGAGAAGGAGGTAACCAGCAGACATTCATACTCTCAATTCATCCACTCGAACTTTGTACTAACATGCTCAATATTTACGAGTTTTGAAATTTAATACAAGTATTTCCTTTCCTTTTTGAGACTTGTTGGTGGTGTAAACAGCACCAGGAGTACTGGGTACATGATACATAATATCTGCCATCATGTTTTGCTGGTATGTAGTACAAACCATTAAAGTGAGACTGCTATTATATAATAACACCAGAGTAAAGGAGCAATTACATGTAAGTCGATCTTGCTATTTTTGATATTTTAAATTATCATTATTTTAAACATTTATTTTTTTCTCATCTTGGTTAAATAAATTTTGGTTTTCTGTCAATTTGATGTGCTAAAGTAGATCCTCAAAGGCACAATAATATGGTAGCATTGTTTCAATGGCAACTGTGTAACTGTTACAGTGTATATGTAACACAAACTTGTAGGAAAAACCACCTTTAATAACAAAGCAAAGCTTTCAGGCAGAACCCTTCTTCAATACTAATACAATCAAGTCTGCATACTAGAAGCTTATATACAGGTCTAGAAGTCACATGATTAGCAGCCAATAATCATGTGACAAGAAAGTCTTAAAGTGCAAACAACATAATAAAACTTTAAAAAATCAATTAATAATATTACGTAATCTAGTTAAAATTGGTTTTAAACTGACTTTGCTGTTAATTCCTGGATGCGAATCAGCAGCTAGTCTTAAAATCCATTCAAATTCCTTAGTCTCAAGGCGATTATTCAAATCTCCACCTCTGGCACTAGGACAATTAAAATCAATAACTCTAAACTTAAAAGAATGTTCAGAGCCATGAATATTAATATGCTTATATAGTGCATTATTTTCACAACACCGTCTGATTTCTGAATTATGATCAATAACACGATCTTTCAGCTTACGAATAGTTTTTCCTACATAGAACGAGGTGCAGGATTTATATGTAGCCAAATAGATAACACCTGAAGTGTTACAAGTAGCTGAAATTTTAAAATTGAATACTTGACCAGTGCTAGGGTGTGTGAAAATGTCACTACCATTACCAAACATCTGTGCACAGGCAATACAGTTAAAACATTGAAAAGTTCCATGCTTAATAGCCAACGTCATAGGCTTAGGTTTATAAAAATCTTTATAACACAATAAGCTTTTGATAGTCTTCATATTTCTATAAGAGAAGCATGGCTTATCACCTGCAATAGCTTTCATTTCATCTGAAGCTAATAAAATTATCCAATTTCTTGAGATAATTTGTTTAACCAGGTGACTTCTTCTATTAAAAGTGGCCATATATCTAACTGAAGTCATCTCTTTATTGCTGTTATTATTTTTCTGGGATGTAGTTAACGAAATATCCTGCCCTTGATTAAAGCTGATAGGTTTCAAATAAGTCTTCCTAGCCTCTAAAATATCAATTCTTGACTTATTAAGTAGGTGGGCATCATAGCCACTTGAGGTAAATTCGACTATCAAATCATCCAGTTGTAACTTGAATACATCATCATCTGTGTTGAGCCTACTTGTCCTAATAAATTGTGATTTTACCACACTTCTGAAAATATGTGGAGCGTGCATACTACTGTAATGTAAATATTTACAACAGCTAACTTCCTTCTTATATACAGAAGTATTAAGAATTCCATCATTCAGCTGGATTTTTAAATCTAAATAACACATAGTATTTTCAGAAACTTGCATTTTAAATTTCAAATAATCAGTTGTGGAGTTCAAATAGTCAACAAAAACATCCAGATCATGAAGTGTACCATTCCAAACAATTAAACAGTCATCAACAAATCTTTGATAAAAACTAATATAGGTAGAAAGATTCCTATTACTATACAGATGTTTATGTTCCCATTGGTAAAGGACTAGGTTAGCGTATGTGTTAGCCACTGAGGTACCCATAGCTATTCCTGTTAACTGTAAATATAAAGTTTCGTTAAACATAAAAATGTTATTTTTCAAAACAACATCCATAAGACAGCAAATGTTGTCAATGGATTTGAAATCAGGGTTAGGTTGTGTTATTAAAAATTCCCTCAGAAGCTCAAGTCCGGCATCATTAGGAATGACGGTAAATAAGGATACGATATCCAAGCTAACTAAATAATGTCTTTTAGTTTTTATATCAGGCTCATTTCTAGTATACCATTGCTGTAACTTAGTTAACAAATCATGTGTATCTTTCAGGATGGTATTACAATTAAATAAATATGGTTGTAACTGTTTGTGCAAATAAACTGAAACCGGTTCTGTAATCCAGCCTCCACCTGAGACGATAGGTCTCATTGGTGGGTTATCCATAGACTTATGTATTTTTGGGATACCATACAAATGAGGTATCAAAGGACAAGGTACAGTTAGAAAATGAAACAAATCAAGGTCGATGTCACCATTAAGCTGAAGTTCAAATATTACCATGTTGACATAACTCACACATTTCTTTACATCTGCATGTGTAACTATTTTAAATGCATTCTCATCATTCAAAAGTAGAGAAACAGCTGAAAAATACTTGTCTCGGTCCATAATAACAGGCATACCACCTTTGTCCGCTTGCTTTATTACAATGTCATTATTATTTTGTAGACTTTTTAATGCTTCATACTCTGCAAAAGTCAGATTAAAGTTCTTATTCCTCATGGGCCGTAGGTATAGTTCTCTTATTTGTAGTTCACACACATCATGAAATGCATTCAATATGGGTGCATTAAGTGGAATAAAAGTACTTCGTTTTAGACTGTCTCCCATTGAGTTAGATTTACCAAACATTAGTTTTAAACTCAAGTTACGAACAAACAACTTTAAATCAGTTAAAGCAGACACAACATTATCACTACAGGATGGTATAAATTTAAATCCTTTGTCTAAAAGAGAGAGATGAGCAGGATTTAACTCAAAAGATGATAAATTTAATGCCCCAACTACTTGCGACTTACTTTGTTGAGTCCTAAAGGGCTCTCATTTTTACGTTTGTTTGCTATGGTTGCCTGTGTTGCATACGACCTTGCAGGTGAACCTCTAGACCTGGGTGATCTATTCACGATGGTTTCAGCGTGCTCCAGTTGGAATCATTTATTAGTTAAATTTAAAGTTAGTTGTTGTGTCTTTTTAATAGCCATAGCGTTCGTATTCACATTCAGGTTACCATCACGCTTGTTCTTACTTCCTATAGGCGCGCATGCACTTTGGGATGAGGAACATGATACCAAAAGGCCAGGCTCATTCGTAACTGGTGCAGGGGGAGTTTCAGATGTCAAGGGTGTAGAGGGCGGATTATTATTTAAAGAAATGTTGTCAAAAATATCCAGGGAATCAAGTCCTTCACTTGCAGGAACTTTATGGTAAGCAGTAGTACGAGGATTCTCAGTTCTGGGCCAAGAGAAGATATTCCCTCTTTGGAAGTCACCTATGTCTCGTTGGAGCTTCCGTTTTTTGGTAGCTTCCATCCTGACCTCAGTGTATATGTAGCTGAAAATTATTTGAAACACATACCACAGAGAATTGCTTAAAATAAAGATGCAACAATTGCCTGAGATATCCAATATCAGCAGTTTAGAAAGTACAAGCAAGAAAACCAGATGTTGTAGCCGAGGAAAAAAGGCGAAAAACAGCATTAAGTACTGAATGAGGTACAGCTGACAATGGTAGTGTATTTCTGAATAAATTATCAGGACATGCAAGCAGAAAGTAGAGCAACATAAGACAAGACATGGGGTTAGTTACAATGCTAGTAATGGGAATTGATGAAGGATCAGCGTGTACTTCTGAATAAATTATCAGGACATGCAAGCAGAAAGTAGAGCAACATAAGGCAAGACATGGGGTTAGTTACAATGCTAGTAATGGGAATTGATGAAGGATCAGTGTGTACTTCTGAATAAATTATCGGGACATGCAAGCAGAAAGTAGAGCAACACAGGACAAGACATGGGGTTAGTTACAATGCTAGTAATGGGAATTGATGAAGGATCAGCAATAAAGCACAAACAAATGTCAATAAAACTCAGTAAGGAATACTTTAGAAGGCTTAAATTAATCCTGAGAACAGCATTCACATCTAGGAACAAGATCGAAGCTATAAATCAATTTGCTCTTCCTGTCCTAACTTACAGTTTTGAAGTGATTGACTGGCCCCAACAAGTGTTGGATAGATTGGATGTTAAAACAAGAAGGATGCTTCATGCTCACTAAATGATTTATAAAAAATCAGTGCATACCAAGATTATATGTTCCCCTTTCCGAAGAAGGGATGGGCCTCCTTGAAATTGATTACATGTATAGATCTGGAATCTTGGCACTCCACACATATCTACTGATCTCACAAAATCCAAATGTAGTGAAAGTTTGGAAACATGAGGAGAATAAATCTAAGATGATGTCTCTGCAGAAGCACATTGACGTCAAGCAGGAATGGAAATCAAACCAGAAGTGGATAACAAAAACAGGCAGCAGCTGAATGTGCCAAAAAAAAAGGAAGACTATAAGTTGAAGGACCAGATGAGAATGCAAAAAATGTGAAAAAAAGCATAAAAATAGTTGCAAGTATAGAAAACGTCTGGAAGAGCCTCATGTTGATCAAGAATGAACACAGGAATGGTTAAGGAGAGGCAAATTTGAACCAAGAAATGAAAGGCTAATGTTGGCAGCCCAAGATAATGGGCTATGCACACGCTGGTTTACAAAGTCCATTGAACATAGGTTCATAGGTTCATAGGTTCATACTAGGCTATCTGCCCTATGGCATTTATAAGCCTAGCCAGAGTGTGTTTGGCTTTCGCCACCCATTTTAAATTAATTTTGCTATGCTCTTTTTCGAGGTTAGTATACTGTGCCTCTGTCTAACAGTGACACAGAAGTGATACCCGGGGTAAACCTACAATCTCCCATCCACTCATCAAGATTCCTCTTGAAGAGAGTCAATGAGGGACTCTGCCTAACCTGGACTGGGATTTTATTCCAGAGAGAAGGGAGCCTCTGGGTTATGAATCTGTCCCTCCAGCATGTCCTATTTATTTCAGTGCTGAGGTTCAAGTCTTTCGAGCGCGTAGCTCGATGGGATTTGGATTTTCTGAGGTGCAGCATGTCCATTAATTCCGGATTGGACATGGCTTTATACGTCAGGCACAGATCGCCTCTGAGCAGGTGATATGCCACTGAGTAGAGCTGGAGTTTCTTTAACCGGGCAGCATATGGCATCTGTTTGAGCCCTTTGATCCTCTTGGTGAGGTACTTTTGGGGTCTTTCCAGTTGCTGCAGGTGTCTGGTAAGGTACATCCCAAAAGGGGCATTGTACTCAATTATGGGCCTGATGAGGGATGAGTAAAGAGGCACGATGACCTCCCCTGATCTAGATGTGAATCCCTTCATGATTAGGTGGGATATATAAAATGTTTTTCTAACCACTTTGGCCACGTGGTTGTCAAATGAGAGATTGCCATCAACTTGGGTCCCCAGGTCCCTAATTACTTCTTCTGTACTTAATGGATTACCACCTATGTGGTAATTTGTGGGCACTTTATTTTTGCCATAGGGGATGATTATACACTTTTTGGCGTTTAGCTTGAGGCCATGGCTCTGGCACCAGTAGTCTGTTTCTATGAGGCCCTTTTGGAGGATGCTTGTGTCGGCTGGAGAGTCGATTATGGCACCCAGTTTGCAGTCATCTGTGAACTTGGTCAGCCACAGTCCTTCCATGTTGGCCTGTACCTCCGAGAAATATATATCGAACAAGAGAGGTCCCAGGACTGAGCCTTATGGGACGCCACTTGTAACTGGTTTGGAGTCTGACATGGCTCCAGCAATTCTAACCATGTGGGTTCTATCCATGAGCCAGTTTGCAACCCATCTAGTGACATAAGGGTTTATATTTAAGCTGGTGAGCTTATCTATAATGCCCGAGTGGGGTATTGTATCGAAGGCTTTTGCGAGGTCCAGGTAGGCTGTGTGGACCACCTTCCCCTCGTCAATGGCCTTGGTGACTGTTTCAAAGAAATTGACCAGGTTTAAGAAGCAGGATCTGCCCTTAACAAAGCCGAACTGGGTAGGATCCAGTGTCTGTAGGTCCCCAGTATCTTTATTTATGAGGTCCATGATGATCCTTTCCATAGCTTTGCAGACCAAGCTAGTCAGGCTTATGGAGCGATAGTTTCCAGGATCCGTTGAGGCACCACCTTTGTGGAGAGGGGCCGCTGTTGCTGTACGCCACTCTTTGGGTACATATCCTGTAGTAAGGCTGAGATTGAACAGTAGTTTTATGTTTGGGTTTAGCTCTTCTTGGAGTTCATGTAGGACGCAGCGTGGGACACCGTCTGGTCCCAATGATGCTGTGTTTTTTGCTTTGGAGAGGGTGGCTCTTACCTGAGCATCTGAGATGTCAGGGGGGCAGCACTCTGCTGGGATAGATATTTGCCCTTTTGGTGGGGAGGGGGGGGAGTTTGTGCTGAACCTGTCAGCTAAGATGTTGGCAATGTCTGTGGGTTTGATGTATTTTTTGTTATTTTGGAGTAATTCTGAGCATATATGGGAATTCCCACCCAGGTTCCTAACATAACTAAAGAAAGCCTTGTGATTATCCTTAGTGTCCTGTGCAATTTTTCACTTGAAGCTGGCCTTAGACGATTTTATGAGTGCCCGTAGTTTTTTGCTAATACTGATCAGAGATGCCTTCCCTTTTTGGGATTTTGCTCTATCATGTAGTAGCTTCCTCCTTCTATTGTATAGTTTGTTTATGGCTGGGGTTCACCAGACAGGACGTCTGCCTTTGCAGGATTGGGTCTTGGTTTTATTTGGGATTGCATGATCCATGCATTCCTGAAGGTGTTCATAGAATGCGTTTATAAAGGATTCTGTGGTCTGGGCCATATTTTCCACAGGCTCGGGGGCTTTGAAAGATTCCACCTCGGTTTTGAGGAGTGTGAAATTTGCTTTAGAAAAGTTTTTCACTGTGGTTTTCTGGGCAGGGGGTGGGGTCGGGATGTGAATATCCAGTGAGATTAGTTTATTGTCTGTTCTTAACAGTGAGGGATACACTTCTGGTCTGGAGCATAGAGTCCCCATGTTGGTGATGATCAGGTCCAGTATGTTTTCCCCTCTTGTGGGAGTGGTAACAAGTTGTTCCATAGCATTTGAGTTTATAAATTCTAGGAACCTTTGGGCTAGGGTGTTGGAGCTAGAGTAATGCTCCCAGTCTATGTTTGAGTAGTTGAAGTCGCCCAATATAATGGTGTTTGGAGAGACCTTCATACTTTCCAGTGTTCTCAGGAAGGCCGAGTGGGGTTCCTGGGTTTGGGAGGGTGGTCTGTAGCAGGCTATAAACTGGAAGGCAGTTTTACCCACTGTTAGTTGCACATGGATTGTCTCTGATGTTTCGTGCTGTGCCACCAACCTGGAGGTGTGAGTATCTTTGATGAATATTGATACTCCCCCTCCTTTTGTGGTTCAGTCCAAGTTTTGGGGCCGAAAAGCATGGTATGAGGTATAACTTGGTAGTGCTGGGGTGCTCTTGAGAGCCTTAAACCAGGTTTCTGTTACTGCACAGATATCGATGTTCTCCATGCTAAGGAGAGTTTTGAGTGCGTACATCTTGAGGTTTAGACTTCTGGCATTGAGTAGCATTACTCTTAGTTTCTTATCCCTTGTGATACCTATGGAGGTGGGTTTGTCTTTTGAGCCTTGCCTAAAAAAGGCACTATGGGAGAAGCAAGAGCCTTTGCCAATATCCAAAAGCCCAGGGGTGACAGGTGCAAGCCGTCCCTAGTGAAGCATCGTGGCTTGTCGAGCATGTCATCCCAGGCTGACAGGCATTGTATCCCCTTTGAATGACACCAATACTTAAGCCAATTGTTGAAATTGATCATCTTGTCTTCATATTGTGGCATCATTCTTGGTGAGGGTAAGATGCTACTCAAGGTCAGGGTCATACCGGCCTGGGCTACATGCTCAGAGAGCTCCTCTATGTCTCTTTTCATGTAGTCCAGGGAGGTACGTCTCAGGTCATTCACACCAGCATGGACAATGACCAAGTCATATTTGTACTTGCCTTGGAGTGACCTGAGTGCTTGTGTTATGTGGCGGATCCTAGCGCCCGACAGGCAGCTCACCGTGACCTTCTCCTTGTTCAGCCTGGTGAGCGGGACGTCAGTGTACCTGACGATAGAGTCAACTATTACAAGTGTATCAGGTGTGTTGTTTAGCCTTAACATGTGGGAGAAACAGACAAATGTAGGTTTTGTAAAGCCAAATTGGAAACAGTCACACACCTTGTTACTGGCTGCGACACACTAATGGCAGAAGAACTGTATACTGAAAGACATAATGTGGTGAGACTGTTGCACTGGGGATTGTGCAAACATTATGATATCGAAGTGGCTGAAAAACACTGGAAACATTATCCACAAAGCATCATAGAAAATCATGAAGTTTATATCACATGGGATCACCTATTGCCAACAGTTTGGAATACAGATGCTAGAAAACCGGATATAGTAGTCCAAGAAAAGAAGACAAAAGTAGCATTGATCATTGAAATCACCACATCCAGTGACTACAGAGTCTTATGGACAGACAGACACAAAGTCATAAAATACCAGGATCTGCAGGCAGAAACGAGAGCAATGTGGAAGAAAGATACCCAGACAGTTCCAATAGTAGTAGGAGCAGCGGGTCTTATAAAAAAGAATTTACAGTCATATTTGGATGTTACCAATCCATGTAACCCCGTATGAATTGCAGAAGGAGTTATTACTGGGTACATTACGGGTGCTGCGAAGAGCACTACTGGCTGACACCAAAGACTGAAACAATACTAGTTTCATGAACTTTAATCGTACTTTGACTTAGGAATAGGGTCCATTCCCATCATGTTATTAGAAACCCAAAAGACTTGAAGAAATTACTAAAAAGGTAGTAATAACTGCTATAGTAAAGAAGAATTTCCAAGCATATCTAAATACATTAACAATACAGCTAACCCTTTATGAACTACGGA
Organism: Protopterus annectens; assembly: GCF_019279795.1. NCBI lineage: Eukaryota > Metazoa > Chordata > Ceratodontiformes > Protopteridae > Protopterus > Protopterus annectens. The sequence goes on along the minus strand of NC_056740.1, from coordinate 519,539,575 downwards.
AGGAAACAAGTCTTGTTCATTGTAGGTGCTGAATAGAACACAATTGACAGATACAAAAGATTATAGCAACATAGATATCAGGAACTTTAATGATGTCAATAATGAGGAATGGAGTTTAATCCCATCAGAATATTAACATACAAGGATAAAGCCCTAACTATGGCTCAGGTAACCTAGATTTGATTAATGGTTTGGATGACTGATGCAGTGGCCAGAGAGGGATGAGTGTTACCATCCCTGGTGGGTAGGTGGTTCCCTAGGTGCCTGCTGTGAAGATCCCTGGTGGAAGCTGGAAACTTCATACTTGGAGGTGCTGGAGGAGGAATGTGGTGGGGACATGGATGAGCTACTACAGAGGCATGGTGATCTACTGCATGTCCCTATTTCATGCCTCCTCTTGGTTGTACCATATGGAACCAAGAAAGGGAGGAGTAATATAGTAAGACATTAAACAAGAAAGCCCCAGTGGTGCATATGAACAGCCAGACTCCCAGGATGTCTTTAAGTTCCCTTATGGCCCAAGACCTTCTGGAAATAGTCTGGGGGAGGGGGTGGAGTAGGTGGCTGAGAAACCTACCAATGGATGTAGGGCAGTAAGTAGAGAGGTAAAGCATGATACAGTTAGGAGAAAAAAAAAAAACACTAAACATCTGAAAGAATTAGTTAAACAGAAGAAAGTCATTGACTGAAGCTACAAAATTTAGAGCTTATAAAAGAAGTACTGAAAGCATTGCTGGAAAGCTTTAAAAGTGTCTTACAAGATTTTTTTGAAACTGGTACAAAACATGTTATCAGTCTGTCTTTGTTAATTTCCACCTGCTGAAAGCTAGGATGCCAATCTTCATCTGATTGCTTAGCTAAACATCTAGCCACTCCATTGGCGCAAAGTGATAAAGTTTTCTTTTAGAGAAATTAACTGAGGGGACAAAAGATGCTGAGTCATTTTCAAACATGTGGTTTAAGTTGAACTGAGGGAACCTAAGAGGGTTTGCTATGTTAACAGGTAAAGAAGCAACACAGTTTAAGCTAGATATAATCACAGAATATATTTATAACCTAAAACACTTTAATTACAATGCATACTCATATACAGGATTAAGTGAACTGAGAAATCTAGGGAATTTAGTCATCCTGCAGAGATCACGAATTAAACAAATCTATTAACAGTTTATGAAATTATAAATCTAAAATAATTTTAATGAGATAAATGTACATCATCAGCCTATTGGAGTATGAACATTCTCCATCAGGGTGTCGATTTTCAAATATTGCCCAGAAGAAAATACTTCTGCTGCTTCACTGCAACATGTGATGCTGTTTTCAAGCACAGACTAAAAAAAAGCAAATGGCCACTATTTTTTATATTTGCTAAAAGTATCTTTGCTGTTTAATAAGCATTAAAAAAGTAAACAAAACAAAACAAAATTCAAAGGTAATGTGTATGTGTGTGTGTGTGTGTGTGTGCGTGTGTGTGTGTGTGTGTTTGCAAAATGTACAGAATGAAAGAGGGAAAGCAGAAAGACAGAAATGGGGAGAGAGAATGTGAATGAAAGGAGAGAGCAACAGAGAGTGAGCAATAAGTGCTTACCTCGCTACTTGTTTGCTGAAGAATTCTCTGCAAGCCAGCTCTATGGAGAGGAAACCTCAGATCATGAGCAGTCTTTAAATGTAACATCTGCATTTTATGAACAATAAGAAGTCTGAAACTGTAATGTTTGTCTTCATTTCAGTAATTTACCAGAAAGTCAAACATTTTTGTGGGGCAGGGCATCATTAGGGGCAGTTGAGACGCATGGGGGGAGGATTGCAATGTCTTATACTGTATGTTTTTTTTTAATTATTCATTTGATTGCTATGAGGCATCTAAAGTGTGCTCATAGATACACAGGTACTTACTAGGCTATTGCAACAAGATCTTTAGAAGCCAAAACATACATTCTCATGAAGTTTTTAGTTCTTATATTTTAAGTACAAATAACCTTGAAATGAGCAGAAAAGTTACATGTTGCCCCTATCCATGAGGCACAGGGGTGCTAAACCAGGGGTGAATTTATGGTTACTCATCCATTTTTCCAGATTTCATTTGAATAATGTAAGAGAAGTACTTTGGTTTGGGCGGCTACGGTGGTGCAGCAGTTAATGTTGCCTCCTCACAGCAAGAGGTTCTCTCAGGTTCGATCCTCGGCTGGGGTGCCTTCTGTGCGGAGTCTGCATGTCCTCACTGTGATCACGTGGGTTTCTTCCAGGTGCTTCGGTTTCCTCCCACATGCCAAAGACATACTGTACGTGGATTGGACACTCTAATGTGGCCCTAGGTGTGAATGCGTGCATGTGTGTGCCTTCTGTGGAAGGTTGAGCACCAGGTTGGCAACTCGACACTGTAAAACTCCACTGCCAATCATGAGCGGACAGTGATCCGCTGTGGCGACCCCTAACTGGGAAAAGCTGAAAGAAGAAGAAGAAGAAAAGTACTTTGGTTTATGTGTCTCATCAGCTCATACTATCAGCACTAAAACATCAAATTGTAAAGCCTCCCTTAGATTGTTAACCCTTCTCTTTTATATCTTGCCACTCACAGCACACAATGCAATGCATAGACTATGAATCCTTTCATTTTAATCTTACTTTTACAATCTGTAACATTTGGGACAAGACTAGCAATCACTCATTTAACAAGTGCGTGTTTTCAGCTAGTTTGTTTGATTGTCCTTGTTGAATTCACTTTGTGTTAATCTGTGTATTTCAAATTCAGTCTGGGGCCTTGATCAGTCTTGTAGCTTCTTTCACAGTTGTGGCAGGACTGTCATCTACTGCCAGATTTGAGCATCATTTAGTTATTTATTACAGCATTCCTGGTAAATTTCTGCTTGTGAATTCTGCTAAAGGATTTGTGCTTTAGTACATTTTATAGCTGTATATACCTGCTTAAAGTTTCATTCTATAAATCTGGTGCCTTGTGGGATTACAGCAATGACAATATACCTGCTTAAACTTGCATTCCAGTACCTTTCTGTTACCTTGCTACTGTTGTTTTCCTATTTTTTGAGTCTGCCACTAAAACATTAAATTCTAACCATAGAACTATAGCTCCAGTTTGAAAACTGTTCTAACCCTTCTACCATTCTCTTGTTGTGGTTTTAAAAGGCTGTGTCTCTGGCTTCAGTCCTTTATGGTAATCTGACTTCCAAAGTTCCTCCGTCTACTCTTTCATTGCTATTTTGTGTACAAATAACCTATCCATGATACTAGGTGTCTACCCAGCAAGTCAGTATCACAAATGAGTAAACCTCCCTTACTACAAATTGTCTCCTGTTCATTTTCCCAGAGCTCCCATCTGCTTGGCATCCTCGTCACACTCTGAGGAGGTTCTCAGTTAATCCTTGGTGGATATGAGATTTATGTTATTGCTTTGTACTTCAGTTAACTGTTTAAAGTGCTACTACTTTATTTTTTGCTTTATTTGTTTATTTTGCCTTTAAATCATTTTAAAGTTCCCTAATACTTGAAATTACCTTGTCAAGGTAGTTTATTTAAGTTGTTTTGTTGTAGCATTACACTCACAAGCAATCTTTCTTGGTGTTATTATGTCAAGAGGTTAGTTGTGCCCTGTACAGACACAAATACCTAGAAAGTAAATTTTATCTAAAAAGTTTCCTTTAGAATTGAAACCTCTAATTTAGTTAAAATGTTTTATTAAATTTTTTAGAATGATTACAAATACGACAACGTTTGAAATGTAATATGATATATGAATGAAAAAAAATCACATTTTAAAGAAACAATCAAATTGTAACTATTTACAATATGTACATTAAGCCTCAGACCAAAGAATTAATAAATAAAAGAAGATAAACATGAAATCTTATGGGGGACCACTTACTTGACTTATATATGTCCATTATTAAGTAGTAGGCCTCAGGCATCAAAGATTCACACAGTCATACTTCTCAAAAGTACTGATGATGATGATCGCTGCATGTCCTCAGTTTAGCAACATACGTTTATACTGGAAAATCGTTAAAGAGAGAAGTTAGAAAGTCATGATATGCATTGCAGTTTCTGACTTCGCAACCCTCACAAGGTCATTCACTATAAAGTTGGGAAATGTTGATGCTATCAATTGTCTAACTTTCCAAGGCCAATATAAGTCAAAAGCATAATTACCAGTTCAAAACTGCAAATGCAGATATACTAAGCACTAAGCCAGCCATGCACCCTGAGCATCAGACACAAAGCTTATGTATCCCTGAATCCAAAAGATAGAAAACAGGGATATGGCACAGTTATCATCACTTGCACAGGGTGTTTTGTGGGGATGCAGGATGTCTAGGCTGACACAAACGGTCAGTGAGTGTGTGCGAGTAACAAAGAGAAGCAGGAAGACCTCTGGATAAAAGAACAAATGGCCAGTGAGACAAAATAAGTTTTAAGCTGCACGGCTGCACCATGTAACTGTTGTGTGTGTCTGTAGGGGTCCCCCAGGAGAAATTGGTGTGTGAGTGTCTGCATGAACACAGCCAAGCTCTATGCTAGCTTTACATCTTGGTATGACGAACAGGTATGAACTATGCATATTAGAGGTGGTAGTTCATCTTTGTCATCCCTGACCACAAGAACTGTCTCTGCCAGGAGTTGCAGTGGTAAGTCTACACCCATGGTCAGATGCACTGCTGCTACCTGAACGTGACTGATGTCTGCTGGATGAGATCCCTTTATGGGGACACCCAGGACCACAATCCCATGGCCTGCCATGTCTGGGTCTGAATAGCTCACCCACTGATGGAGCAGTTGAAGTAATGCCACTATTGGAGTGCGATGAAGCATGGCCATGTTGGCTGACAGCAGATGATGTGTCTGACCTACAACCACAAGAATGCCATTCCCCTCCCAGCAGATGTTCCATCACAGACAATGCTCGTTCCATGACAGACGCCCCTCATTCCAATCTGTCATTCATCTGATCCATTGAATTTGGCAACATGGTGGAGGCAGTCATGCATGTCTACCTGCTCCATATCTACAACCATATGCACTTCTCTGGAGCACCTATGGGAATGTGCCTGTGCCTCAAGGCAGCCCTAAACATATGCTGAGTGGCATGGGAAGAGAGAACTGGATCAAGTAGCTGAGGGACAGCAGATGTCTTCTGAGCTCCCATACCAACTCTCCTGCATGGCACCTCACCCACAGTTTGGCTTCAGCCAGAGACAACAGGCACTGAAGTTGCAGTAACCGCACTTCCCTGATTAATGGCCTTGCCCTCCATCTGTTCAATATCTGAGAGGCCACTGGAATGGGCAGGCATAGGCCTACTGGCTGTGTCTGATGGAATTGCAAGGCATGACTGTATGTCAACCTCAGTGTCAGATTCAACCTCTGCACCCACCGACTGCGCCTCTGTTTGGCCACCATCATCATCAGAGTCTGCTGATACACTGACATCAGGTGGCAGAGGCCTGATACTTTCACTGTCATGATCACCTGTGATGAAAAGCAACAAATACAGGAAAAAATTAATACTTACACTACTATAGTCCAATATATGCTAACAAACTAACTGTGGTGCCACTATTACAGACAGTACAGCAATACACACAACAGGCCTGACAGCAACATCAAACACAAAAGTATTTCTTTAAATTGCTCAGCAGTACTGACATAGAAAATGTTGGCTTACCATCAGCAGATTAGATTCTACTCTGTAAGGCCAATGGTCCTGGAAGAAATTAAACAAAAGGTAAGGGCAACATCATCAAAACTAACAGTAACGCAGGTGCACATTAACTACACTTTCAACAAGAACTTGGCTGACAACTCCAACCTAAGATAATCAATCAGAATGTGTTGTTAAATGTAGCAATCTTCAATCCCCCCAAAGAATCTTCATTTGAGACAGAAGTAATGAATTGATTTCAATTGTTTTACTATACAACAGTATTTAACTATTGAGACAACAAAGCCTACCTGTAAGCTCCTCCTGGGACATGCTTGCAGTCCCTGACATTGTGGCACTGATGTCCAGTACATGCTGTTCTGCACTCTCCAGGGAGCTGTCTGGATACTGACAGTGGTCAGGAACTCTTCTTTCGGTGTTAATGGTGGCTGCATAGCAGGGCCTCCCCAGGGTAACCATCTGGTCATAGCCCACTGTAGTTGCTGACCTCTGTGCAGATATGATCAGGTCAGTGGCCCTGTGGTGCATCTGCTCATATGTCCTATCATGGCCACCCATGGATTTCAGATCATCCACAATCTGGCACCAAATTTGCATTTTGTGTGCCATATCTCCCCTTCCTCTTTCAAGCAGGAAGGCAACATGTTGCCTAAAGGCATCCACTATCACCTGATTTTCAGCATCAGTGATAGGTGGTCTTTGAGGATTGACACACCTGGGTGGCATACTCCTAGGTGTCCTAAAAGACAACAGAAGGATAATACATATAAGTATCACATAACTACAAAGTAACTATTCCCAGATAAAACAGAAATGGTAGCATTTCAGTATTACCCACTGGAGAAACATAAAACAGTCTAGAGATGTGAAATATGAACAATTGGTTGGATGCAAAAAGGACAGTAACAATAGTAACATATCCTTGCTTGTGCCATGACAGTAACTGAGCTTTGCTCTCCCCACCAAAAGAACAGGCAAATGAAACATTTTGCTAACAAACCATCTTTGAAATGTTAAAACTGGTATCAAAGAAACTATCTCTAAAGCATTTGTACATATTTATCACAGAGCATTCCATTTTCATGTATTGGCAATCATATATACCTGTGAAATGGCTTGACAAACATGTCCATGGCATAAGTACTTTGCTAAGTAATGCATACAGATAAAAGTGTGAAAGGCTTTGCTTCAGATATTTCTTGAATCCATTCCAGCATATGCAGTATGTAGCTGAGAAAAGGCAAGCATACCTTCAGAAGTTAAGTAACCATCTGTGCATATATATATCCCGAAGAAATAGTGTATATTCAGTCTTCTCCACATAACCAAGTCTTCTCAACCTCAGTTTGTCTAGCTACATGGTAGCCTTTTTTATATGGTGTAGATTCAGGGCTGTTAATACAGTGAAGATGCAAATGATGTGTGAACTGATTGCAGTTGCTGAATCCCAAATACTTGGATCCCTGCAGATGTAAACATATTGCAGGCACTCCCTCAGTGTTAGTTTTTAATGTATTGTGACTATGAATGATTACTGGTTGGGAGAAGGAAAATGAAACAGCACTGCAAGCTGCCTTAAATTTACTGTGTGTGTCAAGTTAGATCGACAAAGTGTTAGATGTAAGGCTGGAAATGTAAGTAAGCAGCACACAAGTCCTTAACATCCAACCTGCCCTTCATTTGTTGGCAACTGCATATGATACTATTTCCAGTAAATAGCTTCACACATTTTAAGGCCAATGATATAGAATGGCTTACATACTGCATGTCTCAGAGTAATGGTCAGACAACTGAAGAATGACTAACAAACTGAAAGGTAGGACAGAGCTGTATATCTGCAAGCAATAATCATAACAGATTGTGTGATCACTAAGTGCACTATATCCAAAGATAATAAATCAGCTACCACCACTTGGAAAACGAATATTTAATCCAACAGCTCAATAGAAACAATAAAACAAAACAAGAAATGCAAAGTTTGGCCGCTGACAGGGGAAATAAGAGCGAAGGTGGAGGTGTCCCCCCATCTGCTGATTTAATGACTATCTGAGTATTATGTTGTAAATCCTTTAGGGCCTGTCTTTGTTTAGCAGTCAGGTTATGAAACATCCTACCATGCCCATTTTGTAGATACAACATGATTTCTTGTTCACAAATCCTGATCAACGTTTGCATGGTGTGATTGAACACTGGAAGACATGTACTAGGTTGTCACAAAGAGTGGTGTTGCACCTGGTTGTTACCCCCAAATAAATCTTTTAACATTACCTTCCTGCCAAACATCATAATGTCTAAAATTATTTCACTAAAAATACTTTTATGACTCGGGACAAAAGTTAGTCCCTTGTTTAATACATATAGCTCATCACTAGATAAAACATGCTCAGATAAATTAAGCACAATACTATCAACAGTCACTGTGAGATCCTCCGTTTCTTGCTCTCTCTGTTCTTGTGTTGTGGATGTTTCCAATCTCCTTTCTTCTTCACTGGTGCTGGTAAGGAGGCAAAAAAATGTCCATTCTCCTCTCCAACAACCAGTTCCTTAGGCCGTGCTCCTGTGCATGTAATGGAATGGTTAACTTGGCAGCTCACAGCAGCCCCTGTATGCTTGGGGCCCAAAGCAGCCAAATCACTGCAACAGTCTCTCCGTTCCTCTTGTTGTCCATCATTTATTTCCACACTTTCCCTTCTGTTCACATTAAAGCTGCAGATCACTGTAATTCTCCCTGGCTCCACAATGCTTTGCTTACTCTGCTTCTTCCTTACTGCAGTTGAGTAGCTCAGCATCGGTGTCTGGCATGCCCTCTCATTGGTCCACTTCTTGTTGGCATAACAACTGTTACGCCTGAGCTTCTGCAAACAAGTAGGCTTCCCCACAGTCTCTGTCAAGCCATTTGCTTGCATATCCACATTGTTGGTGTTTTCCTTAGGCCAGACAAAAATATGTCCTTTCATAAAATCATTGTAGTCCCTCTGCAGTTTCTTTGTTTTAGTCTGCTGGAGTTTATAATCAATGGTGGAAAAAGTGCAGTAAGCATTTTCTAGCTGACTGACATATCTCTCCTCCTTAAACACAGTCTCTAGTTGCTTCCGCAAAAACTCTACATATTTACTTAACTGCTGTTCTTCTGGAGCAAAAAAACTCCAGTAATAAATGCATATAGGAAAAACAAGTATTAATGTTAATCTGCTGCCACTTGGAAAGGAGTTCTGGATAATGCTCACCTTGTGAGGGCATGCAAAAGAAGACCCCCATGCCCCTTGGAACCACACCAAACTGTAAGCATGCCTCAAAATGATTCCATTGTCATTGTTGTCACTTCAGTTTGTTCACCTTGTTGACAAACTCACTTAACAGTTCTTCAAAATTAGAGTTTTGCTCAGTATTCACAGATTGTAAAACTGTTGCCCTTTAGTAACATGCAGATCCAGTTGTAACAGAGGGTTCCCCGTAGAGACCAAGTTTCTCTTGACCTTGTCCACCCATGTGGATGGGAACACTTGTTGTGCATTGTCCTTCTCAAGCAATATATTCTCCATTGTGTGTGAGGTCTCCATACACAGAACAAAATGCAAGAACCAAACAGAGAAGACCTCACTCAAGGTAAAGCTGCTGAACAAAGTCAAACCAAACATAAAAAAGCAGCCACCACCACTTGGAAAACAAATATTTAATCCAACAGCTCAATAAAAACTATAAAAAAAACAAGAAATGCAAAGTCTGATCGCTGACAGTGGTAATAGGAGTGAAGGTGGATGTGACTGAAAGCAGTTCTGTCAACTTATCATGATAAAAACTCTTACTCATCACCCCCCCCCCCCACACACACACACACACACACTTATCTGCTGATTTAATGACTATCTGAGTATTATGTTGGAAATCCTTTAGGGCCTGTCTTTGTGTAACAGTCCAATTATGAAACTTCCCACCATGTCCATTTTGGAGATACAACATGATTTCTTGTTCACAAACCCTGATGAACTTTTACATGGTGTGATTGAACAATGGAAGAAAGGTACTAGGTTCTTGCAAAGAGTGGTGTTGTACCTGGTTGTTACCCCCAAATAAATCTTTTAACATTACCTTCCTACCAAACATCATAATGTCTAAAATTATTTTTCTAAAAATACTTTCATGACTTGGGACAAAAGTTAGTCCCTTGTTTAATACATATAGCTCATCACTAGTTAAAACGGGTCTATGTCATATGTTTGAATGCTTAATTGTTCGAACCACTAATGATCAACTGTTAGTGATCAAGCAATTAAATGTTCAAACATATAAAAAAATTAATATTTACAAAAAAAAGAAAGAAAATGTAAAGGGTGCAAGCCCCCCTGCACCCCCCACACCCCCCACTACTTAAATATACCAACTCCAAGATTGCACTTCAGTGTGCTACAGTACGGAAATGGAAAATTTCCCATTTCCTACACTGTAGCATGATCTTGTTTTTATTGAGCTGTTGGGTTAAACCTCCATACCAGTGGCACAAATGCCCTGCTGTAAACTGTAATCTGTATAATTGGAACATGCATATGTGCAATATATGCACATTTCAAGGATTACTTGCAGAAATCCATAGTACAGTGTGTATCTGTTAGGAGGTAGACTTCAACGTAGAACCTAAGATGCTAGAGTTGTATAATTGTATTAATGCATTGTATGTCACATATGATGGTACTATTATTATCTTTTTTCTTCTCTCACCCTAATCCTTATCTCTGTTTTTATTTTCTTCATTTTTATTTTATTTTTAAAAATAAACTTTTTTATTTTTTCATTTTAATTATGTGTCATCAAACTTTTGTCCATGCCATCCATGTGTACCACATCACTTAATGCTCCACTGCTGTACTCAGTATCATGCAGGCTGCTGGGAGGTGACCTATGCCTGCCTACAGAGGAGTCTCAGACCCTGCCCTACTAGAAATGCTGGACATCTGCAAATCAAACGGAACAAGAATAACTTGCTCCAGGACTCTCAACCTAGCCTGTGACATAAACAGAACATGCTGGGGTGACAGATATATCTTCCAGTGATTGACACTCCTCTGTAATAGGCTCCCACTGGATGTGAAGCAGTGCTCCTCAATGACCCTGTTTAACTACAACCTTGACAACTGGTTGGGTGATTGTAAAGTCACCTCTGGGGTGGCACCTATGTCCCTCATGGACAGGGCCAGTTGGTACTGCTCACAAAATCACTCAAACATCTAACTATGCTCAATAATGGTACCTATGTTTTTACACAGCTAGGCTTGTAAACAACTTAGGGCCATTAGGTTAGTAGCCTCCTATGAAACTATGAAGCTATGAAACTATGCAGACTTCCCGACATCTTGCCTCTCATGTGGCCTGCTGATGTCATCTACTATAAGTTGACCTGCACTCTTGTAAAAGTCAGACTTGTGCTGTGCCACTTGTGTAAAGTACTGTGTTCTGCTGTCTATGTATTTAAATAGGTAGGAGTTCTTTTCTCACTATAGTCAACCATGTGTGGAGAAAACCAGAAGTGTATATCCTACAGTTACTGCTCCAGTGCCATGGATTGACAGTATTTTGATACTTGCAGATACCTACACATCCATATCATGCAGGCCTCCCAACATCTTGACTCTCACATGTCCTGCTGATGTCATCTACTATAAATTGACCTGCACTTTTATAAAAGTCAGAGTTGTGCCATGGAGCTTGCTTAAAGTACTGTGTTTTGTAGTCTGTGTACTTAGATAGGTATGGGTTCTGTTCTCACTGCAGTCAACTGTTTATGTGTGTGTGGGTGTGTCTAGAGAGAAGAGCAGAAGTGTGTTTCCTAAAGTTACTGCTCCAATGCCATGAACTGACAGCATTTTGATACTTGCAGATGCCTACACATCCATTTCATGCATGTCTCCTAACATCTTGTCTCCCACATGGCCTGCTGATGTCATCTACTATAAGTTGGTCTGCACGCTTGTAAAAGTCAGACTTGTGCTGTGGTGCATAAATGTCTGTGTACTTGGATAGGTAGGGGTTCTCTTCTCATTGTAGTCACCTGGTTGTGTGTGTGTGCACTCTTGCTTGACATTGCAGAGAGCATTTTACACCAGCATGTGCGATATGGATATTACCGTATTCTCCTCAACAGACACTGCTGATGTCATCAGCTATAAAGTGTTGTCTGAGACACTCCAAATCAGACTTATGCCATGGCACTTGCATAAAGTACTGTGTTCTACAGTCTGTGTACTTAGGTAAGGGTTCTATTCTCACTGCAGTCAACTGTGTGTGTGTGTGTGTGTCTAAGCAGAAGTGTGTATCCTACAGTTAATGCTCCAATGTTGTGGATTGACAGTGTTTTGATACTTGCAGATGCCTACACAACCATGTCATGCAGGTCTCCCAATATCTTGTCTTACACATGGCCTGCTGATGTCATCTACTATAAGTTGACCTGCACTCTTGTAAAAGTCAGACTTGTGCCATAGAACTTGCAGAAAGTACTGTGTTTTGTAGTCTGTGTACTTGGATAAGTAGGGCTTTTATTCTCACTGCAGTCAAGTGTGTGTGTGTGTGTGTGTGTGTGTGTGTGTGTGTGTGTGTGTGTGTGTGTGTGTGTGTGTGTATGCATGTGTGTGTGTGTGTGTGTGTGTGTGTGTGTGTGTGTGTGTGTGTGTGTGTGTGTGTGTGTGTGTTTGTGTGTTGTCACTTGTCTTGTGTATTCAAATAAGACAATGAGGCTTGGGTGTTCATTTAAGTAGTTTATTACACACAAACATCTGGACGGAGGACTGGAACATTAAATTTAAATGAACTAACTGACTGACTTCTACACACATACATGCTTTCACTCCAGCTGCTCACTCAAAATGCCACTCTTGCTTGCACATGCTCAGTACTTATATGCATGTGCCCACTAAATGGATTGCTTCTTAAAGGTACATCACACACTCTGAGCTACATCCTCCCTCTTTGACTAATCTGTCTTGCAATGAAAATGACAATTGAATTGACATGCAATTTATACAGACAATAACAAACAATAACAATCATGTCCAAGTTGCCATGTATCTAGGATTAGGTCTTGAGATGTGACCTGACCTTTTAATGTAATAATTAGAACTGGGTTTAGCAACAGGGACAGTCACTGGGGAATGTTCTGCTTCAGGATTTTCAGGGATACTTTCAGGAACAGGAACAGATAATGAAATGTTGCCTGGAACAAGAACATTGGACAACTCACTCTGATAATTAGAGTCTCCATTACAGGCAAGATGCTGTAACACTGGCTCAGACACTGCTAATAAATGTTTCCAATTCTGCCTAAATTCCATCCCTTGCAATTCCACGATGTAAAATTTTGGTTCTTCACACACATATTTCACAAGTCCAATCCGATAAAATAATTTTGCAATCTGCATCTTCAGTATCTTCTTCTTTTAACGGATTCAGAGGTTTACTGGTCTTATCACAGTAGCACTTTTTAAGTTGGGCTTTCACTGCTTTGTCATTCTTAGCACATAGAACCAACAGATTCTTACTGATTGGTAGTGTGGTACTGGTTTGTCTCGACATAAGTCACTGAGAAGGTGAACCTAGTAAGTTATTATAAGGAATGTTCCTGAGATTAAGCAAGTTTAGAAAAACATCTCTAACAGCTGTTTTGCACATTGTACTGCACGTTCAACCAAGCCATTTGATTACTGGTATTCAGGACTACTAGTAACATAAACAAAGTTCCACGTTTCAGCAAATCTTTTGAACTGCTGACTTGTAAACTGTGCACCATTGTGAGAAATGACTTTGTGCGGACTACCATGGACAGAAAAATGTCTGTTCAACTTAGTAAAGACAGTACTGGATGTTAGATTAGGAAGTAGGTCAATCTCAAACCAATTTGATTAAGAGCCCACTAATACCAAGTAATGTTGACCATTCCACTCGAAAATATCTGTAGCTACTGTCAACAGAGGTAGTTCAGGAATCTTGCTTAGCTTGAAGTGGTTCTTTTTGTTGATTTAGTTTTGTACAATTACAAACAGAACAAGATGAAAGTACTTTCTCAATATCTTTTGAAAAAGAAGGCCAAAATACTACACCTCTTGCCCTTCTTTTGGTAGAATCAGTTCCTGGGTGGCCATGATTCAAGATCTGAATATTACCTTGTTGCAAGGATTTTGGAACAATCACTTTTGGACCTTTCATGATACCATCTTCCATCAAAATCTCATCTTTGTAGGGAAAATACTGCTGCACACCTCCTGGTAAACAAGACTGCATTGATTCCCATCTTTGACTGATGAAAAAGTTGAGCTTCTGAAGAATTGGATCTGAAGCTGTGTGAGTTCTAAGCTCATTCCACTTGTGGAAGAAAAAATTCTCACTTCCATTACTTCAAAATCAGGTTCCTCATTGTCATGCTGTTCAGTGGTTTTTCTGGGTGTTTGGGATACAGTATCAGCAAGGTAAAGAAGCTTGTCTTTTGTGTAAACAAGATTTAAATTGTACTTTTGCAATGTGAGCATCATGCATCACAATCTAGCAGGAGCTGTGTGCATTGGCATTTTCAAAATAATGACTAAAGGTTGGTGGTCAGTTTCAATTTGAATAGGTTGGCCATAAATATACTCAAGGAACTTTGAACATGCAAGCACAGTTGCCAAGTGCTCTTTTTCTATTTGAGCATACTGCATCTCAGTTGGAGTTAGAGTTCTCTATGTATAGATTACTGTTCTACCCTCTTGAAGAATGACTGCACCAAGACCAAACTTAGAAGCATCCCATAAAGAGTTACTGGTTTGTGAACATCATGATATCTTAAAATAGGTGGGGTGACAATTTTCTGTTTCAGGACATCGAATGCTCTTTGGTATTGTTCCAACCAGGACCAGGTTACATCTTTGCACATCAGCTCTCAAAGCCATGCTGAAAGTTGACTCAAATCTGGAATGAATTTGCCTAAATAGTTGACCATGCCAAAAAAAACGTTGCAAGGCTTGGATATTGTCTGGAGCTAGAATCTCAGGAATAGCTGTTTGCTTGGAAGGATCTGGTTGTAAGATTGAAATAACCCACATAAGTAACTTCTTTTAGCCTGAATTTACATTTCTGTGGAATCAGTTTAAGATTCACTTCACGAGCACATTCCAGAACTTTTCTAAGGTTTCTGTCATGTTCAACTTCACTATTGCCTCCTACAAGAATATCAACTACTACAATAGCACATGGATAGCCAGAAAAAAAATTTTCATTGCATGTTGAAAGACTTCACTGCCAGAATTTATTCCAAATAGCATTCTCAAAAGTCTGTGCCTTCCAAATGGTGTACTGAATGTGGTTAGCAATAAAGATTTTTGATGAAGCAAAATTTGCCAAAATGAACTTTTTGCATATAAGACAGAAAAAACAGTGGCATTCAACATGAGTGTAGCAACTTCTTCAACTGTACGCATTGGATGATGAGGTTGTTTGAGTGCTTTGTTCAAATCTCTTGGATCAATACAAATTCTAATATCATCTAAGCTTATCTTATGAGCTGCTACCATGGAGGATACCCATTCACTTGGTTCTTCTATTGGACAAATTACTCCTAGCTGCACCATTCTGTCTAGCTCAGCTTTGACTCTGTCCTGCATAGCTACTGGAACGTTCTGTGCTGGTCTGATGACTGGGCTTAGCTTGTGGTCTAACTTCATGGAGTACACAGCTGGGTGTTTGCTTAGGTTATCTTCAAAAATATCAGCATAGTCAGAAAAAATAGTTTGGGTGAAATTTGAGCTGTTATCATTCAAATTTACATGGTAGGCTTCTTTATTAAATGAAAGCAGTCCCATTTTTAAACTGCGTCTGAGGCTTAATAATGATTGGACATGTCTCTTGACTATGTAAAACTGCACGTCATAGCTGTTCCCAGCATAGTAACATGAAACCTGCTTGTTTCTCTACTCCCTCCCAATGTAGTACCTTCACCTCCACTTTCCACTTAAACCCCTGTTTGCACCAGCTTGGTTCTCTTCCCCCCCTCTTATATAGAACCGCATGATAATCTGTGCTAGTGTAACTTACTAGCCCCTCCTGGTCTTATTGGCCACCCTCTTTCCCCCTCCCACCTCACATCCTTTCTACTCCTATAAAACCCTCTTATCTGGCAAGCCGCCATCTTTACTATTAGGATCTGATCCCCCGGCTGCTGTGTGTACCTGGCCCCAGCGTCTCATACTCTGTAAGTTGCTGTGTATTATTACTGCATAACTTTATTGCCTGGACAATTTGTTTGGCTTTAGATTTGTTTTTGGTTATTAGGACATAAGTGATATGCTGTCTACGGTGTAATAATTATATAGTATTCTGATCCATGATTTTATAAGGGACATCTGCACTAATTACTGGGCGTACCACGTGGTGTTGTAGTAGCCTACCTTGCATCTGTGAGTACGAGTTTGAGTTGATCAGTTGTATATTACTGCCATATAGATGGTTAGGACTGCTCGGTTCTTATTTTAAACAGTTCTGTAGGCTTCTGTAACTGAACAAGCCTGTTTTATGGTCTTACCCAAGTTAACCTCGTAGTTTGCTAGCATTGTGTCTGGCCGTTAGATATCATATGTTGACTATTTGAGTTAATATTAGCTTGCACGCATCTTACTGTATACCCAACCTTACCAGGTTGTGTGCGTTTGATTCGTGCTTTGCCCCCTATACTACTTTGTGTTTTCCCAAATATTTCCAAGCAATTAACCCCTACCTGTAATTGAAAAGTGCATTATACTATTTTTGGTGTACTTAGTAAACATTTGACTTTAGCGTGCTGCTGGCCAAAGGTTCAGCACATCAAAATATAGCAAGAGTGGCTATATTCGGCTGCTTCAACATCTTGAAAGCATATTTTATTGATTTTTTTCTAGATATTGTGTATTTGCCTACAGTTAAGGAGCACCGCAAAGTGGACATTGTCCACGGGTGATGGAACCAGAGCCTCCGCTCCTTATGTAACAAGAAAACAGCATACTTTTTGCTCTGTCCTCAAGGCTTACTATTGAACGCCTGATCATACTGAGCTATTGATAAAAGTTGAAGTACATTAACTGGAGAAATAGTGTGTACATCTGTTGCTTTCTAATAAAGAAAGCTATTCATTGTAGTACAGTAACTGTTGAAATAGTGTGTACAACTGTTGCTTTCCAATAAGGAAAGCTATTTATTGCTCCGCTCTATCTAGCGAATGCTAGATAATAGTGTGTTTTGACCAAAGGTGAAGGAGCACTGCAAAGTTGTCTTTGTCCATGAGCGATAGAACTAGTGTCATGGCTCCTCAGCTAACAAGCAAAATGGCTTATGCTTTCTTTGGCCTCAGGGCTTATTGGCTCCCAGCATCCATGACTGCCTGTATCAGTGCTTGGGCTAGTACTACGAACTGAGCGTATGCTCAGAAACATAGTAGTATCTGCTAAATTTTAATACAGCACTGTTAAGTCAACAAAAGAACATAGCCTCCCCACTTAACCTATCTTGGTCGCATGGCATACAACTGTCCTGCTTACATGCTAGCTTGGTAAGGTGCTTAAGCAAGGACTGCACACATCTATTTCTCACTAGCTTCTCTTGTAATTAACTACCTTAGCTTACTGCTTATACCAGTCTGAACCTAGCTCCATATTGTAGCATTTATTTATGTATTTCCTAGCTAGACTGTTGCACACTGCTTAGACCTTTCTCTGCTTGTATGAGTACTCTGTACCTTTTGTTAGCTTGAATATGTGCTGGGATGCCTTGCATTCTATCTGCTAACTTTGCAATGAATGTTTTTCAAATGTTTGCTTGAATAGATGCTGGAATACCTTGCTTTGTATCTGTATATTTTGCAATGAATGTTTTTCAACTGTTTGTGTGAACTAAACTGCTCTGAGTACTACCCCAACTGTATTTTTAAATATCTGTTAGCTTGTCCAAACGGCATGCTCTGTGTGTATTACCCTATCATTTAAATGTCTTTCTTACCCCTTCACAATTTTTTTCTTGCCCCCAATGTTCCTAGGTTTGAAACTTCTATCCTATACTAATACCTTATGAACATACCTACCTGGTGAAAGGACTCCCTGCAAACCAAATCCATACAACTCCTCTATAGCATAAAGACTTGCCGTCCTGCTTAATGAACCCTGTTCACTAGGAGGCAAGAAAGTATGTTATCAAATAAAGTGGTAATATTTAAACACTTGCTAAATATCTAGTGTATGTATTATATGCTACCTTAGCCAGGATACCCAGCAGCCATTCTCCCCTCTCTATCCCCTAGCATTTAGATGTTTTATCACTCCTGTGCTGTCTCCTGAAACTATCCTTAGGAACCTTCCCAAACCTTGAAACATCTCTCTCTGCTGACTTGCCTCTGTTGTTATAACTCTATCTGACCACTAGATGGCATTCTAAACTACGATAGCACCTAAGTCCTCCATCCTTCCCTGATCTCCAAAGAATTTAATGTTCTGTCCCAGGCTTGTAAACTGTCTTCCTGCCCTATCTCTACCTGCTACTTTCTGCTATTATGGTTTCTTGTGGGTAGTTGGTTGACAGCCAGGAAAGAATATTTTCTAGGATGGTTATGTTGTTACCAGGAGTGAGGTAGGTGCATATTATATAGATTGATTTGTGGGTGTTGATTTGGAGTTTAGAAATAAGGATTTCTGTTCTACTAGTAGAAGGTGGCTGCACATTTATTGGTATTAATTGCAAATCAGCTTTGTATAGTATTGCTACTTTAATGCTAAATTCTTAGAAATCTTGGACCATCATGCCCCATCCTGCTCAATGAGAAATAGGATAAAAACTGCTCCATGGCTAACAAAAGAGACAAGGAACAAAATTATACAGAGAAATAAAATCTGGACCAAATGGCGAGCAACTTAAAACCCTGCTGATCATCTAACATTTAGACAGTTGAGAAATGTCACCAAAACGGCTATACTTCTAGACAAAAGGAACTTCTATCACATCAACCAGCAAACCCATCAATATAAACCACAAAAGTTCTGGGCAGGCATTAACAGACTCCTCCACTCAGGACAGTCTAAAACTCCCACCCCTACAGGATCCAACTATGAAATTCCAAAGCATATTGCTAATGCCTTCAATACCTTCTTTACTGAAGCAGTCCAAACTCTCGCCAACTCGCTACCTCCTGTTGACACATATATATCATCCTCCTTGTTGACTTTAACCCCATCATTTAATTTACAACCAGTCCCAATGTCCCTCATCTGCACTCTTCTTCATAAACTAAAACCTTGCACCCCCTCAGCTGACCATCTACCAGCAAAATATCTACAGATATCTGCAGCAGCAATATCCTTTCCTATTTCCATCCTTATAAATAGAACCATCACTGAAGGAACAATACCATCTATCTGGAAAGTCTCCCATATTATCCCACTCCACAAAGGAGGCAACTCAAATGAACTCTCAAATTACCATCCAATAGCTTTACTCTCCCCTTTATCTAAAATTATGGAAAAATGTATCCACCGCCAACTACTAGACCACCTACTGAAAAATAACTTACTAGCTAACTGCCAGCATGGCTTTAGGCCTCACCATAGTACCACCACAGCCCGCCTATCCTTTTCTGACTGTATTAGCAATAACTGAAACAGCAATACTCTATCCTCAGCACTTTTTATTGACCTATCAAAAGCCTTTGACATGATCAACCATCAACTTCTCTTGAACATGCTTGGTTCTCTCTCACTAGATACACAGGCTTTACAATGGTTTAAATCCTACCTTGAGAATAGGCAACAGGCTGTGCTCTGGGAAAATAATCTATCCTCTCACCTTCCTATTACCCTAGGAGTCCCTCAATGTTCTATCCTAGGCCCTGTCCTATTCTCAATTTTCATAAATGATCTAAATCTGATCATTCCTCAAGCTGCATGTATCCAATATGCTGATGACTCCACACTAATATGCTCAGCTACGTCTACATCTCAACTTCATGCCACTACCCAAACAGTGCTTAACAGTGTAGAAAGATGGTTCTTACAGCATAGCCTCCTCCTGAATCCTAAAAAAAAAACTACTACTCTTCACTCCCACACAAAGCCCCCCCCCCAATTCACTTCACAGTTATATCCAATGAAGGTATCATTATATCTCCCGACCCAACTACCAAGCTCTTAGGGGTTACAATAGACCATAATCTTAGCTTTGACATACATATTAACACAACAATAAAAACAGTAAACAGAAAATTAGGCTCCCTCTATAGGATTAAACCCTTCCTTACTCCAACTGCTAGAACAACTATTGCCCTCACGCATCTAATTTCCACCCTCCTCTATGCCTGTCCCATCTATACCAACCTATCAAGAAACAACCTTAACAAACTAGCTACCTCCTACAACAATATTGCCAGATTTGCTACTGGTTCCTCATTTAGAACTCACCACTGTCAAAACCTAAAACAACTAGGATGGCTAGAACTTCATAATCAACTCCAAATTAAACAACTTATTATAGCCCATAATATCCTCTATCTTCCAAACAATTCTCCTATACTTACTAGCCTTCTTACCCCCTATAGTAATTTGACAACCCTTCGCTCAGCCAATAAAGTACTGGTATCCACAGTCAAATCCAAAAATATGGCCGGTGACTCTCTGTTCGCCAACACTGTTGGCAAATCCTGGAACCTCCTTCCCTATGAACTGTCATCTCTCTGCTCAGTGAAAATGTTCAAAAAACAACTCAAATAACACCTTTGTAACCACTGGTTATGCTCATGTAGTAACCCAGACTGATCTTACCACCACTTTCTCTGTAGCCTTCCCACATTACAATTTGCAATTGGATTCCTACTCTCTCCATGCCTTAGACAGTAGCCTCACCTTTACTTTTTTAGTCTTTATAACAGTTGCACTCACATAATCTTTTTCTAATTGTGTACTTGCTTAGCTAGCAGCAGTAATCTATTTTTCACATAAAAATATCCATATAAAGTTTCTTTACACTTCCTACTACATATTTCCCTTAAGTTGCTATGCTACTATAAAATAAATGGTATAACTCTCTGCTAAATACTGCTCCTTGAGCTGCTACATTTTTTTTTCTTCACCTCTCTTTCTTATTGTGTGCCACTTTAAAATAGTTTGTTGCTCTGTTTTTTATCCTCTGCTCCTTTAATAATAATATTTGTCTATATAAAATGTGTATTCTTCAGCTCAAAATAGTACTGTTCCTTAACTTGTTAGATAATTATTTATCTGTACCCGAAGTTGTAAGTTTTGCTTATGTGGAGCTTTTCTCCCCGGGCCTCTACTGAAAATGGACATATATCCAGTTAGACTAGCCCAGTCAACAAATGTAAAATAAAAATAAAAATAAAATAGAAAGCACTACTGAGCCTTCATTTTTGAATTTCATCACCATAAGCAACAAGCTTTACACACTTTGCCAAATCAAGTTGTTCTCTAGTTTTACTCTAGCAAACGTTTTTGTTGGCATAACATTACACTTTGAACCAATATCTACTTTGAGCTCTGTAGGTTTCCCATAATCTGCTTTGCCCACAAATCAACTGCATTGATTGTTTCACTAAGCACAGACACACCATCAACATAAAAAGTAGGGTCGCAGCTTTCTAATTGATCAACTTGCCTCTTTGAATGCTTTCTCTTAATAAAAGAATGTGGCCCTTTAGATTTACAAAACCTTTTGAAATAACTCTACTTTTTACATGTGTGGCACTGCTGTCCAAAAGCTAAGGACCTTTCTAATTTGGGCTCATGTTTTCCACCACAATTATGACAGTTGACTATGAGGCTTGCTATAAGTTTTGCTGAGTCACCCTTGTGCTTTACCAAGCATACCATGGGTCTTACTGAAGATGCTCTGGGATTTGCTCTAGTGACCACATGCTTTTCTAGGGAGGCCCAGGGAGTAGGCCTGGCCATAGGCCTGTATCTGTCAACCTCATGCTGCATAATATCAACATTAGTGCTGTAAGAAGCTGCTTGTGTGTCTCTTTTGTAAGCATATTCATGCAGTTTTCCGTGAGCTCATATATCCAACAAATCTCTATGGCCTTGCTCAAAGTTAAATCACTGTCTTGAAGCAAAATCTTTCTCACTGCATCATTGTTAACACCACACACAAGCCTGTCTTTTATCAACTCATCTATCAGATCACAAAATTTGCATGTTTTAGCTTTATTTCTCAGGTCAGTTATATATGCTGAAAAAATTTCACCAGGCTTTTGATCTCTTGTGTAAAATAAGTGTCTTTCCATTGTAATATTTGTTGGCAAGTTACACATGTCTCTAAATTTACATTTTAAGCATTTAGGGTCTTCTCTCATTTCAGCCAATACCACAATATGATGGTCTTTCCCCTTTCCTGTAAACACAGCAGGTACATACAAAAATGAACACTTTCTTTCAATGGCTTCTGAACCAGCTAAATCAAGCAGAATAAATGCCTTTGCATGTGTGTCTTTGTCAGAAAAAGCAGCCTGGATGAAAATATCATACTCTTGCCAAATATTCTCCAATTTTCTGCAATATTGCTATCAAACACAAGTGGACTTGGTCTGCGAAATCTTTCTGCCATGCCAACAAATTACTTTGAAACACAGTACAAACTTGGCCTTTGTAATTATGTATGAACATTCACACACATCGGGTATTTGTAATAATATTTAAATGCACAAAATCTCTTTGAAATAACTATACTTTGTGAAATAACTGTACTGTAATACTACACGCACTTGCCAAAACTTTGCACACTTTAGATATTCTGAATAGCTTTCATTAATGCACAAAAGTATGTCCGTTTTCCCTTTTTTATACATTTTATGTGATTCAGATATTATTTCCTTCAGATTTGATTTATATACAAGCACACATACACACACCTTGGGAAAGGCTGGCATAGGTTTACTAGCTATGCCCCCTTTTACCCAAACAATAATGTAGTTTACACTGCCACCAGCCAACTCTTATCAGCTACTTTAAGGCCCTTAGCAAAGTGTGTCCAATCCTACTGTGTAATGTTACTATTCATCCAAATGGTAGTCTGACTAAGAGCAAAGCTATTTAGGAGTGGCCTGTACAGTGTCACCAAATAGATATGCAAGTACTCTAAGAGCTTAAATATCACTAAGCATACCAG
The DNA here is from genome assembly GCF_019279795.1 of Protopterus annectens. Classification (NCBI taxonomy): domain Eukaryota; kingdom Metazoa; phylum Chordata; order Ceratodontiformes; family Protopteridae; genus Protopterus; species Protopterus annectens. The sequence goes on along the minus strand of NC_056740.1, from coordinate 519,516,750 downwards.
ACACAATTAAAAGGTTTAAATATATTTAATAATAAATATTAAAAGAACAAATAATCAGTTACATCAAAGTTCAAAATCACTGGAAATATTTAAAACAACATTGCATGACGGTCTCAGAAAATAAAGAAAACATCTAAACTACACTTTACTATATTCCTATTTGAATCTAAAATAGTTACTATGCCCTAAAAACTTACTTACAGCAAGGCAAGTGTAGAGGTGAGTGGATGTTTCCAGCTGATGATGTTAGGTCAAAAACAAAATACAAAATGCAGTCTCTCTCTGAGAGACTTTCTAAAATAATATCTATTATTACTGCTGGGTTAGCTTGTACTATATCACTTTTTTGTCATATGACTTCAGTTCCCAAGCTAAATCCCCTTTGTCAGAAACTAAAGAATGTTAGCATTTCCCTGAGAAAATTATATATCTTTCAGATGTTTGCAGATCCTGGAAGTCGTAAAACATTAAAACACTTCTACATCTTAAACCTAATAATTATCAATCTTTCAAGACAATACAAAAAATGTCTAGCTCTAGACATTGTGTCTGCTACTGCACTGAAACTGATAGATAACATCTATTTTATTACATGGTTATGAAACAATTTAATTTCATCTATTTTCTCTGATTTTTTTCAAGTTAACCTCCTGTGTTCCAGTTTCCATTAAACATATACATCTAAACAGTCAAAATAGTGCAGGTACATTCCTGTTCTATTCCAATGGGGCATGCTGTGGTTACATTTTAGCTCAGGACTTTACACACACTTCTGTATAAATCATGTCAATATTCACAAATGAGTTAGAATTATTTACAAAATTCCAGATAGCTGGACTGGCATTATTTCCATTTGTCACAACTCCCACCAGGACAGAGTAAGAGACTGGCCTGATGGCCAGACAGATGCCACTTCATCCTATGTGAGACATATTATAGTGATATGTCTTTTAATCTATCTACATACATCATGGCATGGTTTGCAGGGCCTGTGCTTTCTTGATGAGAAAACCCTGTGGTCTCTCTAGCTGTTTCATGTGTCTGGTGAGGTACATGCAAAAGAGAGTATTATACTCTAGTAGTGTTCTGATGCGGTTTGAGTACAGCACTGTCATACAATCCTAAGATCTGAATATGATGGCATGAGTTATGATGTGCACAAGGTAGGCTTTCAATACCATTGTGGATACTTGGTGGTCGAAGTTCAGATTGTTATCTACATGTGTTTCCATTGCCTGCATCACTGGGTTTCAGCATAGTAGGACTATTGTCAGTGCTGTGATTAGCATAGGGATTTCTTTTTTCCGATGGGCAACATAATAAAGATGCATTTATGCATTTATCTGTAGATCGTGTGGCTTTGTCACCAATCATTTGTTTGTGTTACCTCCTACTGTACTATGTTATCACCATTGGTAGACTCAATGATTGCACCCAATATGCAAGAATCAGCAAACTTGGTAAGCCAAAGGCCATATACTTTAGCCTAAACTGTCGAGAAATAGAGTCCAAACAGTGATGGGCCAAGAACAAATTATTGGGGTTTCCCAGTAGTGATAGCTCTACTGGTGCAGGTTGATTCACCAACTTTCACAGTATGTGTTCTGTTGGTGGGCCAATTGGTTACTCATCTAGTGATGTAAAGATTAATCTCCAGCTGAGAGGTGTTTTTGAATGATAACTGTGTGTGGTATTATGTCAAAACTGTAGGCCAGATCACTATAGGCAGTATGCACTGTCTTACCTTCATCCAGGCCTATCATACGGAATCCATGTGCTGTGACAACATCACAGATCACCTGTGGCATGACTCAGGACATGCACTTTCCTGATACAGTTGAATACACACTTCAGCACACCCTCCACATGGGCTACGTTCCTGTAGAAGGGTGTACAGCAACATGCATCTATCTGAGTTGGGTGGACAGTACCTGATGCATGGATGTATAGACACATCCTGACTCTCCTCAGCTGTGAGGTAGACCAACATGTCATCATGAACTTCTTCAAAATGGGCACTAGTTAGAGTCCATCTGTGTACAACAGACTTATGTGAGTTGTTAATGCTACATCATGTCCATTACATCTGATAGATGTCCTCAAAGAAGTCATCAAGGGCATGTATAATGACACAGTATCATCTTGTGGAAGTTGACCAGGTCAAGGTATTTGACACAAATCCACACTGAGGTATTCAATAAACACTGTCATATCGATCATAAACAGCTGTATCACCAAGTGGGTAGATCAGTGTATCACATGCATGTCATCTTAGTACGTTGAAATGTGTGAAGTGACCTTTAGCTCAGGTCCAGTGATCAGGTCCATACATCAGGGCTGTATGCTAGGTCCTTTCCTGTCCATTATTTAAGTGATGGACATCACAGATGACATACACCTCCTGTGTCGAAACAGATGCTGAAGGCCTACAGATTGTGGGCAATCATTGATTCCAGCTGTGATATTAGTATTATACAGACAGTATCAACACACACCGAAGATTGCTGCTACAGCCATGACAATACCTACAATGGCAAGAAAAGATGGGGGGGATTAGGAAAACAAACACACAACCAAAGTTTAAAGTGGACATCAAACCTTATAATCAGATCAGTAGGTATGTGACCTGTGTCCTAGGGTAGATGGTAAGTGGAACATCCACCAGCATGTGGTCACAATGCTGACTACTCCCTTGAATGTAACACAAGTACTGGGTGTGTGAGGAACATCCACATCAGAGGCCATAATACCTCCATAGTTTCCAACCTTCATCACACCAACAACTGAGTATAATGCACTCTTCTTCATGTACCTCCCTACACATCTTCCACTGATGTGTAACTGAAGTGTACCACCTTTGTCACAGTGAGCTGTCACATCACTTATTGGCCATGCCTACGTATTCTTTTTGTGGAATATACATGACTGTCTGATGGTGTGGAGCACCAATCAAGTTGTTACACCAGATGCATGTGTTCTACCTGTTCTGCTGATGCACACATTAGATACACAAGTGTTTGACAACATTAATGGCATATATATCATTCATGACAGTGTGAATTGTGCCATATATATATTATATATGAGATGCATACCAATCAACTAGCCTGAATTGCTCATAATGTTGCATACAGATATTGCAGTGTCCCTCTTAACATCTCAAGCAGATGTTATGGTGCCAGGACAGTGTATGTGGTTACCCTCACAGAGTACGGATGTATCATAATGTTCAAGTGTGCTTGTGCAGACTCATCTCTTATCACTCTAAATCATATATGTTATGTCATAAGCATGGGATTACTGGTGGTATTTTTCTGATATTATCCATGATTGTGGTTGGTTCTTTTAATGTTTTCCATGAACCTTTACCTGTGCTCTACTTGCTGGAGACCTCTACTGTGGTTACACTCATATTCAGGCATATTCATTTGCACAGCTTCACAATATGCACCCCACCCAAATTGTATGTCAGATCCCTGATAGGTGTCCTCTGAATTATTCATGTAAGGATGCTTATCTCACACAGACATCCTCCCCATTGTTATGTCACCTTGAGTGACAGTAACGTAAAACACATTTTCACTGTACAGTCCCTAGTGTACTATATAGAGATGTGATTGGTGTTGCTGCTACAACCATTTGCCATTGACATGCCCTTATCTGCTTTACATTAGGTTGTTTCACCTGTCCTCTTTCTCTGCATTCATTCCTAGGTTAATAGGATGATACTACGCTATTGGCCCCGAGTCCCTTATAAGCTTAGCCAAGAATTTCACCCATGTTCTCACAAAGTCAGCACCTGTTTTTCCTGTCCAGCATGGACACAGGTGAGATCCCAGGTGTATATTTTCTGTTTCACATCCAGTCGTCCAAGTTCCTCTTAAAAAGGGCTAGTGAGGTACTGAGCAGTCTGTACGAGACAGAGTAGAGGGACAGGGCGTTTAGACTATCTGTATAGGATCAGTGTTTGAGACCCTGGATTTTCCTACAAGTCATCTGTGTGTCCCTGTTCAAACACACACTTCCCATGAATGTTCATTTTACATGGCAGTCCATGTCTCATTACAGATCATTTACACAGCTTCAGTACAGAATGCCAGGAACAGGATATCACAATACTCTGCAGATACACTGTCCTGTACTATGTCTGGACTTTACATTCATACCTCTCAACTGTCTGTATATTCCCAGGATGTCCATATGTGTTCCTTATCAAATTTGTGGCTTTCTGCTATGGCTTGATGTGACAAAAAATTACATACATTTCAGTTGATACCTCTCAACTGTCCTGCTTTTTGCAGGATGTCCAGTTTTGTATCATAGTTTTGATCTTTTCCTCATAAAAGTTTGGTATTCTGGCAAATGATTGTTATGTTATTGCAGATTGAAGTCAGAAAATAATGAAGACATTTGAATTTCTAACTTCATTTTATTTATTTTTATTTTATTTATTTATATAATTTATTTAACATTTGTTTACTGGGAAAGTCTGACTGGGACAGAGCTCTCTTTCAGTGGAGGCCTGGGGAGAAACACTTCGGATGCATTTCTTTGGAATATGCTCTTCAGAAAATTCATGCTACTGTAAAACCTATTATTCTATGACCTTTCTAATTTGTAAGCGCAATATTAGCATCTGTCCCTAGTTTTGGGCTTTTGTCTCCCATTATCTACGGCTTTGTCTAGATTTCTTGCTCTAGGAGGTTGAGAGGTATGTTTGGGTTTCATTCTACCACATTTCTATGAGACATCTATATCAAATATGTCCCTATTTCTGGTTAATTGTCCCCGCATTATGTTGGTCTTTGTGCAGATATGTTGAACTAAGAGATTGAGAGATATCTGTGGAGTCGCGGTTATCATTGTGGCATTCTGCACAAAAGTGTGGACTGTAAGTGCTTTGCTTTAAACAGGATTGCTATCCATGTTTGCCTTACACTGTTTCCTGGCCAGCAACACTGTTGGCAGCCACAAAACCTCACTTAAATGCAGCACGTGACATGAATATTCATTGCATGCTGGTGCGCTCTGCTGCTCACTGTGCACCACTACACACATATAAACTCTGTGTAGGCTTCGCTGGGAGCAGCACGTGACATGAATATTCATTGCATGCTGGAGCGCTCTGCTGCTCACTGTGCACCACTACACACATATAAACTCTGTGTAGGCTTCGCTGGGAGCAGCACGTGACATGAATATTCATTGCATGCTGGTGCGCTCTGCTGCTCACTGTGCACCACTACACACATATAAACTCTGTGTAGGCTTCGCTGGGAGTCTACCTACATGGAGTTTATTGAATCCCAGGGAAGTCTTTCTTTTTCTTTTTAATCTGTCACACATAAACTGATCTAGCTTTTCTTTATCTTTGATACATCACAGCATTTGTTAATCTGCTGACAATTTCCTTAATTCATTTCAGTTCTGCTAACTCCTACTGTTTACAGCAATTCAGCTGATAAAGGGAGCATTTCTCCCCGGGCCTCTGCTGAAAACAGGCTCTGTGGAACCTAGTCAGACATTCCCGGTCAACAAATGTTAAATAAATAAAATAAAATAAAATAAAAAAGAATACACATAGCTTTTATTTTTCATCAGAATCTGTTAGTCATTTGGCACTTTTTTTCACGTAATGAGATTTTTAGGATTATTAAGTTTTATTAAACTGTGTTTACAGATTTCATTATAACTATATCATTTCTGTGTTTTAAAATGTCAGTTCATGATAAAATTGAATTTAAAGCTATAATTTGCCTTCATGTTACAAAATTCACATTGTATTGGATGCTTCAAAGTTTAAGAAATGCATGCTTGTTGTACCTTTATTTCTAACCTGACTAGAATTTGCATGAAGTCATTTACTTGGTTGCTTCTTAATGTGCACTTGAAGGTACAATTATAGAACATGGAGTATTTGCAGATAAACTAAGCGTGAAGATTCAATCTTGCTTGTGTAGCTGTTGCTTGTTTTACTGCCAGTGTGCCCCTGAGATACAGTGACTCACAGAAATGCCCTCAGCATGAAACAATACTAAAACAAAATCCATTGCATCTGCTGTAAGTTTAAACAATGACATTCTCAAACTAAGCCATTGGGCATTGAAAAATACAACACCAAATGCTTCAGTAACATGAAAACTAATCTGTGTGATTTAGCATGTGTAGGATCGTGTGGTACCTTTGGTATTAAGAATCATTAAAATGATGATAGTCATAAATGTTAAATGCGTAATAACTCAAGGATTTAGCAACATGATTAGTAGTTTGGGGACTTCTGCTTGAGCACAGAAATGCTAGTGCAATTCACACAAGCACAATGAAATTTCCTAAAAACACTGGTTGATAATTTCCATTTGGATGAGTTTCAGCATATCTCCACAGTTAATATTTGTAGTTTTGGGTATACTTTGATTCCATAGCTTAGTAGCTTCATGACATAAATGCTGTTATAATATTCTAGTTTTCCAGGATTTTTTTAATGCAGTTTTAACAGCTTGAGCCTCTGGGGCTAAACAATTCTAAGCATAAAATGACTTAAGAAAGGCTAATCACAGGGAGTCCCATGATATATGGTAATAATTGTTATTAAAAAGTGCCAAAAAGACTATACTGTAATTGTCCTTCTACAAATAAATAGTTTGCTACAACAGAACACATTAAAGGCATTTTATGGAAATGCACAGAGTTAAAAAAATAGGTCATTTGAAGTGCAGGCTCACAAATGTATTGTAAGTGAAATGTGTGAATCAGAGAATAGGCGGTATTGCAAGAGGAAGGCATAGGACTGATTTCCTCTGGGAGAGTTAGAAGAAATGCTACAAAATGAAACATTCGCCGACTGTCGCCATTTAATGGGTATACAAGTAAAAGAAGATTAATGCATGGCATATGGCCTGCAGCATTCCGTAGATCACATGATCGAGAAATACAAAATAAATAACTGCCTGGTAATTACTGGCCATTATACAATGGAAGAAGAACACTTCTGCCATTTTTACAATCCAGCTTAGTGTATGGCACTGAAAGATTTAAAATATACAATCTTCGCAGGAGCATTACTGTTTATTTTGTGCCCTTTTATTGCATTGTAAAAAAAGATCACTGATGCAAATTCATTGCAGATATTCTCACTATACAACTATGTTAGAGCTTGCTTTGTTGCACGTGTTATAGCATGATTTAAGGCCACATGAAGTGGTAAAAGAGAAAACGTGAGCTTATTTTTCAAAACTTTTCCCCTTTTCTCTGAATTTGTGTGATACATGTATTGTCTGGGGGTAGGGAGACAACCACTACCTCAAAAGGTGAAGGGCTCCAGTCCCCCTGTAAAAGCAGCTATGCTGTGGCTTTTGCAAAGTTTTATACATCACTTGCTGACATTAAGTTTTTGTTTCACTTTGATATTTTAATTGCGGTGTTACTTAATCTCAGTTAAAGTAGGCATAATATTTTATTATGCACCCAGTTTCCTATCTTGCTGAAACACCAGAAATTGAGCAAATGGAGAAAGACGTACATATTCATTAGGATCATCCCTCTGTTGCCTCCTACTCTCCAGGATAGCACAAAAAACAACAAAACTGACTCATTGTTTCAGAAATAATAAAATAAACTGACCATCACATCACTTTTGTGTACTTACAGAGTAGAATGCACCAGTGTACTATAAAAAGGTAAAACAACTATCTACATGTAATTCATTTATTTAAGAAAATTGTAAAGTGTGTTTGAAATTGAGGCACTATTGTGCAGATACATGGTGTCCATCTGTGTCCCTAGTTACCTGAGTTTAGGAGCAGACACGAGCTACTAGCTGGGTTGGTCGGAGGGATATAATGAAGTGGCTAATGGTCAGTTCTCATGTCCTGGGGACAGGGTTGGGAATGCCATTGTTTCCTGTGTGACATCTGGTAGAGATCAGGAGTCTCACATATTAACAGTGGACACAGGGGCAGTGGCACAACATCCTCTCCCTGGGAGATGTGTACACACAAGGCACGTCGATTTTATTGCATGTTACTCTTCCTGGGATAGAGATGATGACCAGACACTGCTCAGTCCCATTCAAATGATTGAGCTGCACATGGTCAAAAGTGCTATTTGCTGCATTACATCAAAGTATAGTACATCAACGTACACAATTTATTGACCATATGCAATTCTTTTGCTTGCAGCAGTGTAAGTGAATCTTTCCATTAGATTCAATTACAATGCAAATGGTTTGAAGCAATATAAGTGTTTTGTGTAACATCACACATACTGGGATAAGAGGATTTTCCCACTGTTGCACTTAGTATACTTAAAGAAGTGGAGGTGTGCACCCTGCAAAAATGACTACTATATATATATATATATATATATATATATATATATATATATATATATATATATATATATCTATATATATATATCTATATATATATCTATATATATATATATATATATATATATATATATATATCATTTTTTTTTTTTTATTCTGAATGTTGGTTTCTTTTGATGGAGTGAGTTTTGCTATCTTGAGAGTCAGTTTAGTAACTGTGATGATCCACCACTGCCAACCAATATGTGCGTGGATATCTCACCTCTGGACCAGTAATCAAGGAGCCTCAGCCCTCACTACTGGCAGCTGTGAGGTGACATTCACTGGAAGGATAACAGGTACACACACATTATATCCAGATCCAACTCTCTGCATAGAGTGCAATTTCCCTTAAGAGCACAAAGAGACCACAGTCAGGCCAGGGCTGGTTTTTCCCTCTTCCTCCAGATCCCCAGTAAGACTCCCAACTGGCACAGCTATAGAGTTGAGAATTTAGTTGAGTGACCAAGCCAAGACCTCCAGCATCCTCTCTGTCCAACCAGTGCTTTGTGTCCCTGCCCAAACAGCAGACACATACACACACACACACACACACACACACACACACACACACACACACACACACACACACACACACACACACACACACACCTGGGAAAGGCTGGCACAGGTTTACTAGCTATGACCTCTTCAGCAGAGACTATAATGTAGTTACCATACCAACAGTCACTCCTGCAAGCTACCTTAATGCCATTAACAAAGGGTGCCCGATCTTACTGTGTAATCTTAATGTTAATACAAATGGTAGTCTGGCCAAGAACACAGCTGTTCAGAGTGGCACACACAGTGTCACAAAATAAATATGCACGTACTCTCAAAACTTAAATATCTCTACAAAGATCAGCCACAATGAGAGGTTTAAATATATTTAATAGTAGATAATAAAAGAACAAGAAAATACTAACCCCGGGATTCATGAAGCTTGCGCCAGGCGGAAGCATAGCGTAGGCATTATAATGCCAAATATAGCCGTCGAGCGATCCAGGTACGATCCAATTCCATGTGCACTACCGGCGTACGCCAGATCTGTGCATCCCCCTCCGTAGGTATGCTAATCACCCCATGTGCAGTGTCGCACCATGCAAATGAAGGCATATAGCAATTCATGAAGTGGTGCAGGCATAGCATAAGCCCACGGAAATGTAAACCAAAAAACACGGTTTACATTTTCCCAAACAGAACATCGGAGCTATGGAAGAGGGCCAGACCAAGGTATCACAACGTTAACATATGCCAATGGTGAAATACACAGCCAATGGCATAAGAAAAGATGCACAACACGTAAATAACAACATTTAATGTCATGTCCACAGTAACGCACAGCACAACCGCTGGGCATGTGTGCGGAAGATGTAACATAAAGAAATAATATAAAAATGTCATAAAATCGCAACGTAATAGAAATCAGGTTTACAGCATAATACACAATGGTAGGCATGGAACACCACAACCAAGGTGCAAGGGTTGCTAAGGGCTTGCGATAGTGTTCGGCGCGGTAACTATGAATTAGTAGTCAATGCCATGCAAATGAGGCAGATAATACTGAATCGCAAATGTCCCGCCGGATGAAGGTTGTACCATATGGCGCAGCGGTATAACACTGAGGAGTGGCTCAGAGGAGATACATGACATCAGCAGAGGGGTGTGCCACCGTAGCAGTAAGCACATTGGAGCATTGCAAATCTGGCCTGTCCGTTGCTAAGCAAAGCTGCAGGACAGGGTTGGGGAGGAATCGTTTAGCTGAGAGCACACATGGTGGCCAAAAGCGCATGTGTACGAGGATGAAAACATGCCCAAAACCCAGTAATCAGACGCACGCACCGCAAACAATAGCAGTAACAGGAATGTCAGGGGAAGAAAAGAAGGAAATGCGGAAGTAGGGTAATTGGAGTACTAATGAGCAATCAACACCAATCAACCCACGAAGGCCAATCGACGGCAGCTGACAAGTCTGCTTGCAGAAACCTGCAAAACAGGATAGGGGAGGCATTTGAATGCAAAGAAAGGAGGGGAGGTATTGGATTGCAAAGATAGGAGACCTGACACAGCAGAGCAAAGCAAACCGACAGCAGACCGGCAGTAGCACACATAACGCAAGATACGCCAGGTCCAGGAAAGTACAAATGAAAGTAGGCTGCAGGATGCACGCCAGAAAATGGTAGGTGCAATGCGCAGAAATGTAAAGGGAAGGTCAAGAGGTAATCCACGGCAGGCAAATGTAATTCAACACCAAAGGCACCACAATAGTAGTTCCGGCAGTAAAACACATAAGATAACCTGTAGCTACGATCATACATACACACCCTATGACATCATCGGTGTTCACAGCACAATAGTATAAAGTGTGAAAGCACCCAACACACACCTGTGTATTCCCAAACACTGCACCATAGGTGTAAACACACTGGGAACTTTTAAAATGTACATGTTGGGAGCTGCCATAGCTGTGATTCATCAGCATGTGTTACAGACTGACGGTGTTGTGGAGGATGATGCCGACAATCACCGCAGGCCTCAGAGGAGAAGGAGAGTGTTCAGACCAAGGGTAACCTACCAGGGGCTACATGACCTGGAGATAGTAGAGCGTTACAGGATGGACAGGGACATCTTACAGCAAATAGTGGAGCTGTGCCGGCCACGCCAAAGAACCAGAAACAACAGAGGGGAACCCATCCCAGTGGACATGAAGGTATGTGTAAGCCTGTGAATACTGGCCACAGGTACCTTTCGAAGGCCAACTGGAGAAATAATGGGTATCTCACAGGCATCAGCATTCAGGGTACTACACCAGTTCATGGATGCCATGTTACCACATGCCAATGAGCAGATATACTTCCCCAGAACTCAGGAGGAGTTGGCCAGCAATATGCGCCACTTCCACCATGTGGCACAATACCCGGAGGTACTGGGTGCGATAGACTGCACGCACATACAAATCAAGTCACCACCCGGTGAGCAGGGTAGGCGCTACATAAACTGCAAGGGATTCCACTCCATCAACTGCCAGGTCGTGTGCAATGCCCAGGGCATTATCATGGATGTGTGTGCTGGCAGCCCTGGAAGCTACCATGACTCCCATATCTGGCATGCCTCACAGCTGTATCAGGTATTTGTCAGGGGGGACATCCCACATGGCCATCTCATGGGGGATGCTGGCTATGCACTGGAGCCATGGATGATGACTCCCATCAGAAATGCACACACACCCATGCAAGAACGCCATAATGAGGCACACGCACAAACCAGAATCATCATAGAGCGTGTGTTCGGGATAATGAAATCACAGTTCCGGTGCTTGGATACATCTGGTGGAGCCTTGCAGTACTCTCCAGGCATGTGTGCCCACATCGTCATAGTATGTGCCATGCTACATAATATGATCCTGCGGAAGCAGCTGCAGTAGGGACAAAATGGTGAAGGCCCTCATAGCCCACCACAATTGCCAAGGCCATTACAGGCACAGAGGGATTCAGACCATGAACACACTGTGCCAGCCCCAGTAGGCAGACGAAGGCATGCCCAATATGCCTACGCCTTGGCAAAGAGGGAACGTATAGCACATACTCTGACAGTGTAGGCCCCTATGGACTGACACCTCTCCACCTGCACACACAGTAAAATGGATGGCACACAAACATGACCACCTGTAAATTGTAATGTATAGGTGGCCCAATGTGTGATTCCTGCATAGGCAGCCCTCAAACATTGTAAACACAACAGCCAGTGGAACACGGAATGCCAACACCTGAACAGTACATGAGTCTTACAGCATATGGTGGTGCTGTGTGCCTGTCACGTTACCCGCCAGATATATATATATATATATATATATATATATATATATATATATATATATATATATATATATATATATATATATATATATATATATATATATATATATATATATATGTACACATATGCATATATATAATACAGATAGAAAGGGCAATAGAGGAATATATGGTGATATAGATGGATTCAGCGATATCTGCAAATATAATAGATAGTTCAATGACATTCATAACATCTTGGAGGTACAAATAAATAGGATACCACCAACCATGGAATGTGTAACATACCAACATGCGTAACCACGAGGCTGAAAGACCGATACAACACAGTACCAGAACAGTACATCCGCGAGTAATAGTATGATGATATGAAGGGACAGTTAGTCACCACTGCCGGTGTCGTGGTCCACGTAGGTAATGTGTTCAACTGTGTCTGTGAGTGCCATAGTCTGTGTAAGTGTGCGTTGAGGGTGCCGTGTGTGTCTCCGTGTGACTGTAATGTGTGTGTGTGTCCGCAACATGTGTTTGTTAGTGCCAAGTCAGAGGCAGATCAGTACAGTAGGTGTGGGTATAGCTAGCCGTAGGCATACGGTTACTACCTGTCCCACAGTAGGAGGGACAGCCCCACCTTGGGCAGGTGTGTCCTGACATAAAACAGTACAAAGGGCAAATGTCCAAGATGGTAGGACATAAATATGTCCCATATATAATGTAACAGTCGTATTTAATAGTTATGCCTGTATGTAAGAAACTTAAATGTTACATGCAATATGCTAAGTAGCCAAAGTCACACAACAATAGGTATGTAGTGAGGATAAAAGTATGTGCTACCTGTGTACTGACTGTGGCTACGTGTTGGCCTGTAAACATCGCTTTGTGTCCCGCAAGTGTCCAACAATCACCATATGAAAAGGTGGCAACCCATGGCAAACAGGCTCTTTTAACAACACAACCACAATGACTGCAAATATCTGGGACAGAAATACAAGGGATAGCTGTCACTTACACATATCCCCTGATATATCGCTGCAATTACGGAGGTATACAAGTAGCAAGCTCACCTGCAGACGATATAGAAACCAATTAACAATGGCCCAACATACAATCCTGTAACATAAGTCTACTAACTGTTAGCTCTCTAATTAGGGACGGAGCCCACACACATATATACGGATTATGTAGAAATGCAAGGCCCACAAACTTCATATGTTACGTACAACCACCGACATCCCCCACACTAGAAACTAAAGCAATACAAACTGTAATAGCAGCACAAACATCCAGTCAGTCAATTACATCTGCAGAACCCTCAACATACCGTGTGAGTGACACAATTAAAGGCGTCATGCAAAATTGCAGGCGTTGTATAATGGAACAAACAGCCATGTTACAGGTTTTGATTGCAATACTCTGTTATCAGACGTCGGGATGACAGGTACACCCACATGTTGAACCAAATACTCTACCTGTCACACACAATCCTCGGGGGACATGAATCCAAACTATACTTGTCTCCATGCATAGCAGTTGCAGTTACACATAACAAAACACAATACAGACCGTCTCCCCGAAGGTAGGGCAAATAGGCAACGCCCAAGTGGAGAATCCAATTATACCCCACTATCGCCGCGTAATTGGCGAATGGAGTAGCTGCACAGCTGATATGCAAGTAATTAGTCACTCAGGAACACCAATTGGTGGGATGAATCCACATGTTTCAGGTATCGACGTATATAAGGATGACTTGCCAGACATTCAAACCGTATGCTCATACCGAATAACAGTTGAAACACTGTGAGAGAGATAGAAACGAAATGCCGTAATGACAACAAGTTATGTAGAACGCCTGATATGTAAGGTTATGTATAGCATGATCTGTATTAATTAGTTTTACTGTATGTATAGCCTGGTTTGCATTAATTAAACGTGTCCGCAATGCATAAAGTGGGGAAAGGTATTTATGTAGTGATGTCTTGCTGAGCATACTAACGCTTGTAGAAACTGTGCGTCCAGCAGTGGGACATAAGGTACACAGCACAGACACCACAAGGGATGCTACATGAGGGCATTAAACAGAACAATGCCATACAACCCGCCGTCAGTGGTAGGGTATGTCCAACAAGGACGTGCCATAGCAGGGGATAGTATATGTTGATATACTGTCACAGCACGCATGTGTATGGGCATATAACATTAATGACATATGTAAGGAGGTCCCGCTGTGCAAGTATGCTTTGCATTATGGGATACTATGTGAAATATGTGTAATGTATAGTATTATAGGTAGATATGACAGATATTCTACACAGCATAACAGGCATATCATGCATACCACAGGTATCGTCTATTGGTATGTACAATAACAGGATACATATGGCCTGTAGGTATGGGACATAGTAATAGCATGATAGCTAATCTAAATGGAAGGGCTACCAAGTAACCATGCACAAAGGATATGTAATAGCTGCACAGGTGCATAGTGAGGTACTATGCAGTCTGGCAAGTCCATGTGTAAGCACAACTACAGTGTTCACACTAGTGGCACCTCTCCAGGGTAGTGTCCTGTGAACAGCAGAGCCAGGTGTCACCTGCACCTCTGCACAGTACAGCCACTGCAGTGATCCCAGGCCTACATGTGTCTCCCAACCACCAAGGGAGGTATCACATGAACAGTGCTACTGAGTGTCCCTGCGTGATGTACATAGGACTTATGTTCCACAGCATGGTGAGTGTCCGGTTTGGGAATGTAACCCAGAAGCACATCCCACTCATTGTGGCGTGTGTGCACATATCCATGAGCATGTTGCTCACAGTGGCCTCTGCTTATGTCGCGTATGAGGAGTATATCCATCAATAATGTTGTGGACATGGGCCCTGTCTGATCAGCAGAGGTCACTCCTGAGTATGTAGTATGCAAATGTGTACAGATGTGGTGTCCGTAGTGCATCCGCATATTTAAACTGTCGGAACTCAGTAAACGTCATGGCGTGTTAATGTTGTGGCATGTAAAGCTGTAGCTGTTGTGTAAGGTACACCCTAAATGGGGTGGTGTACCCTTGAATGTGTGTAGATGCCTTGAGTTCAGAGGTACAATGGGTGCCTATGTACCAGCTGCACACCCAGTACAGATAGGTGTGGCCATGTAGAAGGATATCCACGCCACAGTGGCAATACGGTAACCACAGGAGTGGATGCGACATATGTGTGTACTGCAAACATGTACAATGTGATATGTATGTAGGGGACTACCATCCATGTGATAGTCAGTGGGTGAATGGTGTAATGCAAAGGTGATGTGCATGCACCTTGTGTCATGCAGCTTGATGCCATGATAATCATATTATGTATCTGTCACAGCGACACCCATATGGTTGGAGTCAGTATCAGCTGGTGGAGCAATCATGGCGCTTGGTATGTAGGGGTTTGAAAGCTAGGCAGGGAAAGTCCGCTGTGCCAGCCTGTTCCACAGGGAAGCATATACTGAACATGGGGGGCCCTATGACTGAGGACCGTGGTATGCCAAATGTACCTGACATGTAGTAGGTACTATGGTATGCTGACCTCACTGTGTGTCCTGTCCATGAGCCACATAGCATAACATCCTGAGACACAGGGTACGAAGTGCAGGTGGATGTGTATGTTGTCAATACCAGAATGGGGAATGGTGCTGAAAGGCAATGAGAGAACAATGTAGGATGTGTGGACTCCCGTACCATCAGCAACTTCCCTGGTAACTGTATGAAAGGAGTCCACCATGTGTAGGGGCCATGCTCTGGCCTTAACAAGCCCAACCCCAGTGGCAGCAAAGGACGGGAGCCCAACAATGTCTCTGTGAATGACGTCCTTGATGATATGCCCCATAGCCATGCAGAACAGTCCAGTTAGGTGTGTAGGACTATAGTCCCACTCGTGCAATGTGGTGCCACCTGTGTGTAGTGTGATAAATGCTGCTGTGTGCCATTCAGGGGCTACAATGTCTGAAACAAGGCTATTACTGAATATGGTGGCCTAGTGGGGAGACATGTAATTCAGAGGTTGGCGGACATCACAGCCTGGGACATTGGAAGGTGACATGGGGCCAGTGTCCCAGGACATATAGAGTGTAGGTCAGTACTGTGTAGGTGTGACCACAGGGACACCACAATGTTCATGTATGGATTGCGGCCCTGTAGTGAGTGAGAGGGTGTACTGTCAGCATTGAATCCATCCTCCAGCATGTTGCCAACAACACCTGGGTCTGCAATGTTCCTGAGTGACTGTTGTATGTGACAGCAGATGTGGGTGTTGCCATCGAATACTGATATACCACCATAATGCCTGGTGGTACACCCCGGAATGTGTGGCAGTCATGTTTACGTAGCTAGTCTTGGAGTATGTGATGAGGGACCCTGTGGCCCCACCATGGCTGACCAGTGAGCCACCCCACACATGGGAATGTACACCACTGTGCAACAGCCTACACCTGTTGTTGTACATCATATGTCCATGGAACATGACCACCAGAGTGGCATCTGTTATCTGGTGTGTACCATCATGGCTCTGTGTGGAATAGCATGATCCATGCAGTTGTGCACATGCTAATGAAGTGCACTGGGGTATGTGTCAGTGTTTGTATGTGCATTGTCCATCTGCACGGGTGTCATGATGTTAACAACCGCTGTCAGCAGACGTCTGTAGTAGGTGTTGTAGTACACATGTACTGTGTATGCTGTGATGGGTGTGTTGCCAGGATGTGGCTAACAAGGTCAATTAGCATATGTTCAGAATCCACCAATGAGGGGATAACCCCAGGTGTGTAACACCAGTCACATGGTGGCAGTGTTCATGCCAAGGGTAATGTAGGTCTTGGAGGTGGTGTGTATGGGTTGATCCAGCAGAGCGGAGGGTATGACTCATGGATGTGTCGGTACATGAGTGGCTATCCCAGTGAAGTGTGGGGTAGTGTCAGTCACACATCAGTAGTAGCTGTCTGAGGCCCACTGTCCACTATACCAATATAGAAGGTATGTTACCCATGGGGTATGATGTTGACTCTGTCGCTTGTTACAATGTGTATAGCGGTCCCGGACACAGTTAGTTGCACATGGAGCACCTCTGATGCATTGTGCTAAGCAACTTGCCAGGATGTGTGAAAAACATAGTGGGATATGGGAACCCTTCAGCTGTGGGTGTGCCGGTCCAGGTATGTGCCTGAAAGGTATGGTCTGTCTATAACCTGTCATTGCAGGTGTGCTCTGCAGAGCCTAGCGGCAGGTCCCAGTCACTGCAGAGATGTTTGAGTGGTGCATTATAAGGTGTGCCTTGCCTGTGTGCATCACAGAGGAAGATGCAAGCATTGTGTCACATGACCCCATGTCGTGCCTGCCAGTTACCACCCTGCCAGTGACAGTTATTGGAAACTGTGCAAGACAGGCAGTATAGAAGCAGCAAGAGCCTTACATGTGAGCTGTACTCCCAGGGCTGACAGGTGCAAGTCATCTGTGCCACAGCATTGTGTTTGACCAGGACAGTCATAGCGGACAGATACCACATGCCTGTGGAATGACAATAGGAGCATAGGCAACTGTTGAAGTGACACAGTCAGTCATTGTACAGTGGTATTGTGTCCGGACGAATGCAAAATGCTCCCCAGGGCTAGGCCCACACCCTCAGGGCTATAAGACTGGTGAGCTATTGCATGTCCCTGCACACGTTGTCTGTGAAGTGGCATCACAGGGCAGTCGCACTAACATGGCGAATGACAGACATATCGTACCTGGTGAGGTGTGGCATGGGTACATAAGTTATGTTGCAGAAGCAGTTACCCGACAGCAAGATGTAAGCGACTAACGCCTTGTGTAGCCTGCTGTGTGGAACTGCAGTGTGACTCCCTACTGAGTCAGCTATGACTGGTGTGTTGTGAATGTTATAACTCATTATTGGCTGTATGTGATGGGCACACATGAGTCTGTGGGCTATAAGCTGGTGATGTTGTCTTCCATGATGAGGGCTACCTCTGGTGCCTACAGTGAGTATGCAGATGTACTGCACAAGTTGTCCTCGTAGGTGTGGCCAATTGTGTAGATCATGTGAGACTATGTGATGGGTGGGGTGTGTTGCGAATGTTAAACATCCCCAAATGACTGTCAGGTGGAGTCAGGGTTGGCGACAGCATTACCCCCAGCCATAGCTGTCAGCCTCCTGTCCCCAAACTGAGGAACATTAGCCCTCATACTGTGCGACAAATGGGCAAAACGTGGAACACTTACAACTGGCTTACTAACAGCGTCAACTAGGAAGGGCATATGATGGCTAAAATAGGCTTGTCTTACGTATAGAAAAGATATTCCAATGAATTAATATGATTCCCATCTATTTAGCCATGGCTAGCAGGTAAACTATTTACAACAATGAATGTGTGACAGACCCTTCCAATGTGGAACCTTGAGGAACATGCACCTTTTAGAACCCCAAATGAGGTACATTCCTCGTAATGAGGTACACCTGAGAGCTATGGGCCCAGCACGGCTGCAGAAGTGCATCCCCCACAGGCTGTAGTGCTGTATGTTGGGAGGTGGGCATTGAATGTGTACATGAGACAATTGCTCTATTGCCACATGTACGACATATACCTCATATAGACAGGCGGTAGCACTGGTATGTGACAGTTGGACATGCCTGTATATACAACCATGTCCCACAGGATATGTGCGTTACGTGTGTACAACAGCTGTCGTACCTTAAGCAAGCTGGGAAGTGTAGGACAGCCAGTGTACCTGTGGGAAATGGTGTGGAATGGGCGCTATAGTAATCAGTAGCTCATGACATGCTCACAAGTTCTGAACAAGTGCCTAGCATGACCATACAATACAGATAGGGTGTTGGATAATATCAACCCACAAGTGGCGATGACAGTCATTTAGGGTGGCACCGCACTATAACCCCGCTGTGTATGGTGTGCATGTCCATGAACCATTAGCACTGTAGATGTTAGCAGTACAGATGTACAAGACAGCACGGATATTTGATTACAAATACCTTTGCATGTCACAGGAGTGTTCCACCAGTGGCCTGTTGACAGACTCACAACTACAAAAGGTGCAAGAGTGACATGTGCACAGCACATCAGTGCCAGCTACAGTAGAACAGGGTTAATGTGGTGTACCCCACCCTCATTGTAGCCCATACCACACAGACAAATGTTAGGCATCTGTGTATGTAAGGCTGTGAATGGCCATGACCTATCAGTATAGCTGTGTCAGTGTTGTGAACAACATACAGAATGGGCTGTGTGGGTGAGGTGTGTGACATATGTGCACAGTCTGATGGATGATACCAGCAGTGTCACCACTAGGTGAACATCCCTGTACCCATAAACTACTACCTAGGCTGTGTTCAACATTATGGACACTGTGTAAGGGATGGTGCTGTGCAGTGCACTCCCCGACATGGTGACGTATCCAGGCCCCCTAGGTAGTCATATGAGGTACCCATGTCATGCAGGGTGCCATCCATGAGCACAGAGATCACTGGACAGGCATATACAGCACTGTGGCGACCAATATTGGATCACATACCACCTGTACGGGGTAATGGCTATGCATGGATGTGCGATACCAGCCTTCACAATCGACACCTCCACTATGCAGCATGCTGTCTACCTTGCAGAAGGACATTTGCCACATCATGATGATGGACATGCTACATGTCCATATCCTGATCTATATGACATATGTCATGGACAGCCACCATCCTAATACTAGGATCGCCACAGGCTGGACAGATCCCTGTGCCATATATGTGACATACTCCCGCCATACCATGCAACCCTGTCCATCAAAGCTGCACATGTCATCCCAGTCATACATGGTGTGATGGTCGCATGGTAGATGTACTATCAACTGACTGGACCAGTAATGTGGCACTGATGCACCTTGCGGTGGCACAATGGCTGTCTGTTACAGCTTGGAAACTGTGCCCACACATGCTATGATTGATGACCATCCCTGCGAATGTCGTCTGACTAGCCATTGTCCCATGTCTATCACATGTGCAATACAGGCGATCCGTGGCAGGATGTTGAACAGTTGTACAGTGCTGTGTAGATGTATATGGAAAAACACATGCATGTACAGGTGTCCATGCGTATGTGTGCATTGTCACTGCTCAAGTCCATTACAGCTGTGTCTGTGTTGATATGTGACATATACACAGCATCCAGGTCAACAGTAGTACCGTGGACACATCGAGGCATGTGCAGATAGGTAAGAACACAAGTGCAGGCAAATAGACATGCCCGCAGCAAGACAGCATTTACATGGAGTATGAACACTGTAATGAGGTGACACACATATATGGTGATGATATCCAGTGCATAATGGGTGTGACATGTGTGACACAAACACGTCAGTCATGTCAGTGTCATGATGCTTTGCAAAGATAACTGTGCAGATGTAGTAGATGTCATAGAAATGTATGTGCAGCAGTACCTCTGTACATCTCTGAAACTGTGACCTGTCACCATCATTATGTCTTACAGATAATGCCCCTTACACGCCTCCCAGCATACACCCGCCAGGAGGATGATGTCCTCATCCCACAGCTCCATGACAACTATGACTTGTTATTCAGCCATGTGCCACAGCATGCCCAGCAGCGGGATGACCTGTGGCAGGATCTACGCAGGAGGGTGAACGATGTGGGTGGCCATAACCGCGCCTACCAGCAGGTGCACAGACACTGCACGGAGCTGATACGACATGCAAAACAGTGTGCCACTGCAATCACCAGGGAACAAAGTGGAACAGGTGGTGGGCCACCAACCCAGCCCCCATTCACACACACCGAGGAGCTACTGGCCAGTCTGGGGACACCCAGGGAACAGCATCCAGAAACACTAGCTGCCATCATGGAGGTGGGTGTCTCCCAACCAATGAGCCTGGAGTTGCCTGGTAAGTCAGTACTGCACATATGGCTATTATATCCCATGTAGTTGCATGTGTCACTGTACATTATGTAAAGTAACAACATATGCCAGGTATGTGGACACACATGCTGCATACTACAGTATGCTACGTTGTGTATGCACACATGTGCATACTATATGCTATTACACAGGTGAATGTGTTCTCATGCACAGTGCAACCTGTGGCTGTCATACAGTCATGGATAATGTTCATACTGGTGTGTCACCCCTATACAGGTACCTCTGGCATGCCGCACAGACATGGGTCCATTGCAGGTGAGACTGTCATCAGTATCAGGCATGCTACAGTGTAGATCTATTTGCCATGTGGCCAGTTAACACTTGCACACCTGATGTTTGTTCCAGTCACGATATGCAGGTCGCACTACCCTTCATTCACACATGCCACCCATGTGCAATATATACAAACGTAATGATACACTGACTTGAAACCACAGTACTTGTCATTGCGACATGTGTGGTCAGCTGTGAATACAACGGTGGAGGTGTTCTACAATGGAGGCATATGTAGTATGCATTGGAACAACAAGTGTGGTACGCACACAATACCACACAGTGAGCTGTGATATGGGCAGCCCACAGGTGTCACCATTGTGTCATATGCCCCTGCATTGAGTGCACACATTGTGATGTGCCACCTGACATGTCCCAGACATGTAGTGTTCTGTCTGCAATATTGTCACACTATTGCATGACCTATACCCCACATACCAAACATACAACCCGTTGTCTGCAAAGCCCTGTGGATTGTGACATATCTGACATCTATGGGTGTATGTCATATGGGACAACACAGACATGTGGAAAAGATGCCCATCACACACAATTGGCCAACACATGTGCACACATGGCCATGGGGGATGGCCAGAGACATGTAGCCACACAGTACTTGGGATGTGTATACACCCTGTTGCACATTGTCCACACATGGTCCAATTATAGCCTTAGTTGACCGATTATACAGTTGATGTGGTACACTGGACAACCTAAAAGCCTGTGCACAGCTACTGGAGGTGTCATTGAAGTCTACCATATACGATCTGTTGAACATCACGACTGTGTTGCAGTTATGGCTATGCAATGTGTACATATTATGCATTCTACAGCAACATAGATGCCTCATGTTGCCATGCAATGGCACAGTGTCTGTACTTCACACTGTATAGCAATGTAGATGGCTCACATTACCCTCCCATGCTCATGCACATTTGCTAAACATGCATTCTATGTGTAGGGCATACACACAACACTGCAATGTGAAGCCCATTATGATGCTGTACATGTGTCAGGACACCATTGTGTCAAACATGTATGCATGTTAATGCACATGTCAGCAGATTACATGTCAAGGTCACGTCAGCCATGTGCACTGTTATCCTGTTCTGGGCCACATGGTGTATCATGGGGATGCATGCATACTACCATGATTGTGTGAACTGCATGGCTACTGATATGACACCTGCTTGCTGTAGTGTGCACCCCAGGGAGGTATGCTTACTAACACTATTAATGTCTGAGCTGCATGCCCTCTGATGTATCGCAGGCATGCTGCATGCCATCTGACAAATCACATGCATGGTGTGTCTGTATGTGTCTGTGTTTGTGTGTGTCTGTGTGTGTGTGTGTGTGTGTGTGTGTGTGTGTGTGTGTGTGTGTGTGTGTGTCTGTGTGTGTGTGTCTGTGTCTATTGTACTTTACAGTATTTCTTTGCATTCACAGGTGATGTAGGTGCGTTACCCTCCTGCGGTCCATCTGATGTCAGTGTCCCCACAGATACTAGCGGTGATGAACATATGCATGAGGTACAGGCAGGGTTGTCAGGGGCTGAATCTGTGCCAATGGTTACCATCCCAGCTATGTCCCCCTCTTCCTCGCACACAGTTCTGCTGCCAACACATACCGCATCACCAGTGGCCATAGAGGAAGGACAGTTAGAGTCTGTTAGCATGGAACAGGAACGTGTGGTGGTTACAGAAGGTGTGTCTACACACCATGGTGTCAGTGTAATGACTGCAGATGTGCCACACAGGCATGTGGCCGGTGCTTCTCGTAGGAGGACCTCTGGCAGACATGCACAAGCAGGACAGAGCGCAGCAGCTGGTATCACCAGACGCATGTTCCAGACTGTAATGGCGGCACAGGCATGTGCTGAATGGCAGAACAGAGAAGGGCAGAGGCTGCAGAGGGCTGCTATCCATACCCTAAATGACAACATCCAGGCATTGGCAAATGCTCAACAGCAGATTGCTAATGTTCTGGATAGGCGATTAGGTGAAATGGTCGGAATCCTTGACTGAGGCATGGCAATCTGCGAGCAGGAGCTGTCTGTGCTGGAACACCTGGTAGGAGTGAGGCGTAGGCCACGTGGACGTAGGCCAGCAACACCACCTAGTGTAGGTCAACGTGAGTGTGCCACCTGACATGCCCGCTGCCATAGTGCTGGTAGCAGTAGCAGTGCAGCTGGTGCTGCGCTGTCAACACCAGGACACAGCAGGCCATATGGACGTGGCCCTGGACGGTCTCAGCGGGGACACGGTTCCAGCGGACATGTGTCGTCGGACAGTAGCCACTCTGTACCTCCACCTGGTAGTGCCCGTGCAACCCCAGGCTGGCACAGGTCACGTGGCCATGGACGGACACAGTGAGCAGTACAACCTGCTCTGTACAATCTGGGGCTGTCAATTATACCCCGTGTAGGCATCACAAATGGCAGAACTGTGTACTCACATACACGCACACAGCAAACACAACTGTAGGGCTCCACAACATCCACATGCATTCTGCACAGACATGTCCAGTCAACTCACCGGCCCTTACACACACATGATGTTATCCATTGGGGCAGCCTATGCCCCTGGCAAACATATCACCCTGTGCATATGATGAAGCCTGTGCTGCATCCCTGTCATCCACACCATCGGTGCAGGGTTATGCACAAATATTTTGATGCACAGGGTGAACAGCATAGTGAGAGGTGTATGTAATATTACCTGTGTATGCATAGTGAGGGATGTGTATGTTGCAGTGGTTGTGTGTGAATACTGAGAGATGTGTATGTGACATAGGTTGTGTACTGTCGACATGCACCAGTCATACCATGTAGTGCAGGTGCAGCATGCATTGTGATGTGTTCACGGTATGTGTCTCAGTTACATCTGTAGCACCATGTTGGTTGTGCCCTATTGTGTACTTGCATGTGCCTACAGGTAGCAGTGTTTGCAGTCCCCCACGTGTAACTGTGGATTACTCACAGGCACGTCTGGCAATATCAGCATGCTACATGTTCCCTCAACCTGACTGTTGGACACACCAACATGACACAGATGTCCGCACATATACTGCACCTGACGCATGTGGTCGGTGCCACAGGCTATACTGGACAGAGACGTGACATACATAGCAGGACACATTACAGGTATCGTGACATGGTGTAGGGGTTGTACACAGCGGCCTGGCCAATGATGATGTGAGGTGGCACTTGGTAGCTGGAGGCCACACTGTGCAGCAGTAGGACCCTGTAACAGTACGGGAACATGGCCGCATTCACGGGGTGTACACCACTATAACGCACACCCCATAGTGTGCAGGTGGGGACCCTTGCCTGTGTGGTCATCACCCTCACAGTACTATGCACCCACACGACATGTCACAGAGAAGGGACATGCACAGGTAGCCAGTATGGCTGGGACCTATGGCATCAACAGGGTTGTGCAATGCATCACCATTACGGGTTAGTCACCACGTGGGGTTAGTGATCATTTCCCACCGTATATTAGCATACACCCTCACACCAAGCACCAGACATACATACAGACACACACACACTGTGGTGACCACACATGTGTATACGGGCAGCTGACGTGTGTGATGCACCACACCGGCCGATGTCATGCTTCCCACACTGACGTATGTACAGATCTCTACAATGGTGTACAGGGATGTGTAGCAACTGGGACATATTCCCCGTGATATGTGGCATCCCTGGTCACACATTCGGACACACATGGCAGTGCTGGGAATGATACACCTGCCATATGATGACACGTTTGATAGACAAGCAGCGGTATTGATTGCATTATGTGTACCAATGCTATATCTGGCAGATGTGCTGCTATATGCACACGGGAAGTTGTAGGTGTTACAGGTGCCATGAGACATATAGTTGTTAACACCTGACCACTGTGTATGCATTATGTCAGCACCGTCATGTAACAGCGACATAGCGTACTGTTTGCACATGGCATGATAGGATGGTGCAAGACACAACTGTGAGCCACCCCCCTGCACACATACATCTAGACAGGTGGTTCACCACATTATGTACACACACATCCCTCCATACGTGCTGTTTGGATGTCACCGTATACAGGAGTCAATGATGGGTCTGCATTGCGTCTGCATGTCGTAGGTAGGTGCAACTATGTTACAGACATCGGCCACTGCACATGCATGGTTGCTGCATGCACAGTACAGATGTCACATGTGTCTCCTGTTGTCATGTTTGTATGCATTGCTATTGTTGAACATGTGTGTTGACATACATAACACATGGACTGCGGTATGATATCACGGGTGTCACAGGCGACCAGTACAAGGGTATGTGTCCCAGTCAACACTGCTACCCCCTGTAGTGTGAGCATTCAACAGACATGGGCCCACCTTCCATTCGTGTATGTAGCATTGATTAGGCCAGTGTTATGCATGTGGTACATCAAAGGCTATGTATGTATGTGTTGTGTGTGCAGTCCATGCACACATCCACACAATCACATGTATGACATATCCAGATGTGTGTTCATTGGTGTACAGAAACAGTCAGGTGTCACAGCTGGGTAAGGGCCGTGGTATGTGTTGAGCCGACCTGTTCATGTATACTGGTATCATTGCAATGCATAACACCTGTTGGATCCCTGTTGGTACATGTGTACTCTGCACAGCTGGTGTACACTGCTGTACAGCCCAGTGGTCATGTGTCACATGGTGTTGTGGGACCGTAAGGCTGTGTAGTGCTGCACCGACAACATGGTGCTGACTTGACAGCTACAGTGTACACTGCAGTGTGTACGTGTGTGACCTGCACCTGTGACAGCTGTGATGGCAGCTGTGTGTGTACAGGTCACTGCATGTGTGACCGCCCTGTGCGTGAGGACATTTATACCTTACTGTGCTCTTCTGTGTGTACATTCCATCTGCATGCAAGACGGCCCTTTGCAACAGATAAGTGTGTGAGCATGCCCAGTACGCCGTTGTGTAGATGG
>NC_056740.1:519335347-519487847 GCF_019279795.1 Protopterus annectens | reverse complement strand
TGATCATACCACTCCACCTCCTAGAGCAAATTTCTGGACAAGGCCTTATCTGATAGTGGGACACATAGGGGCAGTATTGACATGTTGCTCTTACAAACGTAGATAGTTGACACAATAATAGGTTTTGCATTAGTATGGCTTTTCTGTCGGATTTGGTGTCTTAATCACATGTTTGTCATTATTTCATGACTTCAGTTATCAGGAATGTGCCAGAATGCTACTGATGTTACATGGAACACACCAAACATATGAGGCAGAACTCTGCACATTCTGCGTAAATCTGCACAGTTGCGGAGTATGTGTCTGATACAAGATATCAACTTTCTGACACAAATACACACACTGTATGGTGGCATCACAGGCCACATGCCATTACATTTATATTGCAGGACACACCCACCCAGACAGTTGTATTCCTCACACAGGCCAACAGCTGCTTATCCACACTAATTGGTCTATCATGTACCATATGTGTGCGCTGGTATTTGCACTTTCCGTCAGTGGCAGAGCTCACGTACGAGTATGGGGGACTGGACATTGTTATGGTGACACTGCATGACACCCTGAGGGACACATTACTTTTGTGTCTATTAACCTTCCACATTGACATTCACAAGGCATACGTTGTCATTCACATTTGTCGGAGTACATGCGTATGACTTGTACATGTTTTCTCATTTGTCCTGATGTCTTTCTTCTCACCTGTCCACCTAGTATCACTAGTTCTGTACATGTATTTTGGACAGGTTACCTTCATACCCCTAACCTGTACACATTATGGGTAAACGCCTGACGTTTGACCTTTGCCCTTGTTACATTTGTCATAGTAATGTGCCTTTCTGGTAGATTGCTGGCAAGGCATTACGAACTGTGCGGTTAGATAATAGTGACTGACATTTCCATTACATGATTAGTAACACTCATAACATATTATTCCTGGCTACCAGTATTCTCACAATGTTCTGACTTTGTCTGGGGTATATCTAATATAGTCCCTATTTGTATTTCATGTACTATGCCTTAGTGCAGCTGTGTTATTCTGACAGTTTGCCAGTTATGGGTACCATCTTGGTCGTACGCATGTCCATCCATGATAATCGCCTACATGACACTGATATAGGGCCCTACATATTGCCAAAATGGTTTACGCAATATCCAGTGGATGGTTTGCCCCATTATTGAGAATATAGGCGTGTGCTATACCCACATCACTCCCACGGGGCGGGCCTATGAAATCTCTGCCAAACAACACCTAGGCCCATTTCTGCATACCCATGATTCCCATACCTGACAACCCTCTACAGTACCCATTACACATGTTTAATGTGTACGGTATTGAAGTGTGGAGACACTTATATGCACTCCCCACTCTCCGGATATTAGTTTGTACGTCATACATTCTATCGACACGTGTCATCACCCTTGCACCTGCTACTGTTGCATGTACAGCTATATCATATTTGCTGAGGTCACTTATTTTGCGTCAATGTCGGTTGACACTACGTATGGATCAATTTTTGGGGTCCTGCAATGGACACCTATCTGCATGTTTAAAGTGTAGAACTTGCTGGACTGTCACTTTCTGGCCAATGGTTTGGAATGCAGTGGTGTATTCACCTTTCGTGCATGTCTGTTTGTCTACCCATATTAGCTATAACGTGGCCTATTTATGTACATATGTCATATCTACGGGACATAAGTCTGTTGTGTATACATATATACCTGTACAATCCTCATTTCATAACTTGCTTTGGTTTACGTCTGTGGATTATGTGTATACACATATATCTATATCCATACCATACCTTTCCACTGTACAGATTGTCGCAGAGTGTACAGCTGGTTGCCTCTTTATCTTCGGTGTGTTTTACATAAACCTGTGTCTATCTGGCAATGTAGTGGTATTTCATTTGAGACTTATGGTGGGGAATACTGGCAAGCAGTTCAGGTTACGGCTGCATACCCTTCAGAGAATCCATGCTACTGAAACACCCATTATTCTATCCACTTTCTATGTTTGTTCTGGCACATATCTGGGGTTTGTCCCTATTTGTACCGGTAGTTTGCATGCCTTTGTCCAGTTTCATACTTTACGGGGTTAACAGGTTTGAGCCATGTATAACTAACGTGGGGGAAACAGCATTCATTTACTATGCTGTGAGCGGATCACACACGCACAGGCGCACTTGCATTTCCTTATTGTGGGTTACGCATAGGTGCACATGCATATCCTTATTGTGGGTTACATATGTTTACTAAGTCTTTGTGCTTACGTGGGCTTTATTACTTGTGACAGTACCAGTATATTATCTGTAATCCGGTTAACGGACGTATGCGAAACACACGTTCACCTTTACATATTTAACTGTCTGTACAGCACAGACGCATTCATTACACTTTCACATTATATGTGCTGTAGTCGTAGTTGAACCGGGACTGCATTCACGTTGACCGGATGCTGTAACCACTATACGTTTGGTGTTCTGACTCATTTATATGCATACCAATAGTACATAGCTACATTAACATATGCCTCACCGCTTCACTTACGACACAGGCATCCATTCTCCTGCTGGGAAAAATGCGGTACTACATGTTACACATTCCGTATTCCCTACTGCTCTGGACCCAAGCTGCATATTTAATCACTGCAGGGATATTCAGAACCCCAAGGCTTATAGTCCTGACACATACAGGTCTTTAATTGTCAGGGTGTTCATGTGGTGATCTGGGTTTAGGCTTGTCCGCCTGGTGAATGGAACTGCCCTGACCGTGTTCAAATGTCAGACAAAGCACATGGACAGGGTTTGTCCATTTTAAACATTTTATCTGTGTTTACAGACACAGGTATTTGGGCACCTGTCAGCAGCTTATAATGTTGGCAATACATAATATGGGTGGGGGTGGTTACAATACATAATCCACGGTGAGTGGTGTTCCCATTCACATTTGACTATTTCCTGTATTCATTCTTACGAGGATTATTATTTTGCATATGACTTAACTATGAATTAACTACAGGTATGCAGTAGTACAGTCAACATATGTGATGGTTTGTTACAGTATAAATGTACGGACCTCTGTAATACTGGGGACTACCCCACATCCTTCACAACATTTCATGCTTATGTACATACTATTATTTTGTGAACTTTCAAAGTTTGTGAGAGCAGTAATTACATCTGTCCCTATTTGTCCACCCATCCTTTTAGGCTTTGTCCAGATTTTGTTGCTGTAATAGGTTGAGAGGTGGTGTCGGTATGTGATTGAGTTGAATATATACTGTCGATAATTCAGTGGGGAGTAGGGTTACCACTTGTTCCTCTTTGCGATGGGAGGTCCCACTTTGGACAGTTGTGTCCTGCGACGAAACCTAAGACATGGCAAATGTCCTGTGATTTTAAGACAAAAATATATTTCTTATTTTCTTTACTAGTTGCATGATACAGGTATTTTGTATCTGGTACACATTACTATTATTTGGGATAGCATAAGCTATTCAAATGCTATGGAATAAGCTTTTATCTTGGCATACAAGTGTAATTCTGTCCTTTGCACTGGCCAGGGGTATGTTTTATAATGCAGATTCTCACATTTCTACAAGGGATGTCCCACCTTGGCCATCTGAACAGGTGGCAACCCTAGTGGGGTGACCTGCATGGTGGACAGCTGTTCCATCCTGCGTAGTATGTTTTGCATGTCTGTGTAGAAACTGAACAGTACCATGACTACACATACATGTTTTGTCCAGATGTGTACAGTACTGGACACCGTGGTGTGTAAACAACTCTGAGGTTTCAACAGGTTACTTATCCCACGTGGGATGTACACACATTTTGCCGAAACATGAATGCGCAGGCATTTGGATTTACGTAACTGTGATGGGATGTTTACAAACATGGGATACATATTTGCAATCCTGACACTGGCTAGGACGATACTTCCTACTACTTATGGGGAATACTCGCTATGTGTAGGTGTACAGCTGCGCAAGGCTGGTAGCTGGATTTGGTGGACATTCGGACATGGGTGCGGGTTATGTGCTATACAGGGGTTGTTGCTTATTGCATTTGCATGTATGGGTTCTGCTTTTGGATATCCCTGTTCCGCATACAGCATCCTATGTGTATGTGATGGTTACGTTCCTGTTCATGTGTATAGCACATTTTAATATACATATGTTTGTATGTGTTTGGTATACAATTTGGACTGTCAGGTTTCTTTACGGTTGTTATATAGCCACAACTGCCCAGCTGTGTACTATCACTACCACTGTGGGACTGCTGGTGACCATGCCCATGGGGCTAGACATGTGTATTGGCGGTGCGCTGACATGATGCGCTTCACTTCCACTGGGTATAACTACTGACAGTGCAGTACATTACGGACACACGATTTTAAATATCATTTGTTCCATGGACGGAAACTCATATTGTGTTGCATGCATTTCTGTTTGGTTCTCCATTTTGTGTGGCCGGGAACTGTCTTGCATGCTTTGCATATGTTTCATTATCCACGGACACTGATAGGTGCGATTACTATTGCAGGCAGGCTATAATATTCAGCAGTTTAGGTTGCTCATCGCCAGCCGACATTGACACGCCTCCAGGCGCAGCTTAGTAATGCCCCATGCACTCGCGCACGTGTCCTATGCATGTGGATGTGGTGGCAGCGCACCTTCATTAATATGCATATGGCGCTACTACACCATTTATATGCCGCACGGCCGGCGTACGCCTTACACCGGCCTTGCGCCGAGCATCATGAATCCGGGGGTAAGTATATATTCACAGTGACATCAGGGTTCAAAATCACAGGAAATAATTAAAACAACAATGAAGGACAGTCTCAAATAAATAAAGAAAATAATATCTAAACTAAGGTTCACAATATTCCTGACTGTATCTAAGAGAATTACTATATGGTAAAAACTTACTAATAGAGCAGGGCAGATCAGGTATGTAGATCATAATATAAAGTATGCGATATAGCTTTAAGAAGCATGCAAGGCTGTACGTGCATGTATATAACCCACACACATGCAAACCCCTAGTGCCATTTTGAAGGTGCAGCCAGGGAGTGAGCATGCATGGTCACAGTTGCTAAGTTACTTAAGTTAGTCAATAGTCAACAATATTAATGTGTTTGCATGAAATAAAGCTGCTTGAACAGAACCGATGAAGACTCTTTATTCGCGTCCCAGACATGAAAGTGACATGGTGTCAAAAGCAGCAAGGAAGAGAGAAGAATGTTTGGAGCAATGAGGTGCAAAGATGACAGTGAAGGTAAAACTGAGAGAAAAGTGTACAAACACAGCCAGAAAGAATCAAAGGTAATGAGAAATAACACAAACTATTTATTCAATATGAAAGACAATAAAGGGGTATTACAAGGGCACAAACCACCTATCAGGCAAGTGGAAAGTACAAATAATTTGTGGAAATGATTAACTGTAAAGCAAAACAAGTATGTTTAAAGCAGAACGAATAAGTTCAAGGCAAAGTTGGGCATGTTTAGAGTAAAACAAGCACAAGAAGTGTACTGGCCATAAAAAGGGCTTAAACGAGCAAAGCAAACATAATAAGAAAGAAAAAGAGCACATGAAGCAAAAATAAAACAAGGCAACTATATATGTTTTGGCAAAGTGCTGTATTTGGGCATAACTATGACTTTGTATTTTATCAAGGGCATAACTAGAGTTATTTGAAGTATCTCAAAGTGTGTAAAAGTGCTTACAGTATATGCTTATTACTGTGCATGTATTTCAAAGAGTTTATTGTGTGCAAGGTGCAACTATTTTGTGCAATACAGTCAAAGTATAGCCATTTCAAAAAGTTTCTTGTGCTGAGTGTGTCTATTCGCAAAGTACCACCATTACAGAGTGCTTCTTGTACTGTAGAGAGTTGCCTAGCAAGGTACCACTATTTTGGGGACATTTCAGTGTGCTGTATGCAGCTATTCTCAAAGTGCAACTACTTCTAAAAGTTATTGAGTTTAAGGCAACAGATGGTTGATTTATTCACATTGTGCAGTTGCTTGTCATGTTTCTTACACTGACAAAAGGTGCTTTCTTACAAAAGATGACATTACAAGAGTATTACAGTGCTTGTGAGTTATTCAGTTGCATCGTAAAGTTCTCAAATGTTTCTTAAAATGATGGCAAATGACTTTAGCATTTTCACCCTTACCACATTACAAAAAATATCAAGATGCCTGAGAAGTTTATTTTGCAAAGTTCAGTTATTCGAAAGTACTACAAGTTTCTTTATTCATGTAATTCTGAAAAGCCCAATGAAGGTGAAAGTTCAGAGAACAAAGGCATTAGACAATTACTGGCAGTAGTTCTGGCATATGTGCATGTGTGGATGTTTATGCTTATTTGCAAAACCTTTCGCTGGTATGTGTTAATATGGCAGACAGATTTTGAAACCCCCTACCACTTGTATTTGATCAGAATATTGCAGAGAACTGGAGAATATTTGAGCAAGAGTACAATATTTTTATACAAGAAGCTTATGCAGATAGAGATGCATGCAAAAGGGCATTCATTTTGCTAAACATAGCAGGGTCAGAGGCCATAGAAAGAGAGCATTCATTTATGTATGGACCAGCAGTGTATGAAGGAGAAGGTGTGGACAGCCATATTGTTGTACAAGCTGAATCAAGGGAAGACCCCTGCATGTTTGAAGTGCAAGTTCAGAGAAATGTGTAACCCTCAGACAAATATTAGATTAGAGAGGCATTTGTTTTACACAAGAGATCAGAAACCAGGAGAAACATTTGCAGCTTATATAACTGACTTGAGAAACAGAGCTAAAACGTGTCAATTTGGAGATTTTAAAAGATGAGCTGATAAAGGATAGGCTTGTATATGGTATTAACAGTGCTGATGTGAGAAAGATTTTACTTCGTGACAGTGATTTAATGTTGAGCAAAGCCACAGAGATTTGTCAAATCCATGAGGTGATAGAAAAACACGAATGACAAAAGCATGGTTTCAGATGGCTCCAGAGCACTTTTAGATAGTATGCAACATGTGGCAAACAAGAGCAGGCTTAAGCACGTGGCAGTTACAGGGTTTCCAAAGAAGCCATGAGGTTTTCTAGAAAGTTCCAAGAAAGATGTAAGCTCTAGAGCCAGCTCAGTGCAATACAAGCATGAATCAGCAAAACCCAAATTTACCTTTATTGTTAACTGCCGCAGTTGTGGTGTGAATCATGAGTCTAAAAGAGAGAAGTGCTTAGCATTTGGTCAGCAATGTCACAAGTGTAAAAAATGGGAACATTTTCAAAAGTTTTGCAAATCAAGTAAGCCTCAAACAGTTGTAAAGAAAGGTCATGCAAAGAAGCAAGTTGATTAAGTAAAGCCGAAGCAGTCAGCTTTCTGTGTAGATGGTGTATCAGTGCTTGGTGAAAGAGTTGATGCAGTAAATCTATTAACAAGAAGTGAAGTGTTTTGCACTGTCCGGATTAATGGAAGTAGACACTGGTTCAAAGTGCAATGTTATATCGTCAGACGCATTTGCTAGAGCGGGAACTAAATGAACAACTCGATGTAACCAGTAGTGCAAGACTTTGCTTATGGAGGTGAAGAAATTCAAACCAAAGGTTTAGTGATACTTTCATGTTATTTGGCTAACTGCTATAACTTTTTTTTCTATGTGGTACGAAGACTGGTGCAATATTTATTGAGTCTCAAAGATAGTTTAAGAATGAATCTGCTTTATTTTGCTAAAGAAGTCCACACATAAGTGCATTTCCGAGTTCTAATTTTTCAGAAGCTATTTTCTCTGAGTATGCTGATGTTTTCAATGACAAGTTAGGCAAACTTCCAGTTGTGTATTCCATGATATTAGACACAGAGGTCACTCCAGTAGTTAGACCAGTAAGAAGAGTTCTGGTAGCTATGCAAGATAAAGTTAAGGCTCAGTTAGATAAAATGATGCAGCAAGGTGTGATTTGTCCAGTCACAGAACCAACTGAATGGGTGTTGTCCATGGTAGCCACTCACAAAAAAGGCTCAGATCAAATCAGAATATGTATTGACCCAAGAGATTTAAACAAAGCATCAAAAAGACCACATTATCCAATGTGCATAGTCGAAGAAGTTGCAGCTCTAATACCAAATGCCACTGTATTTTCTGTTTTAGATGCAAAGAGTTCATTTTTGTAAGTGATGCTGGATCACAAATCCTCATTTCTAACTACTTTTGGTACTCAATTTGGTAGATACAGATTCCTAAGGATGCCATTTGGAATAAATTCTGCAAGTGAAGTCTTCCAGGGTGCAATGGAACAAAAATATTTTCTGGTTATCCTGTGATCCCTAGACGATCTAGTGGTTGGAGGCAATGGTGAAGCAGAGCATGACAGAAACCTCAAGAAAGTTCTAGACAGAACACGTGAAGTAAACTTGAAGCTCAATCCTCTAAAGTGCAAATTCAGACTTCAAGAAGTAAAATATGTAGATCATTTGTTTACAAGTACAGGCTTGAGACCAGACACAACAAAACAAGCAGCTATTCTTGAAATGTCAGCAGCAGATAATGCACAAGTATTACAGCATTTTCTGGGCATGGTCAACTGTTTAGACAAATTTGTACCAGACTTCAGTGAGTTGACAGCATCTTTAAGAGAGCTCACATGCAAAAATGTTGCATGCTCATGGTTGGAACAGCTCCAGAATGCCTTTGATAAACTCAAGAAGAAAATTGCCAACCCACCTACATTAAGATACTATGATGTAAACAAACCAGTTACACGTTCCTGTGATGCTTCAAAATTTGGTCTAGATCCAGTTATACTTCAAGAGGGCAGACTAATAGCCTATGCATCCAGAATGCTCACCCAAACCGAGATGCAGTATGCTCAATTTGAGAAGGAACTTTTGACAATAGTATTTGCATGCTCCAAGTTTCATGATTATATTTATGGTCAAGCTATTCAGATTGAAACTGATCATCAACCTCTAGTTACTATTCTAAAGAAGCCTATGCATTCTGCTCCAGCAAGATTACAAAGAATGATGCTTAAATTGCAAAAGCAAAATTTCAAAATGTTTTGCACTAAAGGCAAATTGCTCTAGCTGGCTGATACATTATACAGATCACCTAGGATTACAACAGAAAAGCTCACCACAGAAACATTTGATTTTGATATGATGTCAGTGCATAATTTTATCACCACTAGACTTGATGAGTTAAGAGATCACACTTAGACTGATCTGATTTTGCAGAAGCTCAATCACTATATTAATGTTGGATGGCCGTCAAAGCAATCTATCACCTGAAGTGCAAACCTATTTTCCTTACAGAGATGAATTGTTGATGGAAGATGGCATTATTTTAAAAGGTCTTAAAATTGTTGTTCAACAAGAATATATCCACATTTTGTATTGTGGTCACCCAGGTTCCACATCTACTAAGAGAAGAACAAGACAATGAATATTTTGGCCTTCATTACCAAAAGACATTGATAGAGTTCTTATTTCTTGTTCAGTATGCAATAGTACTACATCACATTTGCAAACAGAAACACCTCAATTAAGTCCAATTCCTGAAATTCCTTGGTCTACCATAGCAATTGATATCTTTGAGTGGAACAATCAACACTACTACACAGTACCTACAAAAAGCTTCTGACACCATAGCATTCCCCATCTCTATCCTAATCCATAGAACACTAACTGATGGAACCCTCAATCTGGAAAATATCCCATGTTATCCCACTCCCCAAAGGTGGAAGTTCAACAGAACTGTCCAACTACTGACCCAGTGCCATTCTCTCACCACTAGCCAAATTAATGGAGAAGTGTGTTCATAAGCAGCTTGGATTATCTAATTCAGAACGGTATGCTTGCCAACTCTCAGCATGGCTTTAGGCCACATCACAGCACCCCTCCACTCTCCTTTCTTTTACAAATACCATATTCCAAAATAGGAACAACAACAGGCTACCTTCAGTCCTACTGCTAGACCTGTCGAAGGCCTTTGATATGGTCAACCACAAATTACTCATCCATTCCCTAAAATCCATCTTCATAGATAACCATGCTATTCAGTGGTTCCTATTCTATCTGAATGGCAGACAACAGGTGGTATTATCGAAGGGCAAACTATCCACCCTGCTACCTCTCACACTTGGTGTCCCTCAGGTCTCTATTCTAGGTCATCTATGTTTTTCTATCTTCATCAGCAATATTCATACTTTCATTCCTGATGCAACCTGCATTCAATATGCAGACGATTCTACCCCAATCTGTATGGCCTCCTCCCGTTTAGACCTACAAACCTTAACACAAAACACATTTAACACAGTTGAAAATTGGCTCTCTAATCACTGTCTGTTCTTACATCCAAACAAAACTAAACTGCCCCTCTTTACCCCCACCAGTAGATCCACCCCATTTTCCTTCTCCATAACATCCAACAACAGTACCGCTATCTCTCCAGATGACCATACTAAGCTTTTAGGAGTAATAGTGGACAATAATCTCAAATTTGATATGCATATCAATAAAACTATAAAAACATTAATAAGAAGCTTGGTGCATTATATAGAAGCAAACCTTTTCTAACTCCATTAGCTAGGACTGCAATCACCTGCTCACACCTACTCTCTACCTTTCTATATGCCTCCCCCATACTCTTCAACTTGAGCAAAACTGAACTTAATAAACTCTCTCACTGTTGCAACCATATTGCCAGATTTGCCATAGGCATCACTGTCAAAACCTCAGTCTTCTCAGGTGGCTAGAACTGCCTAGCCTACTTCTGTTCAATCAGCTTATACCAGCACACAAAATTCTTTATCACCCTGAAAGTACTCTGGCACTCAAAAATATCATAAAGCCATACAGTAATTCAAGGCAACTACGATCATCCAATAAACTGTTGGTCCAAACCCACAAAGTCATTAACTCAGCCGGTGACTCCCTGTTTGCCAACATCATTGGTAAAACTTGGAATTCACTTCCATCTAACCTTACCCTCGAAGCTTCTTTAAATCTGTTCAAACAGTATTTTAAAGAACACTGGCTTTGTCCGTGTACTAACCCTGATTAATCACTACTTATCCAATGCCTTATTTAAATTAATATTGTACGCATTTCTTGCTCATAATAGCTTGCTGCAACCTGTTATTTTTTTATACTATTGCACACTGTGTATATTGTGAGTACCTACTAGAGGGCTTTGTAAATATGTTTGACTCATATCTGTTATGTTCTATCTGTGTTACCTGGAGCTTTTCTCCCCGGGCTTCCGCTGAAAATGGTCATATATCCAGTCGGATTATCCCGGTCAGCAAATGTAAAATAAAATAAAATAATAAATAAAATACTTAGTTCTGGTAGACTCTTATTCAAATTGGTTCGAGATTGCTCTACTACCTAACCTCAGCTGCTGTTACTATTAAGTTGAAATGTCATTTCTCAGTTCATAGTAGTCCACACAACTTTTTTCTGACAATGGTACTCAATTTACTAGCCAGTTGTTTCAGAAATTTGCAAAAGAATGGGACTTCGTACATGTCACTAGTAGTCCTGAATACCCTCAGTCCAATGGTCTAGCTCAACAAGCAGTGAAGAGTGCAAAGCAATTACTTGAAAGGTCAAAGCGTGACAATACCGATGTATTCTTGAATTTGCTTAATCTCAGAAACAGGGTCTATATTAGATGAATGAACGATCAAAATGTCGAGTACAACATGCTCAACACACTTTAATCGAATGTTCATCTAATCGGAAGCTGTAAATATCTAAAATAAGAGTTTTGAATGTTTTTAGTTGGCTATGCATCAAGTAATTCAGCTCTGACATAAGTACGTTAAGACAATGCAAACGTTTTGCAACTGTTATGAAAGTCGAGCCTCACTTAACGTATATCCTGTAATCAGTCACGAGACATTAATGAATAGAAAATGTATGATGCATTATGTATTTAACATAAATAGATTTCAATTTAAAGTTCTTAATTAGTAATTTAAAGGGTGTAGTATAAATTATCTGAAAGTTACAGTTACATTCTGATGCTCATGTATTGAATTACACCATGGCAAACACCAGCTGTTTTTCCCCTGGAGCTGTAGGAGAGTACTACCAGTGTGTAATATCACAAAAATGGAAAGATATGTTAACTGTTGATGGGTATTTGTATGCTTTAGAAAATGTTTTGAAGGACAAAAAGTACTGGAGGTATAGGTTTAAGCTGAGAGAAGGTTGTAAGGGCCATGCAGTAACTAAGTGTGACTTATCTGGTGAGTTATTATTGAAGGACACAGGGCACCATCATGTGTCTGATGCAAGTGAAATTGGAAAGTATATTGCTCGCGATAAGTTAAAGCAATCTGCACGCACTTGCAGGGATACTCCTGCATTGGTTCCAGATGACATAACAGCAAGCATATCTACTGAATATACGGTTGCATTGCCTAGCAGGAGATCAATGTTGCAGCACATCAACAGGGTTCGCCATAGCAGATTAATAAGTTATTCTCCTGTTTCAACTACTTTAGACAATATACATCTCAGTGCTTGTACATAAAAAGAAGGCTGTTTTCTACAAAAATGAATGGTTGATTTACAAAACAACATCCATGTGCTAGTCTTTTCTACAGCAGAGAATCTGCATGATTTAACTGCGTCTCCAATATGGCTAATGGACGGAGTATTCTTGACAAATGGCCTTTTCTGTAGACAGTTGTATAGTATACATGGCTTGTTAAAAGTTGGTGGTAATACTAAATGAGTTCCCTTGGTTTTCTGCTTAATGAGTAAGAGCTCATATAAATCTTACAACTTTATGTGGCAGTGCATTTCAGACTTGTTGGCTAGTGTTGACCTAACAAGTGTCAGTAAAATTTATTTTATCTGACTTTGAAATTGCAGCAGTTCGAAGTGTTAACAGTAACTTCCCAGATGTAATTTCTAAAGCTTGTCTGTCCCACTTTGCACATACAATTTGGAGAATGTTGCGAAGTTTAGGGTTAGCTAGTTTATATGGCAACTCTCAATTTCCAAATATCTGTTAAAAAGTTGATAGCGTTGTCATTTTTAAATGAAGATGAAATTTGTTCCTGCTTTTTTATTTTATCACAAGCTTTTCCAACTGAAGGGAAAGAGTTGCTTTCCTACTTTTCAAACATATATGTGCTAGGGCACGTTCGAAAACAGAAAACTAGACTAACATCCTGTTCTAGATTTCCTCCCATGTTTCCTATAAACTTATGGAGTGTCTCTCGATTAAATGCATTTTCTTTGCCATGAACTCAAAACCATATAGAAGGATGGCAAAGATATATTAGATGCCTATTAGGATGAAGGATTTGTGACATTCCTTCTGTTTTGTCTGTTCTAGTTAGGGAGCAAAACAAAGTGAATGAGACAAGGCTGAAATTAAAATGTGCCGGTCCTCCTTCCCCTAAAAAGTGAAAGACTATATTGAGGTAAGAAAGGCTCCAAAATGTGTTAAAAAACAAAGAGGAATATGGCACAGATCAGTTTCTCAGTGCTATTGCAGTCTTGCTGAAGGTGTAATAAACTGTATGTGCTTCACTACCGGGAGACAGTTGGGTATTTTATTTATTTACTAAAGCAACAATTTTGCTTTATTCATTCACTGTAAATAGTGTGATACTCACTATTAACATGGACAATGTATTGCAATTTTATTTTTATTTACTTTGTGGCACAAAGACATACTGTACAGAATTAGGAGATTAGTTGCACTGATAGCACGTATTTAGCTCGTACGTCACTAGGGGGAAGGTGTTGGCCAAACATAATTTTTCGATGTTGTGATTTTCATCCATTTCAGCTTCCGATTAGATGAATGTTCGATTAAAGTGCATCGAGCATGTTATACTTCACATTTTGATCATTTGTTCATCTAATATAGACCCTCAGAAACATATCCCGTAATGATATTCTTGGCTCACCTGCTCAAAAACTACTTTCCAGGCAAACTAGAACTATGCTACCTATTTCTTCAAGTTTGTTGCAGCCTACAATCTAAGAACACTGAAACCATCAAGGCTCAATTGTAATAACCAGAAATCTAGTTATCACCGATTGAGCAGATTACTTTGTACGTTGAGAGAAGGAGATATAGTATGCATACAGACAACAAAAGTTTTGATCAAATAGGACAGATTACAGGCATCTGTGCCGAGCTGAGATCTTACTTTGTAAATTCCGAAGGAGTGGAGTATAGGAGGAATCACAAACATTTTCTTTCTGTATCAGAAGCATCATCATCATTGCAATCACAACATTGTTTCTGTGATGCGGACTCTAAACCAAAGAGTGAGTTAGACTCTGATTCCAGACCAGAATGTGCTCAAAATTCTGACTCCATTCCAGAAAGTAATTCGAACATTCCACAGTCAACCATTTTACACAAACTGTTCCAGCTTCTAAATCTAATACACAGTTTTATGTCATATGATTTGGATGAGTATCTAAACCATGTGTGAAATACGCAGCAACATGGACTTGATTGTACATACCTATATATTTAATATTGTATAATGCATGACTATGGGTAAACTGTGATTTCGGCATGCCAAACAGTCTCGTAACAATTTCATGGCCTAGTTCTCAAAGAAGGAGGATGTAGATCATAGTATAAAGTGTGTGCTATATCTTTAAGAAGCATGCAAGGCTGTACATGCAAATATATAACCAGAACACGTGCAAACCCCTAGTGCCATTTTGCAGCCAGGGAGTGAGCATGCATGATCACAGTTGCTAATTGTATATAAGTTACAGTCAATAGTCAACAATATTAATGTTTGTATGAAATAAAGCTGCTTGAACACATCCATGAAGACTCTTTATTTGTGTCTCAGACATAAAAGAAACAAGGTGGTGAAGGGTTCTTCTTGTTGTGAGGTCCAAGACAGAATACAGAATGCTCGGCCTCACTAAGAGACTTCTCAAAATAATATCTAAAATATTACTGCTGGGATAGCTTGCAGAATTATATCACTTCTTGTCAATTGACTCCTAGTTCCCAGGCAAAACCCCCACTGCTGAAGCTGGCATGACTTAGCACCTACCTATAAAAATATACATACAAGGGCTTTTTGGTCAGATGTTTGGCAGGTGCTGGAAGTCATAAAACAACTGCATTCCTTCATGTTTTTAGAGCAGTAATTAGTTTGCCTCAAAGACAATACAGAAAGCCAATCCCAGCATAGAATTTGTGTCTTTGGATGCATTGAAACCTGTGAGGTAGCCTCTTTATAGCCTAGCCTATAAAGTAATTTAATTTCAGATATCTTTTCTAAAGCTTGCTGGACTGAGTTTAACCCTCCAGTTTCCTTTCCTAAAACGGATACATTTAAATAGTTGCAATAGTGCATGTACATTTCTGTTCTCTGCAGTAGGCACACTGCAGTTACATTTCAAACACAGCACTTTAAAAATATCTTTTCAAAACAAATGTCTGTACAAAGCAGTTTAATATACACATAACATACAGTTCTAATACATTTGTAACAGCAGCATCTTGTATAACCCACAGTTATAATACATTTGTAACACAAGCATATTGTATAAATCAATTTGATATTCACAAATGACATATAATTAATTACAAAATTCCAGCTAGCTGTGCTGGCAGTACTGCCATTCATCACACTTCTCCACCCTGAAGACTCAAGCTAGTTTTTCAAGCGACCCTTGAGAAACATTGCTTGAGAGGGATGAGCCTATCTGGGAGTACATTACCACATACCCTGTCTTGAG
Source organism: Protopterus annectens (assembly GCF_019279795.1). NCBI lineage: Eukaryota > Metazoa > Chordata > Ceratodontiformes > Protopteridae > Protopterus > Protopterus annectens. Next base: position 519,472,100 of record NC_056740.1, on the reverse strand, counting down.
ATCCCAGCTGCCTTAGCATTGATGACTTCAGTACAGTGCTGTACTGTCATATTATATGTCTGCAACACGAGGCTCTACCATAGTAACTTGTTATTTTGCTGGCTGGCTTGCTGTAGCCATAAATCACCTCATACTCCTCCTGCCGTCTACTGCAAATACTTAGCACCATGGCCTCCCTATCATGGTATGGTTTCATGGTGTTAATATGGTACAGTTTGTGCCCCTGCCTCCTGCCTAGCAGCTCTACCATGTAGAATACAGCACTGACCTTACTTACCTCTTTGAAGGGTCTCTCCCAAGCTGCCTGTAGCTTGTTGTGTCTGAATAGAATGAGAACCATAACTTGCTGCTCCACAGCAAACTCTCTGGCTCAAGCATTCCTATCATGCTAGACCTTTTTCTGCTGTTGGGCTTCTGCCAGGTTCTCATGGGCAAGCCCATAAGTTCCCTGAGCCTGGCCCTGAGGTTTAGGACATATGCCACATCAGACTTCTTGTGCAATTGATACTCACCTTCCCACTCATTGCGAATCAAATCTAGATGTCCCCTTACGCCATGCCCATACAGTAACTCAAAAGGTGAGAAACCTATGGATTCCTGGGGCACTTGTCTGTAATCAAACAACAGATGGGGCAAATATTTGTCCCATTCCCATTTAATCAGGTCTGCAAATGCCCGTAGGATGGTCTTTAGTGTAGAGGTTAACCTCTCCACAAGACCATTAGTCTGGGGATGATAGGGGGTGGTATTTAGGTGCTTCACCCCGCAGTGTTTCCAGAAACATGCCAGCAGGTCTGACATGAAATTGGCACCTCTGTCAGTCAGTATTCATTTTAGGATACCTACCCTGCTGAAAATCTCTAACAAAGCATTTTCCACCTGTTCTGGCTCGATGGAGGACAGAGCCACCACCTAAGGGTATCTGGTAGCATAATCAACTACCACTAAGATATACTTCTTCCCTGTGGAACTTGGGGTACTCAGAGGCCCCACAATATCCATAGCTACCCTCTGAAACAGCTCCTCAAATCACAAGCAATGGCATCAAAGGAACTTTCACCTTGTCTCTTGCCTTGCCTACTTTTTGGCACTGCTCACAGGTTCTGCAGTACCCTCTTACATTGCTGGGATTCCCAGGGCATTATAAGTTCTACATAATATATGTCTCTTTGTGCACTTTATACCCATATGACCTGCAAAGGGAATATCATGGGCTATGGCTAGAAGTGCCAGACGGTAGGGTCTGGGCACTGCCAACTGCTGTATTACCTCACCTTCTAGCCCTCCCACAGGGGCCCACTATCTATACAGTAACCCTTTGTTTCAGTATACAGATTCCCCTTTTTGTTGAGAATCAGGTACCTGCTTTGCTAACACCCACAAGACTTGTAATGCAGGGTCTGAAAGCTAAGCCTGTCCCAACTCTCTCTTTGTAACCCTCCCCAGCTCCCCTTCCACTGTAATTCTGGTAACCATGTGCAGCTGTGGCTCACCTTCAGTCTTACTGCTACAGGTAGCTCCCTACCTGAAGTAGCCACCTCAGTAATCCTGGCTTCAAGTGTGTGATCTGTCTGTGTTCACCCCAGGCTACCAGACCCACATGCCTGTCTCCAAGTCTGACTGCATGTCATTGCATGCACACAAGGTACTGCATTAGAAAAATCATTCCCTGTCAGGACATCTACAGGGATATTATCAAACACACCTACTTGATTGCTTCCTTTTCCACCCTCCCAGTTAAGGTGAACCCTAGCCAAATGTATTTGAAATGGGATCTCTGTGTTCACAGTTGTTTTATCATCGACTTCAATATATATTCTGTATTTTTTTATTATTTTTGCTTGTGCCATATTAAAGAAAAGGAACTACAGTACTTGGAGTGGACTTACCTTCTTCCACAAGTGTCTTGGATTGTTGTTTGGTCTCCTACTTTTCCTGGTTTTGTGTTTGTACTCATGGCCTCAGAAGACCCAGCAAGTTCACCCATCACAGTACAAAGATGTAGGTAATCTTACCCTCCTTATAGGAACCCTTAGTCAGCAAGTTGAAGACATTGCTAGTCGACTTGATTCTATAACTAAGATTAATTTATCAGTGCATTCATTTAACCCTCCAAGTACTTCCCAACCACCTTTGGCCACTCAGTTGGCCCAGGAAGGAAGAGAGAGTAATAGAACCTTTTCCAGTACAGTAAACTGTCCAGTCAATGGTACTGCATGTAACACAGCTGTGGAGTTACAAAATAGACCACAAGAGTGGACACAAACTCATGAAACAAGATTTATGCACCAAGAAGTATCCTCAGGGCTTATTGGGGCTCCGTCACTGAAGACATGGCTGAAAGAGCCGGTTTCCCTTCAAACACCAAAGAGGAGTTCAGAAACAGAGCAACCAGCTAGGGGGGAAGGAGACATCATGCAGATGTTAAAAGAATTTGATCAAAGACTAGTAAAATATAAAAAATTGCATCTGGAAATAGCTTACTTTAAAGAGTGTATGAGTGAGAACATCATTCCTAAAGAACTGAGAGTTTGGCAGTTTCCTACAGGATCAGTGGGCGGTTCAGAGTTTCACCAAGAATTACTGAAACTCTTTGACAAACATGGCTATGAATTACAAGCAGTCATGTGCAAACACTATCAGTTATGGGCAGATAAATTAATGGAGGAAGCAACAATCCTAGACCAAAAAATCAAGGAAAATGTGGACTTTAATTTTTATTTTTTATTTTACATTTGTTGACCGGGCTGGTCCAACTGGATTTGAGTCCATTTTCAGTAGAGGCCCGGAGAGAAAATCTCCAAAATACATTCACTGATAAAAATAAACTACAGAAATTATACTTAGTTAATGAGCATTTAATATGTATAAATTTGATTATGAAAGATCATTCACCCGTATAGATCAGTACATTTCAAAAGTGAAAAATGGCAAGCTGGAAAAGCTTAACAGAGACAGACATGCCTATGAGACTGGTTCAGCCTATCCAAAGTCAGCTCCATCGCAATCCAGAGCTCTGATTGGCCAAATGAAAGCCAGAGGAGGTTCTACAGGGAATCCAACTCATCCAGGAAATACAACATCTAGAAAAGGAAAGCATGAGAACAACGCGCACCAACAGAACTGTTTGGATTACAAACCGAGGAACAGAAGTGCAAACAGAAGTCAGGAGGACACAGAACTGTCGAATTCTAGCAACAGACAACAAAATATGGTAATTTCTACACAAAGGGATGCCCCAAATGTTCGGCAACCAGCCTCAACTTACAACTTGGGGCAAAGGACTAAGAACATACTACAACAGGAGGAACAAGTGGAATCGCTGAACAACCCTGCAGTAAGTGATTCTAGGAACTGTAAAATTGTTTGCAGCACAAAGTGTTTAACTTTTCTGAGTTAACTGTAGACCTAATTCTGGTAGACATATTGGCTAAAGGGCATACATTTGTACCAACTCGTAGAGCAGACTTACCTAACACTTTATTTGACTTAAAACTGTTTATAAGAAAATTAAATTTAACAGTACTGCTGGGTCCAATCACACACTCAACACATTACACACTGCTAGTACTTACAACCCCCCACTACACCCCACACTGGCTTTGTATGAACAGATTTGTGAATTAGACATAACAAACTGTTTAAACAATGGTAAAGGTGAATGCTGGATTCAGCAACATCACTAGAAAAGAAAAAGAAGCATTGTCTTTACTAAAACAAGCCCCTGTAAGGATTATGCAACCTGACAAAGGGGCTGGGTTAGTAATAATGAACTATGAAGAGTATGAAGGTAGAATGTCCAGGATTTTACAAAGTGATGTTTATGTTGAAGTTTCCAGAAATGAATTGAATGCAGCATACAGGATGATTCGAACAATTTTAAATGATTTGTTTATTGAAGGGAAAACAGACATGGACCAATGCAATTACCTGAACATGCCAGCACCTAGAATCCCTGTACTTTTCAGGATTCCAAAAATACACAAAAGTATCACTGACCCACCCATGGGACCCCTAGTAGATGCCAGGAATAGTATTACATACTCCTGTGCTAACTTTGTAGACTACATACTTAAGAAATATGTTATGAAAGAGGGGCAAATATGTAAAGATTCATGGAGTTTTTTATTTAACATCAATAAACTGGAATTCAACATTGAAAATTGGAATTCAAAATTGAACTTCCTGACAGTTGATGTGAAGAACTTGTATTCATCAATCCCCCACCATGAGAGTATAGAATCCGTCAGTTATATGTTACGGAAGGGAGGGGCACCAGCAGAGGAAATCACACTTGTTGAAGTCATTTTAGACATTATTCTATCATACAGTTTCATCATGTTCAGTAACAAGTTCTACCTCCAGAAAATAGGGGTAGCAATGGGCGCACCTTGCGGGGCCAGTGTAGCAAATCTAGTGATGGCCTACTGGAAGGAGGAGTACGTGAAGAAATCAGGGCAGACCCCACATCAGATCCACTATTGCACCCATTAGTTGGATGATATTTTTATGCTAATAGAGGGATACCATGCCCAAGCAGAAGAACTGGTTTCATACTTCAAGAGTACCACACACTTTTTATCTTTCACATTTACTTTTATGAAAGATAACATCGCATATCTGGACGTTAACCTAAGCAAAGACTACACTAATAGTTGTTATTCAGCAACTATATACAGGAAAGACTGAAAATAACTGATAAAAGACAAGAAACCAAAAATCCAAACTAGTTGACCACAAGCCCAAAGAAAATAATGAAATGTATAACTTTTTAATAAAGCGCTTTTCATCAGCAAGAATACAGTAACTTCTTCAGATACCATCCAATTTGCAAATCTCTTTTTTTTTTAAACTTTGTTCAAAAGTCACATGATGCTAGTAAACCAATCAACCAACAAAAGTTTTATGCATCACCACTAGGATTAAAGTGACAGCCATACATGATTGGCATTTGGCCATGTACACAACAAATTTAGAATCACAGTTTAATTTGTGAGCAAGGTTAAAATTCATGTGGTTGATCGTAAAGGACCTTCCTACCTCTGCATATTGGCACATCCTACATGTGCCACAAGTGTATATACCTTTCAACCTACTGGAATAAGCAGGCACTTTACTCTCCAGAAGGTTTTTAAGGTTAGTGCCCCTTCTAAAAATTCAAATTGGTTTATCTCCCAATTTTTTAACAAGAAAGTTGTCATTACTAATCAGTTCCCAATTTATGAATAAAATACATCTCACCCTAGAACTGTCTTTACAATAAGTAGTTATAAAACTAATTATATAGTTAGACATTGAATTGTCATTCCTTACATCCAACTGTTGGTCCAAACTATAAGTCAAGATGTTATTAGGTGAACCACTAAAACGGGGACTGAAAGTATGAGCACAAAGTATAGGTTTGATTCCCCCTTGGTTTATTTTGTATTGAACTTCATCTACTAGTGAGTTGATTAAATCAATAGGGTAACCTTGCTGTTCGAACATGTTACTAAGTAGGTTGCACTCACTGATGAAATCAATGTCAAGAGAAGCCATTTTAGCCACCCTAATCAACTGACACTTAACAATGGAATGTTTTTGTGCTAAGGGGTGACTCCTAGTGAAATGGAGAAAAGAATTGCTATATTTTTTTTCCTGTATATTCTTGACACTAGTCTCTTGTTGTCCTCATCTTTAGTCAAGCTAATATCCAGATAGTCAGTTGACTTAGTACTAAAATTGGATGTAAATTCCAAAAAATAAGTAGTATGGTTTAAATAATTAACAAGTGACTGAGCCTGGGACATATTCCCTCTGAATACAATGCAAATGTCGTCCAAGAAATGGGTATAGTAAACAAGGTTTGTCATGTGTGGAGAATTGTTAAAGACAAACTTTCTTTCCCAGTATGCCATGACTAAATTGGCCAAACTGGCCCCACATGGCAAACCCATAGCAACCCCCCTCTTTTGTAAGAAGAACTTTCAAAAATGAAATAGTTGTTAGTTAAAATTATGTCTATGAGTTCCTCAGTTAAATGGATCTCAGTCACTGGTGCCCCTTTATTTTTTAACAGTAAACTCACCAATTCCACTGTTTCAAGGTGGGGAATAGAAGTATAAAGATCTTTGACATTGATCATTAAAAAAGTTGTTCTCGATGTCAAAGTCCATGTCATTTATTTTCTTCAAGAAAGTCCAAGAGTCCTTGCACACTTGAGTTTCAGATTTCAAATACTTCTGTAAGATATTATCTACCACCTTGGCACAAGGGTAAGTGATAGACCCACTACCATCAATAGGAGGTCTCATGGGTGGATTTCTTAGGTCTTTGTGTATCTTGGGAATACCAAACGTGACAGGTGTTTTAGGACATAAAGTTGTCATGTAATTGTAGGTGTCAATATCAATCTTGGCTTCCATAAATAGGTCATTCAAGTAGCCTCTAATGCGGTTGTAAGCTATATTCCTTTCATTCAATGAAACTTTAGAGTATGCATCACTATTCAACACCATATACATTCTAGTGTTATAGTCATTTAAATCGAATATAGCTAAACCCCCTCCTTTATCGGGCTTAATGGCCCTCACTTGTGCACGTCTCAGCATTTGTAACGCTAAGTCTTCCTCGTAAGAGACATTGTCCTTACCATGCTGTCTATTCGTAACAAAATTATGATGAATAAAGGTTCGATGAATTAAATGTTTGATTAAGTGATATAGATGTGTTTATTCACCTTAATGACATGCCCACATACTACATTACATAAGTCCATGCATTTACCTATTTTATATTAATGACACCATACAAAAATATATATCCACAACATATGTTTATTTATTTATTGAACATTTGTTTACTAGGAAAGTCCAACTGGGACAGAACCCATTTTCAGTGGAGGCCCAGGGAGAAATGCTCCAGACACGTTTCTGGAAATATATGAATCAAGCTTCCCCAAAAAAATCAGAACCTTTACACTCATTCCTCCAAAACAGCTACAACCACTTAAATTGAAGCCATAACTAAAAATCACTTTGAACTTAAATGCAATATAAATAAGTAAACAACAAAACCAGTCAGAAAATGGCATTATTGTCAAAATAGATCTAATCCTATATAACTAAAGTGAAGAAGATTAAAACTCATAAAGAAAGAATACTGAACTATAAAATGGTGAAATCTAATACAAGTCTCACTAAACTATGAATGTAATACAGCCTTACCTGAAACCCTAATACAAATCTCACTATGCTATCAGAATTATAAAATATTATAAATCATCTCAGAACTATAAAACACACAGCTTACGAAATCATTAGGTTTCCCTTTAAAATGAATGAGTAAGAGTAATGAAAGCTTACAAAAAGTAAAGAAAAAATAGACAAATGGAGTATTTGGTGTTTTATATCATGTGATACATATAGTATCTTAAAACCTTACACTGGAGGACAGAGGTTAATGATTAGTGGCTTTACCACTCATCCAAAACTCCTTTTCTAATCTTGGGAGCATAGATATTTCATGTTCCACACTTCAGACCCCTATGCATCTGTGTGTGTGTGTGTGTGTGTGTGTGTGTGTGTGTGTGTGTGTGTGTGTGTGTGTGTGTGTGTGTGTGTATATATTATTATAGGAGGTTACTAGGGTATTGACCCGGAGGTCATTTCAAGCCTAACTGTTTCATCCCAATGTAATACTATAGATACAATAGTCAATACCCAGGACTGCATTTACTAATGACTGCCAATGTTCCAGAGAGTTGTGGGCGCTATCCCAGGTAAGAATATACGGTGCCTCATCTACTTGTCCAGGTTCCTTTTGAATAGTGTCATAGAGGTGCTCTGCTTCACATGAATTGGCAGCCTATTCCAAAGATGTGACAGTTGATGGGAGACAAATCTGTACCTCCAGCACGTCCTATTTAAGTCGCAAGCCATATATAGGTCCCTGGGATCGGTAGTTCTAGTCCCATTTGATTTATGGATGTGCAGCAGATTCATTAGGTTTGTGTTGGAGATTGCTCTGTAAGCCAGGCAGAAGTCTTCCCTAAGAAGTCTATATGATACTGAGTATAGTGACAGGGAGTTTAATCATTCAGGGTAAGGCATGTGCTGGAGTCCCTTGATCTTCTTAGTTAGAAACCTCCATACATATTACATCTCTGACCTATGCAGAAAAAATAATAAATAAATAAAAAAATACATAATTTACATAAAAAAAACATTAAATATAGCTCCCAAGAGGCTGTAACCAGTAAAACTGTGTGATTTACACTTGTAGAAAGCAAGTTATAGTGAATGATGATGCAATAGTGTAAATGTTAGCACATGTAGTTATAATAGTACAGATCCAAGACAGTTTGGATATTTTAGATAGAAGCCTAGTGTAGGCTATAAAGTTTTTTCTGACATTTAGGGTTATTTAATATGCTTTAAATAGACATTTAATGTTGGAGTAGTTTTATGGTTAAACTTAGAACCTATTATGAGCCCCAAGAATATGCATGTATGGTAGGCTATCATTTTAAGAGGCGTGAATGAACTAGGCAGTATAGAAAAAAATTGAGGGCTCTCTTTCATGTAATGAGACAAGTTTCCACTACGGGCTTATATAATTTATGTTTAATCTCTTTTTTTATATTAGAAGATGTCTTATAGGAATATTTGGATATGTTAGTATGCCGTATATTCAGTTTACTAGGGTGTTCGATAAACATCCGTTTTATGAATGAGGCTTGTTGGGCAGGGATAAATGATGGATCCAGTTAATTATTCATCACCATCCCTTGTATAGGGTATGGAACATCACTTGATTAGTACTTTAGAGGTTAGAAGTTGTGTTTTTAAAGAATTTATTTTCTGTAAAAGTTCGTACTTTGTCCGAACGAAAAGTGTGTATTAAAATATCAGCAACTTAACAGTATTTGCTTGCAGCTTCTCTCTTTTGCCTTGGATGTGTTTGTTTTGTCTCAGTGAGTTTAGTGTTTTTTTCGTTTTTAACAAAATAATTTATATTCAGTTTGCTAAGTTTATCAGTAATGCCAGAGTGTGGGATTGTGTCAAAGTCCTTTACCAAGTCAAGGTATGCTATGTGCACAGATTTGCCCTTGTCAATGGCCCTGGTCACATTTTCGAAGAAATCCACCAGGTTTAGCAGGCAGGATCTGCCCTTGACAAAGCTGAATTGGGTCAGATCCAGGGTTTGGAGGTCATCTATGTCTTTATTTATGAGGTCCACGATGATACGTTTCATGGCTTTACAGATGAGGCTGGTAAGACTTATGGCTCTATAAATCCCTGGGTCTGTTATTAGGCCACCTTTGTGGAGGAGAGTAACTGTTGCTGTTCTCCATTCTGCAGGAACAAAGCCAGTGGTTAGACTGTGATTGAATAGGGTACTTAATGGGGGATGCTAGTTCTTGTTTTAGTTTGTGTAGAAGACAGCCTGGGATACCATCTGGTCCCATAGAGGCTGTGTTTTTTGCCTTAGACAAGGCTTTATTGATCTGCTCTTCAGATATGTAGGGTAGGGGGAGAGTTGGGGCAAGGTTTGTGATAAGTTTGGAGGGGATAAGGGAATGAAATTTTCACCAAATCTGCCTGCTAGCAGGTTTGCTATCTCTGTGGGATCATTTATCACAAACCTTGCCCCCAACTCTCTTTGTTCTTTGTTGGCATCTGAACAATTTGTTCCAGGGCATGTGAGTTAATAAAGTAAAGGAATGTTTGCACAAGCGAGTTAGGGCTAGAGTAGCTTTCCCAGTTGATGGTGGGATAATTGAAATCCTCCATGACAGTAGTGTTTGGCAGTATTTGGACTGACTTCAGTTTGGTCAAGTAGGCCTCATGCACATTATGATTCATGGAGGGGAATCTGTAACTATCTATGACTTGAAGTAATCTGAACTCCATGGAGTTGTCCAGTCTAACTAGTCAGGAGGTGAATTTATCTCTACTATAGATGGAAATACCACGTCCTTTAGTCCTCACACATTCATTTTGCAGTGTGAAGGTGTGGAAGGCATTGTAGTCTTGCAAGACCTTGGTACTCTCTGAAGCCATGAACCAGGTTTCTATGACTCCACAGACATCTACATCCTCTATTGATAAAAGTGCTTCCAGAGTGTGTAGTTTTTTTGTTTATGCTCCTAGCATTTACCAGAATAACCCTTATTTTGTTATGGTTGGCAATTTTCACATTGGCAATTTTGTTTTTGAGACCTTGCCTAAAAAAGTAACTATGGGGGAGGCAAGAGCCTTTGCCAGCAACCAAAAGCCTAGTAGTGCCAGGTGCAAACCGTCTCTGGAAAAACAACGAGGTTTGTCGACCATGTCATTCAAGGCTGACAGAAACTGGATCCCTTTTGTATGACACCAAAAACTAAGCCAATTATTGAAATTGATTATTTTTTTTTGTTTATACTGTGGCATCATTCTAGTTGAGTGGTAATATGCTGCTCAAGGCTAGGGACATACCTGCCAGGGACACATACTCAGAGAGCTCAATATTGTCTGTCTTCATACAGTCCAGTGAGGTATGTCTCAGGTTGTTCACTTCAACATGAGCTATGACAGGATCATAATAGTACTTGTTTCCAAGAGTCCTGAGTGCATGGGTGATCTGATGAATCCTGGCACTGGACAAGCAGATGACCGTGACTTTCTCCTTATCTAACCTGGTGAGTGGGACATCCATGTGTCTCACTATGGAGTCACCAATGACATGAAAATTTGTTTTTTTAGTATTACACCTTAAGGGCTTGGTAGGTGAGACACTGGTGTTGCTATGTATCTTGGGTGCTGTGGGAACTGTGTTAGTTTTAACAGTCTTTTGTTTTGGATGTCTCTGATGTTTTTGGTAAATTTTTTGAGAGAACCTCTGCGTATGCTGGTTTATGTGTTGGATGTGTACTGTGTGTATGAGTGGTAGTACTATGTACATGAATAGTGGTGGGTGAGTTGACAACCTCTTCAGTGTTACTGTTTTCAGTGTGAGAGAGCAGGGATTCAAGATTTTTGGTGTAGATACATCTCTCACACTCTCTACTAGAGTGAGTTATTAGTACAGAGTTGCCAGTGTACACAAGGCAATTGCTACACTGCCTCAGGAGACCCAAGACAACAAGGCTGGCAGGAGAAACAATGGTAGGCCAACTCTCCATAATGCTAGATTTGAGGAGCTGTTATCACAAAGGGGGTGCTTTCAGGACTGATTTAGGAGGTGCTCTGTAGATGAGTATTTCTGATACGTTTTTTGGCTGGTGGTTTAATAGGTCATAGCTCACTAGCAATACTTCGTAGACCAGAGATGTACTAAAGATGAGGACTAAAATAATGTACTACAGCTGTATCTAAGGGAAAAATTGTCACAATTATCTGTCTGGCTGTGGCACACAATTGTGAGGCAGTGTATAATGCTGTTTGATGTACAAACAAGCAAAAACCAGCTCAACCACAGGGCTTAAATACCAGAAGCTAAAAACTTTAAAAACAATAAAAAAAAAAATCAAAAGAACCAATGAGGTTGGTTACTCCAAGCCTTAGGAAGTCTTTGCTTTCACTTCCGGGTGAAGCAAGGTAGTGCCTGTTTCTGCTGTGAGTACTGCAGCTAGTGTTTCTTTTTCTCCTGTTGTTTCATCTGCTTTGCCTTCTATTACTGATTCACAGTCTTCTTTTCATTTAACAACTTTATTTGTGTCTCAGACATCTTCACAGGCTTCACCTGCATTGCATGACTCTGGTAATCTCTCTGTACTTGATTGGCGTGATGAAATTGAGTTTTAGCTCCCCCTACAGCTCTGCTGGTTACTTCTGCTAGTGCTGTGTCTTCTATTGCTTCTACATTTCTTTCTCAGGTCAAGTCTTATGCTGCTGCGGTGAAAATGGCAGTTTCTGCTTCTGGGAATCAGCCTAACTCTCTCAGGCAGTTCAGGATTGTTTCTAAGCCTTTGGTTCATCTCAAGTCTGCTTCCAGTCAGCTTCTTTTCATGTAAGTTTGGCATTCTTTATTGAAGCCTTTGTCTGTGTTTGTTCTGTCTTTGTGTGCAATTATTCACTGGGGGAGGGATGCTTTTGTTGATGCTTATTTTGAAGAGAAGGAGGCTGCTTCTACTTTTGTTTCTCATACATAAACATCAGCAGCCTTGGTCTGATTTAATGCTTTCTGAAGTAGATGTTTCTTGTAAGTGTAAACTTATTTTGGATTTTCATTCTATTTATGTTACAGAAGCACAAATTAGGGAGTATTTACTTTATCAGTATGCTGATGTTTTTTTCAATTAAGAAATCTTTTGATTCTGATGCTGGTGGAGTTTGGCATGGGGTGTGGGAGGCCTGGGTGGTTTTGCAGGTGATTGATTCTGGTGTTTCCCATTTGCCTGGTGTATGTTTGTTCATAGGTTCATAGGTAGGTACTAGGCTATTGGCCCTAGGGCCTATACAAGCATAGCCAAAAAGGTACCCTGGCTTTCGCCACCCATAAAAAAATATTTTCCTGTGCCCCTGTCAAGCAGAACCACAGAAGTGATCCCCGGGGTGAATTTCCTATTACCCATCCAATCATCAAGATTTTTCTTGAAGAGTGCTAATGAGGAGCTCTGTTTGACATAGATAGGTAGTCTGTTCCAGAGTATGGGAAATCTCTGGGACAGGAATCTATCCCTCCAGCATGTTCTGTTTATTGTGGTGACAAGGTTTAGGTCTCTAGAGCATGTAGCTTGGAGGGATTGGGATTTCTTTAAGTGGAGCATGTTCAACAGCTCTGGGTTTGACATAGCTTTGTATGTTAGGCAGAGATCGCCTCTGAGTAGGCGATATGTGACGGAGTAAAGCTGGAGTTTTTTGACACGGTCTGCGTAAGGCATCTGTTTGAGGCCAGTAATCCTGTTTGTGAGGTATTTTTGCGGCCTTTCCAGTTGTTGTAGATGTCTTGTGAGTTACATACCAAAAGGGGCATTGTACTCTATAATGGGTCTAATGAGTGATGAGTAGAAGGGGAACAGTGACCTCTTTTTTTCTGGATGAGAAACCTTTTGTGATGAGGTGTGCCATGTAGAAGGATTTCCTGACCACTGTGGAGATGTGATTGTCAAAGGAGAGGCTACTGTCCACCTGTGTCCCAAGGTCTCATCACACTTTCAGTGTTAAGTAGACTACTGCCTAGTTGGTAGTTCATGGGTACAGAGTTTTTACCAAAGGGGATGACAATGCACTTTTTGGCATTGAGCTTGAGACCATGTCTTTGACACCAGGCATCTGACTCAGTGAGGCCTTTTTGTAGGATGTCCACATCGTTAGGAGTTTCGATTATGGCTCCTAGTTTGCAGTCATTTGCAAATTTAGTTAGCCAAAGACCTTCTGTGTTAGCCTGTACTTCAGAGAAGTAGATACCAAACAGGAGAGGACCCAGGACTGAACCCTGTGGTGCTCCACTTGTCACAGGTCTGAAGTCTGACTTGGAGTCTGCTACTTTCACAGTGTGGGTTTTGTCAGTAAGCCAGTTGGCAACCCATCTTGTGACATAGGGATTTATACCTAGTTTAGTTAGTTTATCTATAATTCCAGGGTGGGGGATGGTGTTGAATGCCTTGGTGAGATCGAGATAGGTTGTGTGAACCACCTTATCCTCATCTATGGCTTTGGTGACTACTTCAAAGAAGTCTATCATGTTTAGGAGACATGATCTGCCTTTTACAAACCCAAACTGTGTGGGGTCCAGAGTTTGGAGATCTCCAATGTCTTTGTTTATGAGTTCCATGATGATACATTCCATGGCCTTGCAGATGAGGCTCATCAGGCTAATGGGGCAGTAGTTCCAGGGGTCTGTTGTGCCCCCCCCCTTTGTGGAGTGGGATAACTGTTGCGGTGCACCATTTAATGGGCACAAAGCCTGAGGTGAGGCTATGATTGAACATGGTACTTAGGTGGGGTGCCAGTTCATTCTGTAGTTCATGTAGAAGGCAGCCTGGGATGTTGTCAGGTCCCATGGATGTTGTGTTCTTGGCTTTGGAGAGTGAGGTTTGTACCTGTGCAGCCGTGATTACAGGAACTTTGCATTCTTCCATTATAAAGATGGGCCCTTTAGGGGGTGAGAGGGGGGGTAAAGTCAGCACTGAACCTATCTGTCAGGATGTTTGCAATATCAATTGGTTCTGTATATTTAGTGTCATTGTGCTGTAACTCAGAGCAGATCTGAGTGTTGCCATTGAGATTTTTGACATAGCTATAGAATGTTTTGTGGTTGTCTTTAGAATCAGTGGCAATTTTGTTTTCATAACTAGCTTTGGAGGATTTTATGAGGGATCTCGGCTTCTTACTGAGACTGACCAGGGAGTTCCTCCAATCGTGAGATTTTACTCTTTTTTGCAACAGTTTCTTTCTTCTGTTGTAGAGTTTGTTTATGGCAGAAGACCACCAGATTGGCATCCTTTTTTTGGAGGATAGCATCTTGGTTCTGTTAGGGATAGCACGATCCATGCACTTGTGTAAGTGCTTATAAAGTGCATTTGTGTAGGATTCAGCAGTTGTACCCCTATTGTCCATCTGCATGTGTGTCATGAAGTTTGCCACTTCTGTCTTAAGAAGTGTGAAGTTGGCTTTGGAGAAATTTTTTACGGTTGTTTTCCTAATAGGGGTGGGAGTGGGATGTGGATGTCTAGGGTGATTAGCTTGTGGTCGGATCTGACCAACGAGGAGCTGACCTCAGGTGTGGAATACCAGTCACCCATGTTGGTGATGACCAGGTCTAGGATATTGCTGCCCCTGGTGGGGGTGTGGATAAGTTGATCCAAGGCGTTGGAATTGATGATTTCCAGAAAACATTGAGCAAATGAGTTGGTACATGAGTAGTTTTCCCAGTTAATGGTAGGGTAGTTGAAATCACCCATTATTAGAGTGTTGGGTTGTACCTTAATATTTTCCAGTGTATCAAGAAAAGAGGAGTGGGAATCCTGGGGCATGGTGGGGGGTCTGTAGCAAGCTACAATCTGGATTGCGGTTTTGCCCAGAGTTAGTTGAACTTGGATAATCTCGGATGCATTATGCTGAGCCAGTAGCTTGGAAGTGTGGATATCCTTAATGAATATGGACACTCCTCCACCTTTAGTGTTTCGGTCTGGGTTTGGTGGCTGAAAGGTGTGGTATGAATTATAGCCTGGTAATGCAGGGGTGCTCTCTGGAGCTTTGAACCAGGTCTCTGCCACTGCAGAGATGTCAATGTTCTCCATTTTAAGGAGTGCCTCGAGTGAGTGAATTTAAGGTGGTGACTTCTAGCATTGAGTAGCATTACCCTCAGATTTTGCTTGCTTGTACCTGTTACGGTGGTGAATTTGTCATTTGAACCTTGCCTAAAAAAGGCACTATAGGGGTGGCAAGAGCCTTTGCCAGTATCTCAGAGAGGCATTTTGTGGTATGCAGGTCAGCCTAAGCCCTGCTTTTTTGGTGGTGATTTTTCTCACTTGGTGTCTGATTGTCCTGCTAAGAAATTTTTCTAGAGCTTGTCCACCGTGGTGCCATTTATGTTCTTGTTCTCATGTTAATTCTATTTGTGCTGCTATACCTTCTGTGTTGCATGTTTCTACTGAGGCTTCTCAGATCTTACTTTCTGATGTTTCTGTTTCTGCTGCTGCTTCTGTGGAGTCTTCCCCAGTGCAGCCTGTTTTCACTGTCCCTTGTCCCCCTATCTTCTGTCTCTGTTCGTATTTCTGTTTCCTCTCTGGAGGGGTCTGTTCTGCTTTCTTTGCCTTCTAGTCTTCCTTGTTCTGTTTCTATTGCTTCTGGTTCTCACTCTACTGTGCCTCTTTCTCCTTGTTTTTGTTTTCCCTACTGGTCTGATATGTTAGAGTCTAACAGGAAATTACTTGGTACGTCTGATAACTGTTCTACTGGTGATGGTATTGCTTCTAAGGATACTGTTAGTTGTGAATCTGATTTGTGTACTGATATGGATGATTCTCAGCAGTGGACCTCAGCTTTTAGGTACAGACATCTCAGAAACAAGCATCCTAAGAAGGGTCTAAAGGGGTTTCTCGTCCTTGTACTGATGGCTAACTTGTCTTTGACTTTTTGTAATATTAATGGTATGATGTCATTGCCCCAGCATTTGACTGTCTTTTCCTGGGTTTCTACCTTACACTGTGATATTGTTTGTCTGTTGGATGTGGGCAGGCTTCCTCTGTTTATTGCTCCCAATGGGAAACTTTGTGGAGGGATGGGGCGGTTTGGTCTTTAGGGACACATCGTAGGTCTGGTATTGGGTTACTGTATCATAAATCTGTTCTGGTTTTAGGGATGTTTTTTCTTGTTTTACCTGTTACGGGTTTGGTGGTGGATTTGTTGTGTGGGCATTCTTTTGTCTGTTTAGTGCTTGTTTATACTTTTATTGCAGTGTCTGAGAATTGCTTATTATTTCAGCTTTTGCAAATTTATTTTTTAATTGACAGTCCTGCATATGACAGGGTGCCTAGAGAGGAGTTGTGGTATTGTATGAGGAAGTCGGGATTGTCAGAGAAGTATGTAAGAGTGGTACAGGATATGTATGAGGGTAGTGTGACAGCGGTGAGGTCTGCGGTGGGAGTGACGGATGCGTTTAAGGTGGAGGTGGGATTACATCAAGGATCAGCTCTGAGCCCTTTCTTATTTGCAATGGTGATGGACAGATTGACAGATGAGATCAGACAGGAGTCCCCGTGGACTATGATGTTTGCAGATGACATTGTGATCTGTAGTGATAGTAGGGAACAGGTGGAGGAGACCCTGGAGAGATGGAGATATGCTCTAGAGAGAAGAGGAATGAAGGTCAGCAGGACTAAGACAGAATATATGTGTGTGAATGAGAGGGAGGACAGAGGAATGGTGAGGATGCAGGGAGTAGAGGTGGTGAAGGTGAATGAGTTTAAGTATTTGGGATCAACAGTTCAGAGTAATGGTGAGTGTGGAAGAGAGGTGAAGAAGAGAGTACAGGCAGGATGGAGTGGGTGGAGAAGAGTGTCAGGAGTGATTTGTGACAGACGAGTACCAGTAACAGTGAAAGGGAAGGTCTACAAGAGGGTAGTGAGACCAGCTATGTTATACGGGTTGGAGACAGTGGCATTAACAAAAAGGCAGGAGTCAGAGCTTCACGTGGCAGAGTTGAAGATGTTAAGATTTGCACTGGGTGTGACGAGGATGGACAGGATTAGGAATAAGTATATTAGAGGGTCAGCCCAGGTTGGAAGGTTTGGAGACAAAGCCAGAGAGGCAAGATTATGTTGGTTTGGACATGTGCTGAGGAGGGATGCAGAGTATATTGGGAAAAAGGTGCTAAGGATGAAGCTGCCAGGTAACAGGAAAAGAGGACAGCCTAAGATAAGGTTTATGGATGTGGTGAGAGAGGACATGCAGGCGGTTGGTGTGACAGAGCAAGATGCAGAGGACAGGAAGAAATGGAAACAGTTGATCTGCTGTGGCGACCTCTGACGGGAGCAGCTGAAAGTAGAAGAAGAAGAGTCCTATTCTTTTTTTTTTTGTGACTTTGTGGTTTATTACCGGGATGTTGTAGGGTCAGGCAGGACTCTAGTGTCCACTGTTTTAAGGACATTTTATGTTTGGCCTCTCTTACTGTATGTAGACCTCCTGCCTTTACTTACTTTTATGGGGCTGCTCGCACCTTCTTCCTTGTCTTTTGTGCCTTTTATTGATCATCAGGCTCTTTTCTTTTCCTTTGGAGTTTCTTCTGCATTGTGTAAGGGTAGTGGTCTTTCTCATTTAACTGCTCCTTGGACTTTTACTTCTGCCTGGCAAGAGGTCATTACTGAGTTATGGCATGATTTACTCTGTTGCCTTTTTATCCTTCTCTTTCTTCTTGGTGGTTGGCATTTAAAGATAAGTTTGTTTCCCATTATTCTTAGTTTGCCAACTCTTATTATTCCCTTTTTAAGGTTCTTCCAACTTCCTTTATGCTGCTTTCCAGTCTGCTGTGCATCATTTGTCTACTAGTGCCCTTCAGCACCTCCCTCAGTTGCAGTTGCATTTGCTACAGTGAGAGTGGTTCTTTGGAACTTAGCCCGTTCCTTAAAAGGGAGGAGTGAGGGGTTTCTCCCTTATGTTGGTAAATGTACTCTTAGGAAGGAGACTATTGCTGACAAGTTGTTGTCCTCTTCAGGTGACATTATTACCATTAAGGAGGGTATTCTGCAAGAAGTTAATTCTCATTTTCCACTTTGTATGGTGATAAACCTTCTTTGGTGGAATCTTGGCCTATAACTCTGATGCCTGCTGTGTTTAGGGTAGCTCTTGATGGCCCTATTACTTTGTTTGAAGTTCTAAGGGCTATTACTTCTTTGCAGGTTGATACTGCCCCAGTGTTGGATGGTCTTTCTTACCATTTTTACTGCTCTCTCTCCGATGTTCAGTTGTCTGTGATGATGCAATTGTTTAAAGTGGTTTTCTCATGTTTTTCCCATCCTGATTTGTTATGGATGGCCCTTAAGTTCCTTTGGAAAAAGGGTGAGTGCAGGGTCTTGTCTAACTGACATCTGATTTATCTTTGGAGTCCCAATTATATGTTGTTTTGTAAGATCTTGCAATTACGTCTGTCATCAAAGATGCAATATTTGTTGGACCCTGGGGTCTATGTTATTTCTCGTAGGCATATACAAGATTTGTTGCTTTTGTTGAAGTCTCTTGCCTCCTTTGTTCTTGATTCTGCTGTGCTGCTCTCTTATCACCTGACCAAAGCATTTGACAATGTTAGTCATTCAGCTTTGTTGGCCATCTTGAAAGCTTTTGGATTTGGTCCTCTTTGTCTTCAGTGTATTGTTTCCACTTATTCAACTTCTGTTATTGTTCCTGTAGTTAATGGGTGGATGTGAGTTGAAGTTGCCATGAAGAATGGTGTATGTCAAGGTTGCCCTTGAGCAGTTATCTTTTTACTCTGGTGGTGGTTGCTGTGCTTTTTAAGGTGAGGGCACACTTTTCCTTGTCTCCTTTTTCTTTATTATGTTTAAGAGTTTTAGTGCCTCATTTTCTGTCTTATGCAGATGATGTTACTATTGTTGCAGAGTCTTCTCCAGTTCTTTTGCTTTTTTGCAGTATTTTTCCTTTGTTTTTTCATTAGTGGGCCTTTCTCTCTCTCAATTTTTCCAAATCCTGTAGTTTTTGTGCAGTTCCTCGTGTTGGGGATGTTTCTTTTGCTAACACTGGTATCTTTTTCTTGGGAGTGACTTTTGGTTCTCCTTCTTATGTCTCTGAGTCTTGTGAAGCATTTCTTGTAAAGCTGTTTACTACTTGGCTTTCTAACGTTCTTTTCCTTTGTCTTTGTGAAACAAAGGTCTTCTTGTTTTTTGAAATATGCAGACTCTTTCATGTTTCTCCAGGGCGAATACTGACATCCTTCCTTTACTGCTTTATCTATAAACAGTTTGTAGTTATGTGATCCTCATGTATTATCATTCTTTTGTCTTGTAGGCCACAATATGTCTACTTGTCATATCTCGCTATTTACAGATGCAGAGAATAATTTGATAATTGATGCCTTAAGGCAACATACTGCTGTGCTGCTGTCCAGGGGTTGGGCCAATATGGCTGAGTGTACAGCCCTCTGGGATGAGTTAGTGGCCAACATTAGCAGTGTCAGGTGACACAATCTCCCATATGAGCAGGTGAGTCACAGAGCGACAGGCATGGTAACTGCTGCAGATAGGCATGCAGCTGCAGTGGCACGTGAGTGTCACGTCACAGGTGGAGGCTCTGCTGCAGAACCCCCTCTCACTGCACTGAGGAATTCCTGGTGAACATTGCCACTCAGGGCAGCTCCCAGCAATCCATGGCATAGTATGTTCTGGATGTGGGTGCAACTCCTGTATGCCAAGAGGAGCTTCCAGGTATGTTTGGTTAGATAATAATTAGAATTCTGTGGCATAGTGCACTAACTTCAGTAATGTATATGTCTGTGTCAGTTGTTTTCTGGGTGTGTGGATTTAGGATCGCTACTGTTATAAGCTTAATTTGAAGTTGTCAGACATATTCTTGTTGACATTTCAGGTACTGCAAATATAGAGGTGTAAATGTATTACCCCCATTTTACTGTTAAATGTGATGATGTTGCCATTACCTCTTGCTTTACTTATTTCAGGATCACCAGAAATACAGAGATGCAGACCTCCTGCAGATGGTAAGCCTAATACATTTATGTCAGTACTGTAGATAACTGTCAAGATATCTCATAATGTGTCCTCTCAGGCCTGTTGTATGTATTGCTGTACTGTCTGTAATAGTGACAGCTGTGTATTTTTTGTATCATATATTGCAGCATAGTAGTGCAGGTATTAATGTATTCCTGTGTTTCTCCCTTTTTATTAGAGGTGAGCGTGACAGTAGGAGTGTGAGGACTCTGCCACCTGATATCAGTGTCTCACAGACACTGATGATGATGGTGGACAAACTGAGGCACAGTTGGGGGGGGGTACAGATGTTGAATCTGGCACCCCTTTCATTTTCCCAGGACACAGCCAGCAGGCCTATGCCTACCCAGTCCACTGAGGCCAGAGATATTGGACAGGTTGAGGACAAGGACATTGATCAGGGGAGTGTGGCTACTGAGGCTTCAGTGCCTGTTAAATGTGTCAGTAGCCAAAGGGTTGGTGAAGTGTTACACAGGAGGGGTGATAGGGGTGCTCAGAGGAGGCCTGCTGTCCCTCCTCCACCTGGTGCAGGTGTCTCTTCCTGTGTCACTCAATGGATGTTTAAGGCTGTCATGGAGGCGCAGGCATGTACTGAGAGGTGCACCAGACAAATGCTCAGGGTTTTAGATGTGACAGACCCTGACATCCATGACTGCCTCCATAGTGTAGCCAATTCAATGGATTGGTTAAATGACACAGTGGAACATGGAGTGTTTGTGATGGAACAAGAAGTTTATATCATGGACCATACAGTGTCTGTGAAGACACTTTCGCTGGGAGGGGGATGTCGTCTACATGGGCATAGGTCAGCCACACCATCTGCTTATTGCCAACATGGCCATGTCCAATCATGCTCCCATAGTGGCAGTACTTCCCCTGTTCCATCAAGGAGTCTGCTGTCCACACCCAGATGTGGCAGGCCATGGGGTTGTGGTTCTGGGCATTCACATGAAGGGAGCACGTCCAGCAGACAATAGTCACATTCAGGTAGTAGCACTGCATCTGACCTTGGGCATAGAGGTGTCAAGATCTATATCACATCACAAATGCTAAAACTAGTGAACACTGATATATCGAACTTCAAAGTCTGAAAGCTGAAAACAGCGAAGGAACGGATCTGCGAATTTTTACCCAGGGAAAAACTTTGCTGGGTCGTTCTCCAGGCTTTGCTGTTTTCTCCACTGTGGTGCGATCTCGGAGTTGGTGTATTTAAGTTAGGGGGTGTGGGGGGCAAAGCCCCCATTTAATTTTGACTGTATACTTTTTTTTTTTTTTGGATCAGTGAATTTTTTTCCCTGGGAAAAAAAATTGCTGATCTGTTTCTTCGCTGTTTTCAGATTTTGGACATTTGAGTTCAACATAACAGCATTCACTATTTTTAGCATTCACTGTTATGATATAGACCCGAGGTACCAGTGCATCTTCTGGCAGAGCCAGATCTCATGGTCGGGGGCAACAACAATGAACTGACAACTCTACCATGCACAGCTCACATCTGTCCAACATACCAAGATGTAGAGCTAGCACTGAGCTTGGCTGTGTTCATGCACATTGTCACACACCTCTTTCACATGGAGGACCCCTATAGACACAGACACAGCAGTTACATGGTTCAGCCTGCCTGCTTCCCCATTCTTACTCACACATACTCAACAACCTTTGTTGCCAGCCTAGGCCTGCTGCCCCCCCCCCTCCAAAACACCCTGTGCAAGTGATAATAACTGTGCCATATCCCTGGTTTCTCTCTTTTGGATTCAGGGAAACTAAAGCTTTGTGTCTGATGCACAGGGTGCTTAGCTACATTATTGCTTAGTATATCTACATCTGTGTTATTTAAATGGTACTTGTACCTGTGAATTATATTTGCCTTGCCAAGTTGTACAGTGCTTAGCATCATCATTTCACTGTTTTATAGTGTATTTTCCTGTAAGGGTTGTGAAGTTAACAACTGCAATGTGTCTCATTACTTTCAAACTGTTCTCTTTAATGATGATCCAGTATAAAGATATAGTGCACATCATAAGTCAGGCCATCCCATTCAGATCTCTGGATTCCATGATAGCACTGTATTATAATCTCATCAGAACAGTAAAGTATCATGTCTCTGTTGCATATAGCTCACCAGAAACATGCATCTGCAGGACATCCCACAGGACGTTCTCATCAAGTTAACACAGAGCCTACAAATCATGCCATGATGTATGTTTACAGATTAAAACACATATCACCTTAATCTGTCTTGAATTGCATGACGTGATGTATGCCTGACATCCAGGCTACTTTCTGATCATGCTCTGGAGAGAAACCTGCGTATACAATACTCTTATATAGCTGATGACATCAGCATTGCCTGTTGAGCATATGGGAATGACAGTGTCCCACCTGCTAGTGTAAATTCTATATGTAATATCAAGTTACAGCTGATCCACATACACAGTTGACTACAGTAAGAATATAACCCTTACCTATCGAAGTACACAGACTACAGATCACTGAAGGTAACACATGTGCCATCTGACTTATATTGTGTCCAACAACCCTTTATAGCTGATGACATCAGCACAGTCTGTTGAGAACACAATATGTGTACTACCTTGTGGTGTAAAATGCTCTCTGTGATATCAAGTTACACACACACACCACACACCCACACCACTGCATTGAGAATAGAACCCCTACCTATCAAAGTCCACAGACTACAGATCACTGAATGTAACATATGTGCCATGGCACAAGTCTGACTTATGCAGGTGAACTTATAGTAGATGACATCAGCAGGCCCTGTGAGAGACACCAGCTTGGGAGGCCGGTATGGAATGAATGTGTAGGGATGAGCAGCTATCAAAAAATAGCCAGCCATGCCATTGTAGATGTAACTGTAGGATATCACTTATACACTGCTGCCTAGAGTCACAAACAGCCAGTTGACTGTAGTGAGATTAGAACCCCTACCTATCTAAGAAGATTGACTACAGAACACAGTACTTAGCGCATGTGCCATGGCACGAGTCTGATTTATACAGGTGTGCATGTGAACTTATAGTAGATGACATCAGCAGGCCCTGTGAGAGACAACAGCTTGGGAGGCCGGTATAAAATGAAGATGTGGGGATGAGCAACTATCAAACACACACACACACACACACACACACACACACACACACACAAAATCAACTGAAGTGAGAACAGAACCCCTACCTAAGTGCATGGACTACAGAACACAATACTTAATCCAGGCCCCATAGAGCAAGTCTGATTTATACAGAAATGCAGGTGAACTTATAGTAGATGACATCATCAGGCCATGTGATGAACAACAGCTTTGGAGACCTGCATAGCCACATAGATTCATAACATCATATGAGGCTGATAGCACTAAGCTGTTTAGAAGCTTAGCTGTATAACAACACAAGTACCCTTACTGAGCATATTTGGATGTTTGAGTTTAGCAGTGCAAAGTTGTGAGCATCACCAGCTGGCACTGTCCATGAGGGAGCACACAACATTATAAATGATACTTTGTCATGTGGTTGATGTATGTGTGGAAAAAATAAACTGACACCACAGGGCTGTAATTCTTGTGGGTGTGTAGCCAACACATGGACAGAAATCAGACTGCATATTATATACATTTCTGTAGCAAATTGGGCCATACCTCTCAACCTTTTATAGCAAGCAATCTGGAAAATACCATAGATATTGGGTTGAAAAAGGACCAAACACAGGGATATGTTTTACATACTGCTCTTACAAACTTATATTGTTGATACAATAATATGTTTTGCATTAATGTGAATTGTCTGAAAAGTAGGAGTTTTGAAATTCTAATGTCTTTCATTGTTTTCTGGCTTAAGTACTGAACTATTTTCAAATTATTGGCCAGAAAACCAACTTTTTATGAGGAGCAGGGCAAAAATGTGATGCAAAAATCAGGACATTCTACAAAAATCTAAACAGTTGAAAGGTATGCATTGGGCAGCAGATTTGCGATATGGTTAAATGTACATGCATGCGAGCCTCATTGCTAATGTGTGACAGTTACTCCACGCCGGGTTCTCGCAATGGCCAAAAGTATTTATTGAATGTATCCGGTTTCTGTGTCTGCCTGTTTGCTTCCTAGGTGCTCTGGTTTCAGCAATACCACACTTTGCACAAGCCACATAAGCCCAGCCAAACTTGCAGTCATTTGTTTGCTCTATGCAGTGCATCACAAAACCAGTCGAACAGAAAAAAAGGAAGGAAGGAAAACAAATGAAAAGGGAGACATACATGAACTAAGCAAGAGTAAGGTATGACATACTACAAAATGATGCTACAGATCAGATATTTCTACATAGTTCAGGATTTGAACTCTCACCACTGCAGATTCAGAAAACAGGATGGATGCCTTAGTCCTCTTTGCCACACAAATAGCTTTGCAGCAAAGAATTGAAGTCATTGCTCACACAGACAAATGCATCAGAATGTACACTGCTATGAGATCTTCAGCTGTAGCTTGTACTTTTAAACCTCTTCATTATATTTGGCTGTAGTGCACTTACAGATCACACAACCTGTTAGGATTCTCTTGTCAAATATACAGCTTTGTCTTACTTGTCTATGTTTCTTGGTACTTCATCAGTTATCTGACCAGTACTGTGAGACATTCAAGTGTGTAAGGTGTTCAATACCTTTGGCCTTAAAATGTGTGTGGATATTAATTGGGAGTTATATGATATGCATTTGCCAGCAAGTGAAGGCCAGGTTGGATGGCACAAACAGCCATATACTGCTCTTTTGCGGTAACCATTATGAAGTTACTATTATGGCACAAGCAAGGCTACACTGCTCTTGGTGGAGGGGGAGCTCATGTACTGTTATGTCCCTAACAAGCGTAGCCTGTTCTTTTGTGGGTAAGCCACATTGTTACTGCTATGGCACAAACGTGGATATGATACTCTTGTTACTCTCCTTGTTCTGCTTCCTGCCTGCTGTTTGATCTTGGGAAGAGTTGTAAAGTCAGAAACTGCAAAATGCATCATGACTGCATAACTTCTCTCTTTACGGATTTTCCAGTACAAAGGTATGTGCAAAAATAAGATCATGTAGTGAGCATCGGTATACTTCAGAGGTAGGACTGTGTGAATCTTTGAAACCTAAGGCCTACTACTTACTAATGGACACATATGAGTGACCTAAAGGCCTCTCTGCTGTCACATGTTAAAGTGCTTTTTGCACAAATCCACAACACTATTTACTTAATTACTGTTCCAACCTACAAAATACAAGGATAGGCCAAAATATTATTCAAAAAATAAATAAGTTCAGGACTTACCTTGTAAATGCAGCAGTGGACACATTTTGAGTTCAGGGCTGACTCTGATGCAAACAGTACACAACCAATACCTGGGGAGGTACAGGTTGTGTGAGCTGTCTGGCATCAGTTTCACTATGTGTGAGTAGGAGAAAGGTATTAGGCACCTAAGTGATCAGTGGATGTGCTATGTGTTGTCTTTTAGCCAAAGCAAGTGCATACTGAGTATGCCTATATCTGCCTGCAGGCACAATAGCTGGAGGTTCCCCCTTTGAGCCCTCCTCTGACTGTGGTTGTGGTGACCTGAGCATTGGTGGGGGGATGTGTGTTCATTCCCATAGCTGATCCTGCTGCAGCTGTTTCTGCAAGATCAGATTATATAGAATAGCACACACTGTGAAGACTTGTGCACGTGTCTCTGCATTATACTGCAGGGCTCCAACAGGACCGTGATTTCAACAGCCCAAACCATCCTCTATGATATTTCTAGTTTGTGCGTGTGCCTCATTATGGCATTCTTCCATAGGTGTGTGAGCACTTTTAATGAGAGTCATCATTCACAATTCCAGTGCATAACCAGCATCCCCCAGTAAATGGCTCTGTGGGATATCCCCCTTAGTAAACATTTGACACAGCTGTGATGTGTGCCAGACATGGGAGTCATGATAACTGCCAGGATTGCTAGCACACACATTCACAATTATTCCCTGGGCATTGCACACAACTTGGCAGTTGATGGAGTGGCATCCCTTGTGGTTCATGTAGAGTCTACCCTGCTCACCAGGTGGTGCCTTGATGTGTACATAAGGGCAATCTATGGCACCCAGTACCTCAAGGTAGTGTGCCACATGGTGGAACTGTTGCATATTGCTTGTACTCTCCTCAGAACTGTGGGAAAAACATATGTGCTCACTGGCATGTATAAGCATAGCATTCAGAAACTGGTGGAGGATCCTGGATGCCGATGCCTGTGACACACCTGTCATGTCCCCAGTTGGTCTTTGAAAAGTACCTGCAGCTAATTTATTTATTTATTTATCTGACATTTATTTACTGGGATAGTCCGTCTGGGTTACATAGCCTGTTTTCAGTGGAAGCCCAGGGAGAAAAGCTCCACATTTATACATTTTACACAGTTTATACAATAGGTTACACATATTATGCAGTAGGTTACTTTTAGGAGAAAATGTATAGCTGAGTATTTCTAGGCTGGCACATGCAGTTGTTTATATAGTACTCTAGTAGATGCATTTAAGATTACATTCATTAACAAGCCTCAAACATCTTCTTTAGGATAATTGTATTAGCAAAGAGTGTGCTTGGTTGTCATGGTACAGTTATGTGTGGGTCAGCCATAGTACTGGGCCTGTGGTAAGATAGTAGTCTTTTACATATAGTGAAATATTCTAAGGGCTACACATACCATAGTTTCCACTGGGATAGGTTCCTCTCGATTGGTTTTGGCTCTTAGTTGAGGGCGGCAGAGCTCACAGACTTCTTGTAAGGTGTCACTGTCCAGCCTGTAGTGCTCTACAATCTCCAGGTCATGCAGCATTTGACAAGTTATTCTGGGGCTGAACACTCGTCTCCTTCTCGGCCTTGGCCTACTGCCATCAGCACCAGCAGCGTTGACTTCAGCTTCTAACACATGCAGATGCAGAATAGCTGCAGCAGCCCCTAGTATTGGGTCAGTTAAAATTTCCTTGTTTCTACTCCAATGGTAATGAAGTAGTTAGGAAAAACAAGAATGGAGGTTACATGGATGTTTTATAGCATGTTGAATAGCTGCACCATGAAAATGGAATTCACCTGCTTATACTGTAATTAGCATCTATTACACACATGTGCTGCTTACTCATCAGTGCCCCTGTGCACTTATGCATAAATAAAGTAAGCATTGCAAAATTATAATTACTTTCCTGCATTCTAATGATATCACACACACAATGAGTATAAAATGGAAAGGTTGCCCACCCTGTACTTGAATCCAGGACCATCTGCACTCTAGCCCTACACACATGTAGTGCCACAGGACTATTCACATGACAAGCACAACAAAAGCTGCCAAAGCTGCCATTCATGCCTTCATTTCATGTAGGTGCACTATGTGCACCATTGCACAAACGAGGACATAAAAAATTTACAAAAATTACTTGAAACAGACAAAGAGACACATTTTACAACAAAATTCCAAGGATGACATACAACCTGTGATTTGTGCATAGCTTACATGCACTTTCACCCTCCACACACCGACCTGTAAACTTTTGAAAGTGTAACCTGAGACACCCCCCCTGATGTCATCACTCACTGTTGACTTCCATTGAAAACAAAAACACTGTGGAAGTGCCTACATGAATTGAACATCCCTTCAGGGTTATTCTTTTTGGGATTCAGCAGTTCCAATGAGTTTATACCTAATTTGCATCCTTACCAGGCTGACAGCCTGGAATCTACACGGTTGGTAACCGTGTCAGTGGAGAAACTGCATGGGAGCACAATGTTGTAAACACTAGGGCGGCTATTACTTTGCCCATATAACTGCTACATACTACATATGCATACAGTACAATATAATACTCTGTTTCAGGATGTTAAAACATTTTAGCAGCCTGCATTATGTACAATTACATTTTCTTTTGGGGGAGGGGGAGCAAAGGTGCATTTATGTCATGGCCCTTATAAATGTATATTTTATTTTGTAACTCTGATATTCTAGCATCCACAGTGTATAGGTCTTAATATGTGTGGGGCTACATGTTGAGGTCAGTTCTGTCTATATTTTAAGAGCCTTTGCTTGCTCTTGCTTTCATGTAGGCTCCTTTCTGCGGCTGCATTCAAAAAGTTTCCGAATACACGGCCGGCACGAACACAGAGTCTACACGGATGCTTTAGAGGTTGTTGAATCGCTCCACTGTGCTGATTGACTTCATTAGAATAAAATTCAGCTACTTATGCTGTAATTTGCTTGCCACAAAAGCTTCCACATTTACACGTGAGTGCGTGCCACTATGTGCCACTAGGCAGAGTTTACTGAATCTAAAACTTTTCGTGACCGTGCGCACACAGTAAAAATTATCATGTAAGCTTTCATGAACACCTTCCATTTACATTCTTGCTAAAATCAAGGACTGACCTTTATATGCATTACATAACTATGTTTTAGACTTGCATGTGAAACAGAAGTAGGTGTAGCATTTTGGCTATACCACAGATTTCAAATACAAAGTAAGACCATGAAGTAAACCACGTCCAGAATGGTTATAAAAACAGACATAGACCACGAAGTAAAGCACACAATCATATTTCTTATGTTTTTGTAGACCAAAGATTTTATTTACTTACATTCTTCTCTGTCTGGCAATATGCTTTTGTAGCATCTCCAAGAAAATTTAGCATGTTCCTCTTATATTCCTTTCTTTGTTCAGTAATGTGAAAATTAATATTATTAGCTGCATAGTATGTGTAAAATCTGTTATTTTTCCCACAGATGTACAGCTTAGTTGCTCAAAGAAAAAAATATATACCTGTAGCTGCCTACTATCTAAACACTGTTGTGTATTAATGATTTTAGCATATTGTTTAGCACATTTTATTGAGCACTTTAATACGCTTAAAGTTTTAATTACTATATTACAAATACATTTTTTACCATGGTGTGACTATATTCTCTCAGTATTTATTATGTTAATTACACTTTATATTTTGAGTGTACATACTGTTTGTGTTTTTTCAGTAATTGTAAAGACAAATGTCTGCAATATTCAGCACATCTGATGTTTGCTGAATGTCTACAACTTTATATGACTTTTGACTTGCTTGTTATGATATATTTGATCAAACGTCATCTGTATATGAGGTATAAATCAACATCACTTTTCAGGTTCATTGCATATGATTTTTAGATTTATTTATTTGGCTAGCTGTGCCAACTTTTACACTACATCTGGTATTGCTGTTTGTGTGTGTATATGTGTGTATATATGCATGTCTGTGAATGTGCGTGTGTCTCTTTTGAATGGTCTAAAATTAGCTGACTGCTCTACCACATCATTTCTTATTGTATTTCCTCAGGACTTAAAAGTTAATATACATTTTCCTTTGTTGTTTTGGGAAATGTGATAACTCTAAGACTTTCCTGCATCTTTTGACATTCTAGAAGTTCTAGGGACTTACTATTTATCTAGTTGCAGACGGACTGATGAATTCTTTTTCTTTTTACTTTTTTAATTGAAGCCCAATAGTTGATATGGTCATAGTCTACTATGGGTTATGTAGTTTTATGAGTTGTAATCCATCTAATAAGAATTGTTTGCCAACTTAAATTTTGGGGTCTGACTCCTAGTTTTTTTTTTTTTTTTTTTTTTTGGCTTGATGTATCCATGAGTGTGTCTCTGAATCATTTTAACATTGGTGATTTATTGGAAACATTCTGAACTTTTGGGTTTGGGCACTTAGTATCTCACTACAGACTTTTTTCTGAAAACTTTGTCTCTTATTTAAAACTTGAGGATTATGCAAAGTTGGATTCAACCCTACTTATCCTTTAATTTGGTGTTTCTACAGGTATGCACTAGGGATGTATATTTCTTTTATATATAGTAACTTACATTGTTAATGTTAGTCTAAATTATTTATAAAATTCTATACCTGTTTTCAGACTCTGTGCTGCTGTACAAACTTTTTTTTCTGATTTTGGATTGCTATCAAATCATTGCTGAAATATTATTTTTATTATGTTTTACCAAGTAGTTTCACTGTTTTCAGATTTTTCAGCTTCATTGCATTTGATTTTTATATTTATTTATTTGGTAACCGAGTAGTTAGCTATTTTGTCAATGTCCGATACTAGCATTAGTATATACGCATTATGCAACTGTTCACGTGGCGCTTTTTCTTTTTAATGGTCTGGATTGATGGAGCCATCTATAGGATTAAAGTGTTTATACTATATACACTTAAGATCTTGCACTACCATTCTTTGGGAATGGTATCTATGCATATTACAGTCAGTCTTTCAGGTGGTGATATGAGGGTCTATTCTACTAGCGATCTCCTGGTTTCCCTCCACTTATATGACTTGTCAGTATTTTTGCTATTTGTCCATTTCCTTTGTTATTTACTCTACATTGTGAGGAGTCATCAAATGGGGGGGGGGGGGCAGGTGTGTGGTCTTCCTTTGCATCCTCTAGTTAGGAAATCTAACTGCCTGATGGTGAAACGTTACTATAGCAGTCATCTTGCCTACCTTGCTGAGGCAGAATGGGAATCATACTGTCATCTTTAGCTATTAGACAGAGCTATTTCTGCTATTGCTGTCTAGGCTTCCACTACTTAACATCATATCTATGTGAAATAAACTCAGCCATGTGTCAGACTTGCCTCAGGTGATGGAGACGGTGTTTGCCACAAAGCTTGGCTAGAGGAAACCTTTGCATCCTATTCAGTGGCATTCATTTCACCAGATGTCTGTGTTGTACTAAGGTATAGAGGAGGTAGTAATGGTAGTGGGATCACCATTGGTTTACAGGTCAATTTGCAATGACCTAGGTAAAGTTTGGAAATATTAACCCCTTCAACTATATTTGAGTAGCAGAAGCAAATTGCATATTTCTCCTCATGTATGTCTACCCAGTAATGTATGGACATTTCTGCAAAAGATCACTGATTTCATTGTTGACATAGTGCAAAGTCACTCAGGACATTTGATCTATGGGGATTTCCATGTCTGGCTCAACAAGGAGTCAGTTAAATTCACGACAATATGGAGAGTTTTGCGTTCACTCATGTAAGAGGACACTCAATATATTTGATTTTTCATCTTGGTCTGGTTGCCACAGAACTTGAAATGGATCGAGTTTATTATTTAATTTAATCCTGCTCTCTTTAAGAAGTCACTTAGAACACACCTTTCTTCTCTCTCTCTAGCAATGTACTTGAGCCAAAATAGCACCTTCTTAAACTGGATTCACTACTATAACCATCTACAATGTTATTGGTTATGCGCTCTCACTGAGCTTATGCGCTCTCACTGAGCTTATGAACTCTCTCTGACTTGCTGAATGTCAACTGTTTATGCCTACAAACATCCAATAATTAACAATCAAAACTGCTACCCTACCTGACTAACTCCAATTGTATACAATGTAGATGTGTAATGTTTGTAAATAACTTGTGCTGCTGTGTTGATATTATTTCCATGCATTGAGACTGTATAGTGTGCTATTTCTTGTATGTACTATTAATGTATGGTTCATAGGTTCATAGGTGGGTACTAGGCTATTGGCCCTAGGGCCTATATAAGCCTAGCCAAAAGGTACCCTGGCTTTTGCCACCCAAGAAAACTATTTTCCTGTGCCCCTGTCAAGCAGAGCCACAGAAGTGATCCCCAGGTTGAATTTCCTAGCTCCCATCCAATCATCAACATTTTTTTGAAGAGTGCTAATGAGGAGCTTTGTTTGATATAGATAGGTAGTTTGTTTCAGAGTATGGGAAGTCTATGGGTCAGGAATCTATCCCTCCAGCATGTCCTGTTTATTGTGGTGACAAGGTTTAGGTCCCTAGAGCATGTAGCTCAGAGGGTTTGGGATTTCTTTACTTGGAGCATGTCCAACAGCTCTGGGATTGACAAAGCTTTGTATGTTAGGCAGAGATTGCCTCTGAGTAGGTGATATGCGACAGAGTAAAGCTGGAGTTTTTTGAGACGGTCTGCGTAGGGCATCTGTTTGAGGCAGGTAATCCTCTTTGTGAGGTATTTCTGTGGCCTTTCCAGTTGTTCTAGATGTCTTGTGAGGTACATGCCAAAAGGGGCATTGTACTCTATAATGGGTCTAATGAGTGATGAGTAGAGGGGAACAATGACCTCTTTTTTCCTGGATGAGAAACCTTTTGTGATGAGGTGTGCCATGTAGAAGGATTTCATGACTACTGTGGCGATATGATTATCAAAGAAGAGACTACTGTCCACCTCTGTCCCAAGGTCTCTTATCACACTTTCGGTGTTAAGTAGACTACTGCCTATGTGGTAGTTCATGGGTACTGAGTTGCACTTTTTGGCATTGAGCTTGAGGCCATGGCTTTGACAACAGGCATCTGTCTCAGTGAGGCCCTTTTATACCATGTCCACATTGTTAGGAGTTTTGATTATGGCTCCTAGTTTGTAGTCATCTGCGAATTTAGTTAGCCAAAGGCCTTCTGTGTTAGCTTGTACTTCAGAGAAGTAGATACCAAACAGGAGAGGACCCAGGACTGAACCCTGTGGTACTCTACTTGTCACTGGTCTAAAGTCTGATTTGTAGTCTGCTACTTTCACAGTGTGGGTTCTGTCAATAAGCCATTTGGCAACCCATCTTGTGACAGAGGGATTGATAACTAGTTTAGTGAGTTTATCTATAATTCCAGAGTGGGGGATGGTGTTGAACATCTTGGCGAGATCTAGATAGGCTGTGTGAACCACCTTACCCTCATCTATGGCTTTGGTGACTGCTTCAAAGAAGTCTATCAGGTTTAGGAGACATGATCCGCCTTTTACAAACCCAAACTGGGTAGGGTCCAGAGTTTAGAAATTACCAATGTCTTTGTTTATGAGTTCCATGATGATATGTTCCATGGCCTTGCAAACCAGGCTCATCAGGCTAATGGGGCGGTAGTTCCCGGGGTCTGTTGTGCCCCCCCCCCCTTTGTGGAGTGGGATAACCATCACGGTGCACCATTCAATGGGCACAAAGCCTGAGGTGAGGCTATGATTGAACATGGTACTTAGGTGGAGTACCGGTTCATTCTGTAGTTCATGTAGAAGGCAGCCTGGGATGTTGTCAGGTCCCATGGATGCTGTGTTCTTGGCTTTGGAGAGTGAGGATTTTACCTGTGCAGCCGTGATTACAGGAATTTGCATTCTTCCGGTATAAAGATGGGCCCTTTAGGGGGTGAGAGGGAGGTGGGAGGTAAAGTTAGCACTGAACCTATCTGCCAGGATGTTGGCAATATCAGTTGGTTCTGTATATTTAGTGTTATTGTGCTGTAACTCAGAGCAGAACTGAGTGTTGCCATTGCTGCCCCTGGTGGAGGTGTGGATAAGTTGATCCAAGGCATTGGAATTGATGATTTCCAGAAAACGTTGAGCAAAAGAGTTGGTACACGCTTAGTTTTCCCAATTAATGGTGGGGTAGTTGAAATTACCCATTACTAGTTTGTTGGATTGTACCTTAATATTTTCCAGTGTATCAAGAAATGAGGAGTGGGAATCCTGGGGCATGGTGGGGGGTCTGTAGCAAGCTACAATCTGGATTGCGGTTTTGCCCAGAGTTAGTTGAACTTGGAAAATCTCAGTTGCATTATGCTGAGCAACTAGCTTGGAGGTGTGGATATCCTTAATGAATATGGACACACCTCCACCTTTAGTGTTTCGGTCTGGGTTTGGTGGCCGAAAGGTGTGGTATGAAGTGCTATCTGGAGCTTTGAACAAGGTCTCTATCACTGCACAGATGTTGATGTTTTCCATTTTAAGGAGTGCCTCGAGTGAGTGCATTTTGAGGTTTAGACTTCTAGCATTGAGTAGCATTACCCTCAGATTTTGCTTGTACCTGTTATGGTGGTGAATTTGTCATTTGAACCTTGCCTAAAAAAGGCACTATAGGGGTGGCAAGAACCTTTGCCAGTATCCAGAATCCCAAGGGCGACAGGTGCAGGCCATCTCTGGAAAAGCAGCATGGTCTGTCGATCATGTCACCCCAGGCAGACAGATACTGGATTCACTTAGAATGACACCAGAAGCTTAGCCAATTGTTTACGTCAATCATTTCATTTTGTCCTTGTACTGTGGTATTATTCTGGGTGATGGCAGGATGCTGCTCAGGGCTAAGGTCATACCTGCCTGGGTTAGAAGATCGGAGAGCTCCTCCATGTCTCTTTTCATGTAGTCCAGGGAGGTACGTCTCAGGTTATTCACACCAACATGGACAATGACAGAGTCATATTTGTACTTGTTGTGGAGTGACCTGAGTGTGTGCGTTATGTGGCGGGTCCTGGCACCTGACAGGCAGCTGACAATAACTTTCTCCTTGTTTAGCCTAGTGAGTGGAACATCAGTGTGCCTGACTATAGAGTCACCTATGACTAGAGTGTTGGGTACGTTATGCCTTATGGGCTGCGGTTGAGTGGCACACTGTGTATGTGGGCTATGTGTCATTTGAGTTGTGTTGGGGGGGTGGAGGTTGCTTGCATTTCTGATTTGGAGGTCTCGGTTGTTTGGGCAGATTTTTGCTGAGAGCTTCCGCGAATGTAGATGTGTGTTTAGTGCTTGTGTGTTTGTTTTGGTGGTGTAGGTTTTGAGGGACTATGTGATGAGTGTGGTGCTGTGCAAGTGTTCACCTTCTCCTTCTGACTGTCTAGTCCAGTCTTCAGTGAAGAGAACTTTGCTTCCAGTTTGGCTATATAAGTGCATCTCTCACAGGTCGTATTGTTGGGTGGTAGAAGGAGAGGGTTGTCTGTGTACATAGGTTCATAGGTTCATAGGTTTATACTAGGCTATCTGCCCCAAGGCATTTATAAGCCTAGCCCGAATTTTTGTGGCTTACGCCACCCCTTATATGAAAAAATACTGTACCCATTAGTTTGTTGTGCCTCTGTCCAGCAGTGACACAGAGATGATTCCCAGGGTAAACCTACGATCTCCCATCCACAGGTTAAGATTTCTCTTGAACAGAGCCAGCGAGGTGCTCTGCCTCACATGGACCAGGACTCTATTCCACAGCATAGGAAGTCTCTGAGTGATAAATCTATCCCTCCAGCACGTCCTATTTATATCCGTGCTAAGGTTTAAGTCACTTGCTCTAGTGGTTTTGGTGGATTTGGATTTTTTGAGGTGGAGCATGTCCATTAATTCTGGGTTGGACATGGCCTTGTATGTCAGGCACATGTCACTTCTGAGCAGACGGTATGCGACTGAATAGAGCTGGAGTTTCTTCAATCTGGCAGCATATGACAGATTTTGGAGTCCCTTTATCCTTTTGGTGAGAAACTTTTGGGGTCTCTCCAATTGCTGCAGATGTCGGGCGAGATACATCCCGAATGGGGCATTGTACTCGATCATTGGTCTGATAAGTGAAGAGTACAGGGGAACAATGACCTCACTAGATCTGGATGTGAATCCCTTCATGATCAGGTGGGCAATGTAGAAGGTCTTTCTAACCACTTTAGCAACGTGAGTGTCAAAAGAAAGGCCACTGTCAACCTGGGTCCCCAGGTCCCTGATAACCTCTTCTGTGCTTAGTGGATTGCCACCTATATGGTAGCTTGGGGTTACCTTGTTTTTCCCAAAGGGTATGACTATACATTTTTGGCATTTAACTTCAGGCCATGGCTCTGGCACCAGCTATCTGTTTCCGTGAGTCCCTTCTGAAGGATATCCGTGTCCGATGCACTTTCCACTATGGCCCAGTTTGCAGTCGTCTGCAAACTTTGTCAGCCAAGGTCCTGCCATGTTGGCCTGTACTTCTGAGAAGTAGATGCCGAACAATAGGGGCCAAGGACCGAGCCCTGTGGGACACCACTTGTGACTGGCTTGGAGTCTGACATAGCCAGCAACTCTAACCTTGTGGGTTCTGTCCTTAAGCCAGTTTGCAACCCATCTTGTGACATATGGGTTTACATTTAAGCTGGTAAGTTTTTCTACAATACCCGAGTGGGGTATTGTGTCGAAAGCCTTTGCAAGATCAAGGTAGGCTGTATGGACTGCCTTTCCCTCATCAATGGCCTTGGTGACTGTTTCGAAGAAGTCGACCAAGTTCAAAAGTCATGATCTTCCCTTGACAAAGCCAAACTGGGTCGGGTCCAATGTCTGCAAGTCCCCTATATCTTTGTTTATGAGCTCCATTATGATCCTCTCCATAGCTTTGCAGACTAGACTTGTTAAGCTTATGGGGCGGTAATTACCAGGGTCCGTAGAGGCACCGCCTTTGTGGAGTGGGACCACAGTTGCCGTACGGCACTCCTTGGGCACGTATCCTGTGGTAAGGCTGAGATTAAACAGCTGCCTTATGTGCGGGTTTAATTCCTTATTTAGCTCGTGTAGCACACAGCCGGGGACACCATCCGGTCCCATTGATGCTGTGT
Source organism: Protopterus annectens (assembly GCF_019279795.1). Taxonomy (NCBI): domain Eukaryota; kingdom Metazoa; phylum Chordata; order Ceratodontiformes; family Protopteridae; genus Protopterus; species Protopterus annectens. The sequence goes on along the minus strand of NC_056740.1, from coordinate 519,435,555 downwards.
TTTTAGCTTTAGAGAGAGCAGCTTTCACATTTGAGATGTCTGGGAGGCTACACTCCGCTGGGATAGTTATCTCTCCTTTAGGGGAGAGGGGTGAAGTTTGCACTGAACCTGTCTGCCAGTATGTTGGCAATGTCTGTGGGTTCAGTGATTTTTGTATCATTTTGGACTAATTCTGAGCATATCTGGGAGTTTCCACCCAGGTTCCTAACATAGCTGAAAAAGGCCTTATGATTGTCCTTTGAATCCATGGCAGTTTTCTCTCAAAATTGGCCTTAGTTGATTTTATGAGTGCTTGTATTTTTACTAATAATGATCAGGGTGACTTCCCTTTTATGGATTTTGTTCTATCATGTAATAGCTTTCTCCTATTATTGTAAAGTTTGTTAATGGCTGGGGTCCACCAGACTGGACGTTTGCCCTTTGTGGAAAGAGTCTTGGTTTTATTTGGGATTGCCTGATCCATGCAGTCCTGGAGGTGTTCATAGAAGGCATTTGTAAGGGCTTGTGCAGCTTGGGTTGTGGTTTCCACTGTCTCAGGGGCCTTGAAGGATACCACACCAGTCTTGAGTAGTGTGAAGTTTGCTTTAGAGAAGTTCTTCACTGTGGTCTTTTTGTTTGGGGTGGGGCGGGATGTGGATTTCCAGTGAGATTAGTTTATGATCAGATCTCACCAATGAGGGATATACTTCGGTGTGGAGCATTTGTCCCCATGTTTGTGATAATGAGATCTAGTATATTTTCTCCTCTTGTGGGAACAGTGACTAGCTGTTCCATGGCATTTGAATTTATGAACTCCAGGAACCGTTGGGCTAGAAAGTTAGGGCTTGAGTAATGTTCCCAGTCTATATTCGGGTAGTTGAAGTCACCCAATATGATGGTGTTTGGAGATACATTTATACCCTCCAGTGTCTTCAGGAAGGCTGTGTGGGGTTCCTGAGTTTGAGAGGGTGGCCTGTAGCATGCTACAAATTGTAGAGCAGTTTTGCCTATGGTTAGTTGCACCTGGATGGTTTCCGAGCTTTGTGCGTTGCCACCAACCTGGAGGTGTGGGTATCCTTTATGAATATGGATACACCCCTCCTTTTTTGGTGTGGTCTGGGTTTTGGGGCCGGAATGCATGATATGAGGTAAAACCTAATAGTGCCGGGTGCTCTCAGGAGCCTTGAACCAGGTTTCAGTTACAGCACAGACATCGATGTTCTCCATACTGAGAAGGGCCTCGAGTGCATGCATATTGAGATTTAGACTTCTGGCATTGTGCAGAATTACCGTCAGTTTCTTTCCATTTTGTTTTCTAGGGTGGTAGGTTTAGAATTGGAGCCTTGCCTAAAAAAGCACCTATCGCCGTGGCAAGAGCCTTAGGCAGGATCCGGAATCCCAGAGGAGACAGGTGCAAGGCGTCCCTTAAGCAGCGTGGCTTGTTAAGCATGACATCCCAGGCAGACAGACACTGGATCCCCTTTGAATGACACCAGACATTAAGCCAATTGTTAGAGCTGATCATCTTGTCTCTATATTGTGGCATCATTCTTGGTGAAGGAAGGATACTGCTCAGGGTTAGGGTCATACCTGCCTGGGCTACATAATCAGAGAGCTCCTCTATGTCTCTTTTCATGTAGTCCAGGGAGGTACGTCTCAGGTCGTTCACACCAGCATGGACAATGACTGTGTCATATTTGTACTTGCCGTGGAGTGACCAGTGCTTGTGTTATGTGGCGGATTCTAGCGCCCGATATGCAGCTTACTGTGACCCTCTCCTTGTTCAGCCTGGTGAGTGGGACGTCAGTGTGTCTGACTATGGAGTCACCTATGACAAGTATGTTTGGTGTTGTATTTGGCCTTAAGGGCTGTGACTGCTTTGCACACTGCTTTTGTGGTTTATGTGTTGCTTGTGGGGTGTCTTGAGGTAGCAGTTGTTTGGGTGTCTGCTTTGGAGGCCTCTGCTGTTTAGGTAAATTTTACTCAGAGCCTCCAAGTATGTCTTTGTGTGTTTATGTGTTTAATTCAGTGGTGTGGTAGCATTATGTGAGGCTGGTTTTGTGGTGTGTGTAGTTGCCTTCTCCTCCTGTCTGGTCTTGCCAGTCCTGAGTTGAGAGAGCTCAGCCTCCAGTTTGGCTAAATAGCTGCATCTCTCACAAGTATTTGTGTTATGTGGGAGGAGGAGAGGGTTGTCTGTGTACATGAGGCAGTTATAACATTGCCTCAAGATTCCCAGATTCACCAGCTGGACCGGAGAGGAGATTGACAACTGACCTTTGGACATGCTAGAATAATATTGGGAATTCCTTAATAATTGAAAACAAGGGCCAGTGGGGAGTGAGGGTGTAGTGCTTTTAATTTTTAGTGCTGACTTATATAATTGCTTTAGTGAGCAAGTGCCAGGTAACTTGAGTGCAATGTGTTACAAGTAACTAAATGCAAAACGACAAACAGTAACTTTCTTTCAAGTGAAACAAGGAAATAAGTACAGTAAGCAATGCAGATATCACTAGTGATCCACAGAAGCACTGAGAAGCCGCGTATTAGGTGGAATTAGCTTCCAGGAAAATAACAAGCAAACAAACAACAAGCATATAAACAAAGCTAGATTCAGCAGGCCTGGATCTAGTCTATGCTAGAGCAAACAAGGTGTACCAATTTCAGTAAGATACAGTTCAAATATTCAGGCACTATAAACCTTTAACCGGAAATTCCCAGCTCAGAAGGGCAGAGTCCAGCCTCTTCTCCAACAAGAGTGCAGACCACGAACCTTCTTAATGTAAAATAACTGTCCTGAAGCCCAAGTGCCTAAACCAGAACTAATACACTTGGACACTGGGCTCTCAATCAGCAGTTCCCAACTTAGAAGGATGAAAGCTACCTGTCCTGCCACCACAGTGCTTGCCACAAACCTTCCTAATGTAAAACAACTGGTCTGAAGCCCAAGTGCTTAATCCAAAAGACTTAGAATGATAGCTACACTTTAATCAAGTTACAACCAAGCAGTAATAAATACAATTGAATACGTTAGAGAATGTCTGGATTAGTGCTCAAGTTACACAAACAACGCTAGATCCAGCAGGCCCGAATCCAGTCTATGCCACAGCAAACAAGGCACCAACTTCAGTAAGAAGCAGTTCAGATATGCATGCACTATAAGCCTTTAACCAGAAATTCCCAGCTCAGAAGGGCAGAGTCCAGCCTCTCCTCCCACAAGAGTGCAGACCACGAATCCTCTTAATGTAAAATAACTGGCCTGAAAGCCCAAGTGCTTAAACCAGAATTAATACACTTTTAGAATAACAGACACTGAGCCCTCAATCAGCAGTTCCCAACCTAGAAGGATGTAAGCTACCTGTTCTGCCACAACAGTGCAGACCACAAACCCTCTCAGTGCAAAACAACTGGTCCGAAGCCCAAGTGTTTAAACCAAAAGGCTTAGAATGAGTTACACCAAGCAGTAATAAATACAATTGAGTATTTTTAAGATGATGCAAAAGTAAAATGAAGTAGGTAGAAACACAAGTACAGTAAAAGCAGATGAAAATTATTTATTTATTTATTTTTTTTATCTGAACAAGTGCTGAGATCAAAGAAACAGATTTGAGAGCTGAAACTAGAAAACTGGCTAGTTATAAGAAAAAAAAACAAGCTAGAAGGCTTCCCTCAAACACAGAAGGGCTTGGGGGCTCAGAAGCCTACAAACAGTCTATACCACTTAACAGGAAAGGCAGGAAATGAGCTTAATTTTTTTTTGTCTGTTTCCCAGATGCTCTCTTTGTACACAGTAGGAGTGCCTGAAATCAGAATATGATCTCACTGCACTCACATGACGCAAATGCTGCATTCTCCCAAGATGCCCAGATTCATCAGGTAGACAGGAGAAAACACCGGGAGCTGACCTTTAGACATGCCTGGATAGGTGCTTGTTTATTAAATACTAAAAACTGTTTTCCTCTAGACAAGTGAAGAAAGTTGAGTGCTGTAGTAATTTGTAGCCCATTTAGTGCTTACAACAAGTTCTGAACAAGTGCTGAGCTCAAAGAAACAGATTTGAGTGCTAAAACTAAAAAGCTTGCTAGTTGCAAGGGAAAATTTGAAGAGCAGACTTTATGGCGCCAGGAATAAAGTGGAGGGTGGGGCTCAGGAACTCACAAACAGTCCTGGACACAGCAAATCTGCATCTGGACAACACCTGCCACAGGAAAGGGGGGGAAGCAAGCTTAGAATTTTTTTTTCAGTAAAGTGGAAATGGAGAAAGCTGGAACAGACGTTAATTCAACATTAAGAATCTGAGTGGGTTGGGCTTCACAAATGTTCCCTATTAGATTGAATGAACTAATGACACTAGACTGGGAGGAGTGTCACAGATCAAATATACAGTATAAGTGGGCAACTGCAAAGCCACCAAGTATAAGAACACCACAACACTAGGGAGGGTGGAAGAGGGGATTTACAGTTCCTAGCTGTAGCCACTAAATGAAAGTTTTAAACAGATCAATGAGCAGACTGTAGAGAATGCTTTTAACTGTAAACAGACAATTATAGTAATGCACACTATTACAGTTCCTAGCTGTAGAACACAGAAACCTCAAAAAATCTAAAATACACAGAAAAGCTTGGATAGAGCACTCACAAACAGAAAATACAACTCTCAGTATGAAAAAGCAGTTTACAGTAATTCAGTAAACATGCAGTTAGAGTAATGAAACAGTATCTAGCAATGAAAAATACAGTTAAAACAGTATAAAACAGTACATAAATGCAGTGAAACAAAAAAGCTTTATAACAGTGCAAAATGTAGTAGATCAACTGTATAGCACAATTATAAGCATTTTAGAAGTGCAGTTCAGTGAAATAAGTGTAAGCAATAACTTATCCTGCTCTTGGAATCTTAAGGAATTTCCTCTTAGTTTCAGTAATGAAATACAATCCACAGTCTGATAAATACAAGCCATAAATACATGGAATAAACTTTATATGTAGTAATTTAAATGCTAAAGAAGTTTAAGAGAAAAAAACAGTTGTAGTAATGGCTACCAATTAACCTTTGTAGTATTCACTCTCTTAGGTGTTTTTGCCTGGTCAGTCCACTAGAGGCAAATGGCCTTTTCAAAGTTTTTTTTTTTTTTTTTTTCACACGACATCACTTTGCACACGATACCTCAGGCTTCTTTCCAATTTTCTGTTCCAGGTATACGTGTTGCACACGACACTACAGGATTCACATGGCACCCCTCCTGATTAATTGATCTACCTTTTTAATGATAATGAAGATGCACACAGCACCTTGCAAGACTACTGTTACATTATTATTGGATAGGAACTGTTGTGTTAATTTAAATAAACTACTTGAAGTAATGTATTTAAACAATGTTAAAATGGTTGCTTGTATTAATGAAACGTCATTCTGAAGAAGTCTTGATATTAAAGAAGACGAAAGCACTAAATAATACAAGAGCTGCTGGTGTTTTCCTTTTAATTCTTTTTGAATGCTTTTGTGTCACGAAGTTCATTCTTAATTAGTGAAATTTATCTTCGTTTTTAGTGCAGTTTTTTTTACTATATATATATATATATATATATATATATATATATATATATATATATATATATATTGCTTGGTATACTCAGCCATTACTAAAGTGGAGGAAATTTACAGAAATAATTACCAATTTCTGTTTAGATGATATTGAAAGATAATTATAATAACTTTTATAGTACATGTTGATTCTTTCCTCTGATTAAGCAGTAGAATTTATGATGTTATTTATACAAAACAATTACTGCCACCTTATGACTGAATGGTAATGTTTAACATTAGCATCAGATAAGCATTTCATAAAAACATCACAGTAGGACTCTGATACATTTCCAGATGGGTCCTAACGGCAACATGGGTGAAATGTATTGCACCAAGCACCCCAGGAAAGTGCGTCTCATACAAGGCATTCATAATACTGGATCGGCCCTGAGGTGACACTGGGAAATAGATGTACCGATCCACATGTGCCAGCAGTATGTCAAGGAAGTACTGAAACCTCCTTGAGGCTGAAGCTTGTGAAATACTCAGCGTCTCCAGTTTGTCTCTGGAAGGTCCCTGTACCACGTATAGTGATGGCTACACATACCTTGGTATCCACAAGTATAGGAAAGTCATGCAGACTCCCAGTACCCCACTGTGGATCAAAAAAATTCATGAAAGCCAATACTATATCCCTGCTCACTCCAAATATACCCAGGATTTCTTGATGTGCAAAGTTTAGATGGGTCAGCCTTTGCCTGTAGCTCCTTCTTCTTGGCTGACAAGTGTCACTTGGTGCACCTGATATTGACACAGCCAAGTCTAGCACTTCAGAGCAACTAAGCTGGGATCAAAAGCAAGTGTCTATGTGGATTGCAAACAGGGAAGACATGACTTTCTTGTTTTGTTTGTGCCCCTTATACACACAGAGCAAATGTACATAAAAAAACTATGAATCGAACAAAGGTGGAAAGAGCTCCTACTCTGCATAAGATCATCACAGATTTTTACGTATCAGTTATTTGCATCTCATTATACCTTCATTTGCATACTGCTTTCTCAGATTGATTCAGATAGCTGCACTTAAGCACATCTGGTGTTGCTGATTTGTGCCTTATCTACACTTTGGCACATCCAGCACAACCTTGCACTATGCTTAAGTGTTATGACTATAAATACTGCCTTATGTCTGCATCATACCTCTGAACTGACCTCGATTTCCAGGGATGTCCTTGATTTTGACACAATCCCTCTTAATCCCCCCTTAAACTGATGACTTTTGGAGAAGGAGGTGAATTACACTTAATAAATAATAACAATGATTAGTTACATGCTTCTTTTACTTCAAAAAATGTATAGTAATTCACATTCTCTAATTTTGTTAATATTTTAAGTTAATAGTATTAATATGGGTGGATTTTTGCCTGATTCTGTTGTGATTTGTCTCTGATTTGTTGAGAATTATGGTGTGCATGGAAGATGGAAAGAGTGTACTTTAAATCATCCTGGCAAATGTTTGTGCTGTTGTATATGGTGTGCACATTGAAATGCCACCATATGTTTGCTTGCAGAGTATAGAATATGCACATTAAAACATCAAGTGAAATATTTCTGCTGTTTCAAGCAAAATATTTCTGCTGTTTTTGTATAGAGAGGGTCCTTTTAGACACCAAGACAGATGTTTCTGTTGGTATATAGGGTGTGCAGATTAAAGTAACAAGAAGACAACATGGCACGTCTGTTTTGTTGTACAGGATGTAGAGAATGGAACAGCAGGGAAAGGATTTGAGTCACCAACATGCTTTAGTAAATCCTGAGCAGTATTTCTTTAGTACTGAATGAAGAGTGAGAGATTCCTATTGAGACAGTATGGTCTGTCAGTGGCACAGAAGCGACAGCAAATTTCCACAGTACCCTTACATTTCAGAAGCTGATTGTCATGCCAGCCTTATGACTGAATGGTAATGCTTAACATTAGCATCAGAGTTAATAGTACCTTCCTGAGGATAGCTATACCTTTTGGCATTATGCAGTACCTCATTTAATGAGTATTGGCTGTTGTAATATTGCAATACAGACTAGTGCCAGGGTTTGAAAAAAAAATTCTGGAAATTTCTGGTCACTTCCAATGTGATGCAGTTCCTATATAGTATCACTTTTCTCTAGCTATATAACACATTGCTTTTGTGATTTTATTCTGAAACCATAGTAGCTGTGGACTTTTAAAAATCAAAGTTTCTGTAGTGAAGTAAAATGAATAGTTGCTATGTCTTCACTACTTAAATCTAAGTTCTGATAAAATGGCCAAATGTATTTTGCTAAATACTGGGTAGAAAAATATATTTATGCTTTCTTTTAATCTTTTCTCTTTCAATTTACATTAGTCATGATACTGTGGGAAAAAAAATCACTGTGACAGTGATAGCAGTCTGACCCAGGTAAATTTAATTTCTGATTGCTTAGCAACCAGTTCCAAAGGCTTAGGTACCTCAGTCCCTTCATACATCACTATTATCACAGACAGCAGGTGATGCTGTGTTTCCCTGTCTCAGATTCTTGTATTTATATGCAAAACTCTTGATAAATAGGTTTAGCTGCGGTAATGCATTGGAAATACCAGCAAAATATCATGGTTCCTCAGAATTTCATTAAAAACCTGGTGATACAAATGCATGTCATGTGACATAAAAATGTTTCTCATACTGTATATGAAATGCTGTTGCCCAAAGTTTAAAAACTGCTAAATTATTTACCGTGTCAGGAAAAAAAAAGAATTGCATATTCTTTCATGGCAAACTATGCTGCAGTTAATGGCTTTTTACACACCTGATGGTGATAAATAATTGAAGAACTGAGTGTTTCCTTTCAATTCTCATATTAGAAATCACACATGTAAGGGATCTCAGTTTTATTTCAAAACAGCTGATCCTACCTTATTTGAAGCATTACACTTAATAAAATAGTATATCTTTCTTACAAGACATTAGGTTTAGCAGAAAAAAATTCCAGCAAGAAAAATTTCTGAGCTGCTTGTTTAGAAAGATGTGTAGAACTGAGTTTAAGCAATGTTTAATAAGGCAGGGTAAGGCAAGGCACGGCAGGGGGAAGGGCTCACTTTAAATTCCACCAGTGCTTTCTACACCTGGGAATATTGCCCTAACAAAACAAGAATGCATTTACATTGTTTGTGAGACTTTTGTTCCATGCACACAGAGCAGTTGTAAATAATTTTCGTTGATGTAAGGATAAAAAAGCAAGGCTTATATGACACTATTGATCTGTAAGAAAACACCAATAGGCTATTTGTCTGCTACATTTCTGTGTGTGATAGATGTTAGAAATAATGTTTGGTACCTTCTTAGCCAGTTTTGGTTGAGTCAAATTCTTTCATTTGATAATTTCAGGAAACTTGTGGTTATCTGCAGTACATGTTTAGTGCTTCTTCTGATTCATTTATTTTATGAATCTGTTAGTGTTTATTTATGATGTTTTAAGATTACCCATTTTAATTAGCAGTCCATTGCCTTTCTTATGTCCGATTAAAAGCTAGTCAGAAACAACATTTTTGCACAGTGACAAATCCACTTTTTGATTGAAATTACATTGTTGCTAATTTAATACTGTATACTACCTGAGGATACTGCATCCCGAGGGGAGCATTATTTATACCGGTATTGCTGAGTGTCTCATAACTCTAGGATTACTGAGGTATACAAAGAATTCTTTACCTTTGGGGAATAGGACATGACTTACTGAATTGTAGTTTTAACATTTTACATAAAGCATCCAGAGATTTTCTTGGTTTTCTCCAGCTCGCATGTTGCAGTTAATTGTTTCCTCACTGCATGCAGATGTTACATATTCAGCATCATCTGTTTTATATGGAATAATGCCAATTGTAGTTTTATCTTTTCATACACATTTCTATGATCAGTGTCTGGATTAAGCAAACGATGCAGTTGATGTTAATTTGAATTACACCTGCTATACTGATAACATGCACCAAAATGCAATTTCTTAAAGGAATAACCGATGGCATGGTGTGGTATATCGAAGATTTACCCACGGTTGGTGTGGTTTAAAATAAAGCCAACCGTGGGTAAATTTCAATATACCACAATCGTGGAGTCGGTTATTGCTATTATACAATGTCATTATTAAGAAAAAACATATTTACTTTTCTTAATGTCTTTGTATAACGGTGCATTACTGTTCTTCCACTGGTTGTGGTAGACTTCTTCCTTGTATTGATGTACTAAGCATGTGTATGGGACTTGCGTCCCATGCATACCCAGTACATCAATGCTTTGAAATGGAAACAACGGAGAAAAGACAGTCTCCATTGCTCCGTTTTTTTTTTTTTGTTTAAAAAAATGTTTTGAGGACTTTATACTAACGGAAAAAAGTCTGGGCGACCGAAACTTTTTCCGTTGGTATATTGTGGGATTTACAACAGGCATGCTAGCCAATCGGCGTGCATGTTTTGGAATATTAATGGGGGGGTCATTGTATAATAAATCATATTTCACACTTGGAGTGATCTCAATGCTCTGTGCATTGAACTCACAGTTTATCATGTGCAAAGGAAAGCAGCTAACATATCTGTGTGAAACAGTTTTGCTAAAGAAAACAAATGAAGTCTTACATCTGTGATGCCAGTCCAATGATCCACAAACTAGTAAGGGAATAAGACTCACTAGAAATAGGAAACAGAATCATTCACAATGTTAGAAAGCTATGCTAAGTAACGCAAACAAGCAGAGTGTATTGACAAACTTCATATTGTGCAAAGAAGGAGGACAACAACCATGCTGGGTTTTGACAGGTGTTTTCTTATATGAAAAGCCAGGTATTCATAAGGAATGTTAAAAGCAACATATAAGTGGAAAGAACAACACAAAAAACATCATGTAAAAGCAACTGCAGTTTTGGAAGCAAGTAAACTGTAGGTAACAGACTCCAAGCAGAACAGGTATAATGTTCAGAGTGAAGCCACTGATGAGATTTACACAGCTCTGAACACAGCAGAGTACAGTGTATGCTACACATGGAACTCAGTATAATTTCTTACCTGCAACAGTGGGGAGCACACCTCTCAGCCTCTTAGAGTAAGAAATCTGAACAAAGCCAAAAGGCTTCAAAATAAGGACATTTTTTAAATATTGGTCTTAGAAAGACAATAGAATAGCAGGTTATGCATTAGCATGAATTTTTGGAAGGGAATGAAGTCTGACACTCAAATGTTTGTCATTTTCTGACTTCAGTCCTCAATGGATTTGCCAATGATGTGTCAGAAAACCACAATTCAACAGACCAGAAATATGAAGTAAAAATGTGGACATTCTGCAAAAGTCTATACAGTTGAGAGGTATGGTGGGGAGCAATTTGTATGCAACAAATAAATCTAGCAATCATACACACCAGGTGCGCCATGTAGCTGACATCAGTGCAACCACATAGCCAACATGGTTTTCTGACTGCAGCACTATATGCACACATACACATAGATATATACATGTGCAAACACACACACACACACACACACACACACACACACACACACACACACACACACACACACACACACACACACACACACACACACACACACAAACTGAGTGGCACATGTCAGTATAATCTACTGTTAAAAATCAGAGTAGGTATCTGTCTGACTACCAGTAGGAAATTCAGGTATAGAAGAAGAAACAACCATATAGTACAGGTACTGGGCAGTAAAACAACAGAATAGATAAGTGCTGTCCACATGTGCCTTTGGTTGTTACCTGCACAGAAAAAAACACAAGCAAATGGTGGAGGTACACTGAGGTGGGGCCAACCATATCTGCCATGTACATGTTTGATAGGTACTGAAATTGTAAGACCATACTTTTTCATCCAGGCAAAGTTACTGAAACTTTCAGTGAACCTGTAAATCTGTAATGTGTTGTAAGCACACAAAAAGTAAAACAGATACTTATCTGCCAGGTCCAGTACCATATATCTATACATAAGATACTTACCAGTTAGTACTGAAGCAAAGATTGCCACATTGATATGTTTGGTTGCCGTAAGGACTTTCAAAACATTAGCAGGAGATATAACATAGGTTCCATAGCATACATATCATTAAATATATTGATTACTCAGAGCTCTTGTATAATCTATCATGCATTTTTATAACATAATCAAATTAACTGAAGTCCCTAATTTTACCAGTGTATATTCTCAGGTGCTAAGAAAAGAAAACATCACTGCTTTCTTTCTTTTAATGTAGTACAGCTGTCACATTGCCTTATATCTTATGGTAGGTTGTTTCAGGATGCATGACTGGGTTTAAATACATTTTCTGCACTTGTAAGCAGATAGGGAAGTCACAGTAGCTGAGTTTCTGAGTTATGCTGTGATAAATATGAGATACTTTTTAAAATTACTTTATTTTGAAGTTGTGGGCAATAACTCTCATAAAAGTTAAAATGTAGTTCTTGCAGCAAAGATCAACCATTTATATCTCTGAATAGAGACAGTGATTTTCATAGTAGAAAGAGAGTTTGATAAACCTTAAAATGTTATGTTTGATGAGTTGTAATGTGTACATGTTTTATGGAGAGAGAAGACTGAATATGGATAGCCATATTGTAATCTGGGGAGAAGAACAATAATACTTACGAAATGTGCCAGTGTATCAACAACAGTTTGGTTGAATGCAAATTGTCAGAAAATATTTAGCCAAGAGCATTTTCAACAGCAGTGGAGAATTCTGTTTTCTCAACTGCAATGCAACCTTGGAGTAGGTGTGTTTAAGTCTGAGAGGCATGGGTGTGTCCCCATCGTCTGGGTAGTGACCCCCTGCAAAAAAGATTTACTTCAAGTTTTGCAAAAAGTGCTTTTGGTTTTGGTCAATTTGCATTCAAACTGCCATTGATCTAGCAACATGAATCATATGAGTATAGCTTTTTAAATTGAAGCGTTAGTAGATGAGAAAGTTTATAAACACATTTTTTTTTGTTTTAGAACTGTACTTGTATTCTGGTACAATGCTGAAAGGCACTCACCTAGTAAAATAACTAGATATTATTGACATTGACAGTGATTCCTCATTAGATAAACTCAGAATAAGTGTTTTAGTCTTGCATAATCCTTGATGTGTGTCAAACAGCAAAGCTGTAGATTTTTGGTATTAACAATTAAATTATTTGTGGTTATCTAATTCCATATCGCCAAGGCAAGTAGGCATAATATTTAAGGTCTTCACCTCCCAGGTACAAGGTTCAATCCTGACCTCTGACCAATGCCTTTTTGGAGTTTGCATGTTCTCCCTGTGTTTCTGTGGGGTTCTTCCCACCTCCAACAATTATGCTTAGTGGCCCCATCTCAAACTCACCAAAGAATGGATCTGTGGGCAGCAGCAAACACTCTACATGGTGCCCTCTAGGGGGAAGATCTGTAAAAAACAACTGTTGTGGGCATGTACTATGGTGCACAGTATCCTCAAGATAGGAGAACATGGAACACAGAATGAGTGCCATGACAGGTCTAGCCACTCACAAATGTAAAATATGGCTCTAGGTGATTCAGTCATGTTGACTAATGTCACCAAATGGGCATGGGTATTTGCCGGTGATAAGTGGGTTGAGAACCTGGCCTACTCTGACCTATGCCAGGGACCCATGCTAAAGGTGGAAGGGGTGTATGTGCCCCTATTGGCCAGTGTGTGCCCTCCATATAGCCCAGCAGCCCTGGTTAATAAGCTTCTGTCCAGCTATTATCCAGTTGACCAGATTGTGCAACTTGGGATAGCTCTGTTGAGCAAAACTGGATGAAAAATCAACCTGCCAAACATGAACTAAGAACTGCTACACTTAATGTAGGTTCAATGACAGGCTGGAACTTGGAAGTAGATGACATGATGGGTAAGGCAGAGGCTGCATGTCCTACATATCCAGAATACAAGATGGAAGGGCAGTGTAACAAATCCACTTAGTTGGGATCCAGAGTCTACCACTCAGGCTGACAGGCTAGAAACTGTGTCTGAATTGTGGTGAAGGAGAGACTTCAGAAGACAGTGAGGGACGGAGAGGCTTCAGAAGACAGTGAGGGATATTGTCAGAATTAGTGATAGACTCATGGCAATCTGACTCCAGTGTAATTACAGGGCAGAAACAATAATCTCAGCCTAAACCCTACAGCAGGGTTGTGATAGTGAGAAAAAGAGTACATTCAGACAGCAGTTGCAGGACCTACTAGATAAAGCAGGACAACATGAATTGATGTTGATAATGGGTGACTTGAATGCACATATCGGGACAGACAGAACAAGATATGAGGACTGCATGGGTCCACATGGCTGAGGTTAACAGGCATAAAGAAGAACAAGGCATTCTAGATTTTGTCTGGCAAGATTACAAACAAGAGTGGCCAACATGCAACTCAGGTAGACTTCCTCCTGATAAGGAGAAGGCATTAGGGTTGAATCAGTGATTGCAAAGTCATCCCTAGTGAAACAGTCAGCCCATGGCATAAAATATTTGTTGCCACAATCAGCTGCAAGCAGTGGTCAGAGAAGGCTGTAAGGTCAACAGCGACCGGGCTGAAGACCTGGAAGCTGACTGGAGGGAAAGCGCAACAGTTTAAGGAATTACTCAGTGTTCTGGCACCTCAAGAAGAGTAAGAAATAGGTGGAGTTGAAGAAGAATAACAGCTTCTCAATACAGCATGAGTGAGGAGTACAGAACAGATATGTGACTGAGTCAGGTATGGAAATAAGGTGCAAAAAGAAAGCTGGTGATAGAATATAGAATTACAGGAAATCATCAAAAGAAAGAAGACATGGGAAAATTGGGAGATTGAAAAGATGGATGAGTCTAGGAAGGAATACTGGTTGGCTAACAAAGAGACTAAGAAAGGAGTTGCAATAGAAAAGAACAAGGCATCAGGCATGCTTATTTTAAGTGCTGTTTGTTCTATCCTGTGACGACTCACCATTGGACCAGTAATCAAGGATCTTCAATCCTTACCACTGGCAATAGTGGATTACATACACTGGGAGGATGACAAGGTACACACACTTCACTTTCACTTTCCAGATGCACCTCTCTGCAGCAAGTGCAATTTCCCTTAAGAACACACAGAGACCACAGTTAGTCCAGGGCTGGTTTCTCCCTCTTTCTCCATATCCCCAGTAAGACTCCCCACTAGCACAGATATAGAGTTGAGTTCTCAGCTGAGTGGCCAAGCCAAGACTGCCAGCACCCTCTCTGTCCAACCAGTGCTTTATGTCTTTGCCCAAGTAGCTGAGACACACATACTCTTTGAGGTTTGATTTACAGGTACACACACACCTGGGAAAGGCTGACACAGGTTTACTAGCTATGCCCCCTTTTACCCAAACTATAAAGTAGCTATCACTGCCACAGTCAACTCTTATCAGCTACTTTAGGGTCCTTAACAAAGGGTCACCAATCTTACTGTCTAATATTAATATTAATACAAATGGTAGTTTGACCAAGAGCAAGGCTATTAGGAGTGGCCCATAGTGTCACCAAATAAATATGCAAGTACTCTCAAAACTTAAATATGTCCCACAATGATCAGCCAAAATGAAAGGTTTAAATATATTTAATAATAAATAATAAAAGAACAAGAAAATAGCATATATTCACAGTGACATCAGAGTTCAAAACCACAGGAAATATTTAAAACAATATTGCAGGACAGTCTCAAATAATTAAAGAAAAACATCTAAACAATGGTTTACTATGTTCATGACTGATTCTAAGAGAATTACTATACCCTAGTTAACTGAAGAGCAAGGCAGATGTGGTAAATGGATCTTCTAGTTGCTGTCAGGCCCAAGACACAATACAGAATGCTGTCTCTCTCTAAAAGATCTCTCAAATTAATATCTTAAATATTACTGCTGGGATAGCTTGCAGAATGACATAATTTCTTGTCATCTGACTCTATCCCAGGTGAAGCCCCAAGGCTAGAAGCTGACAATATTTAGCATCTACCTGTGAAACTACATAGACCTCAGATCTTTGGTGCTGAAGTCATAAAACAATTACATTCCTTCACATTTCAAGACTAGTAATTATTTCACCTTAAGAGACAATACAGAAAGCTTCCTATTTTAGATGTTGTGTCTCCTTGTTGCATTGAAACTGAAAGATACCATATTTTATGGCATAGCCATAAAGTAATTTAATTTCAGTTATTTTTCTGAAGTTAACCTCCTGTATTCCAGTTTCCACTGTTAAAATACATACATTTAAACAGTTGCTATAGTGTATGTACGTTTCTATTCTTTTACAGTAAGGCACACTATGGTTACATTTTAAGCACAAGCACTTTATAACATATATTTTTTAACACACATGTCTGTACAAACCAGTTTGATATACACATGATACGGTACCTGTCAAATCTTCGAATGCTCAAATTTTTGAACGTTACATGGTCAAGACCAAATGTTCGAAATTTGAATGCTTGTAGATAGGATTTCAACAGAACCGTATGGTGCAGATAGAGAGAATTTCACTTTTCTGCACTGAAGTGCGGTTTCAGAGTTGGTATATTTAAGTAGGGGTGGTGTGGGGGGTGTAGGGGGGCTTGTTAAAGTGTTTTTTTCTGTGTTTTCTTTTTTTTATCTTCGAACATCCAAATGCCGAACATTTGGTCTTGACCATGTAATATTCAACATTTTGGATGTTCGAACATTTAACATAGACCCACATGACATACAGTTCTAATACATTTGTAACACAAGCATCTTATATAGACCATGTTGATATCCACAAATTACATAATTATTTACAAAATTCCAGCTAGCTGGGCTGGCAGTATCTCAATTTGTCACATATCCTTCACAGTTGTTAACCTTATTTGTAATGAAACTACTAACATTGACCTTTATTTTTACTTTGCATGACATGACCAAGTTGGGTAGATTTGATAGGCATCTTGGGAACTTAATGTAGACCTCCTATCTCATCTCTGCCTATGTGTGCACTGAATATAAAGTACAAAATCAGTTATATCCTCTAAAAACATACAGTGGTACATTAACAAAGATGAGATGCTAATGAAATGAATGTGACATTTAGCATATGAATGCATGGTAAGTATGCAGAAGGATGTTGAGATTATTAGCATCATGATGCAGAATCATGCCTGCACAGTGGTAAATATGTAAAACCCTTATACAATTATAAGGAGACACACTGTTGTTGCATTATGTCAAAATTAAAATTATATCTATATCCCAGCAGTATGATGTGAGCCATGTCTATGCTGTACAAGTTACCCTGTGATACATGTTTGCCCTGTAATACACATGGTCAGCTGCAGTCATACCATGCAAAGCAGTTACTCAGAAGCAATAGCTTGCAAGACTAGCATCCTCAAGCTCTTTGTGTTGCAGTGTGGTACTTTTTGCTTATGGTAATTGATGATACTGGCAAATATGTCTGCCTTGATGATAAAGTAGCTCACAATTTGTATATCTCATCCATTTATTTGTTTATTTGTATTTGTTAATTTAGATAATCCAACTGACCAGTTTTAGTGCCATTGCAGTGTAACACCATTTACTCTTATCTTTTTGTGTACATTATATCTGGAATAACTAGGAAGACCATCTGGAAATGATCAGGAATGTTGGGGAATATATGTGGATACAGACATAGTGCTATGATGTTAAACAGTGGTCTTAACTCTTGTGATACATCTTTTCTGTGTTGACTGGTACATGTATTTATTTATTCAGTTTGTTAACTGTGGAACTCCTACTGGACATAACCCATTTTCAGTTGTAGCTTTGATAGAAAAGCTTCAGCATAAAGAAATACACATAACAGCACAATTTTTACATTTAAGATACTGTACACAAAAAATAACATGAATGTTACCATATCATGTGTCTCTCTTGTTAACGCAGCATGTGGTACATTGCACAACAAGTACCTTTCAATGCTCATTGTTTCTGTAGAAGTTATGGGTTTTACAGGCTCAAGGTGCTAGCCCAAGGCCCAACCCTCCACAGAGGGTGCACCACACAAATTTGCATGCACACACTCAGGGCTAGTTTAGGGTGCCCAATCCACCTACTACATCTTAGGAATGTGGGAGGAAACCATAGCACCCTGCAGAAACCCACGCAAATGTAGGGAGGACATGCAGACTAAGCACAGAAGGCACCTCATATGAGAATCAAACTGGAAAACCTCTTGCTGTGAGGTGACAACACTAACCACTGCACTGCCCAGTATATCATGTGTACTTAGTAAAAATTCTGTTTAACAACACAGAACTCAGTTTGATTTTACAAGCATACATTATTACAATTCAATACTATAGAAAATAGTATAATACAATACAGTCATACAATATTTACACTAATCAGGAAGGTAGTCAGTATAAGTTTTATCTAGTTTTACACCTAGATTAGTCATATGTTCTTGATGTTGTTAGATCAATAGTTTTTATTCTTTCAGCAGCAGGTTCCTCATCTCTTCAAAACATTCCAAAGTCCATCTAGGATCTGACTTCTCTATATAAATGCGTTGTCCACTTCCATTGTGTTCCATTATTTCCATAAGAGGAGTTTTAGCTATTGTGCCTACAGTATGCCCCACTTAAAGCACATATCCAATGACCTAAAGTCTGTCTCCATTGCTAACAGAGGTGAGCATATATGGGCACTGACAGATTAACATGAAGCAGTCTCCCTTGCATGTACCAGCTATGGTGTATGAATACACACACTTACAGCTGTACCTGCTTATACCCTGCTTATAGCAGCCAGCTGTTCTGCAGTGTGCCTTCCGAAGGTAACAGTAAGGTGATGAGGATCTGTCCACATAGCGAATCTTCTCAGAAATAAGACACTATTTTATTTATTTATTTAACATTTGTTTGCTGGGAAAGTCCGACTTGGAACAAAACCAATTTTCAGCGGAGGCCTGGGGAGAAATGCTCAAGATGCATGTCTTTGTAACATGGGAGGAAATTGGAGCACCCAGAGGAAACCCACATGAAACACAGGGAAGACATGCAGACTCTGCACAGAAGGGGCCACAGCCGAAAATTGAATTGGAGAACCTCTTGCTGTGAGGCGACAACGCTACTGCTGCACCACTGTGCCGTCCGTACAATGAACATATAAAGAAACTTGTGAAACATGACACACGCGTACACAAACACATGTTTATTTGTTTATTTATAATTGTTTATTGGGGTAGTGCTCTGATCAATATTGACCGATCTGAGGGTCAGCTGAGGTGAAACACAAAACATTTCACAAACAAAAAGTACAGAAATGTAAGCAATAAGAGAATAGGTCAGACTAATTACATAGACATAACTGTGTATATATAGTTTACTTAACAACCAAAGTGCAATGAAAAATCAAGCAAAGTGTAATGTACAATATATGCATTAGTTTCTAAAGTGGATCAATCTTCAGTGAATCTCGAGACAGGAGAAGAGACTCAGAAAAGCGATGTTTGGTGATATGTCCTGTATTTATGCATTATCATTTGGCTTGGATGAAGTGCCTTTTGAGTTGCATTTTGAGTTTGGAATAATTATTGATTTTTTTTACTATCGATGGAGAGAACTTGCCAAAGAGTAGGTGCCTGAGAGGAGAAGCATTTTCAGTGCTGTGCAGTTTGGTTCTAGGGGTAGTGAGAGTTGGTGTGACAGGTGAGTAGTGTCTAAGTTCATGTGAGGAGTTTTAGTGAAGTCTAGCTGCAAGGGGAATAGATATGCAGGATGGGAGGAGATTTTAGAGTTGGGATCTCAAAAGTAGGTTAGATCTTTGTTTTATGGGTAGCCGTTTGGCTTTTTTCCAGGGTGATATGGTGATGCTCTCAGACAAGCAAGTTTATAATGAATTGGAAGATGCTGATAGAGATACTCTGGAGTGTGGAAATATTTTTCTTGGAGGCAGAAACAATAATATGGAGCCCATATTCAAGTTGATAAAGGAGAATTCCTTTAGCAATGGATGCTTTGGCTGCTTGGGATAGAAAAGGGGAAATCTTTTGAACCCAGAAGTGGTGGGGGTTAATATAAAATATAAAATCTATAAAATGTATAATAAATATTATAAATTTAAAATATATTTACATATATGCTAGGAAAGCAATAAAATGAGATACTGAGAGATGGACAAAAAAAAAAACAATAAATTGAACGAAAGCGCCAAGGATTGTGTCCGCATCTTTTGGCCATCTTTGAGCATCTCATTTTATTGTTTTCCTAGTTTATAGTTTTTTGGTTTGTTTGATATTTACATGTATGTATTTAAATATATACACACACACACGTATAACTACTCAAATTCATCTTTGACCACATAAATGAACATGTACACATGTACTCTGTCTGTGTTGCCTTTTCAACTCGCAGTCTGTTAGACCAGCCTTACCGAAAATGAATCCTACAGAACCTCCATTTTGTGTTTTGCTTATGCAGTTAATAAGCAGTTCATCAGCTGATGTGGCCTATCAACACATACACACTGTGAGACGGTCATGTGTTAAAGCAGTGACACACATGCACCATAGTGTTCCTATATGTGTCTCTGCCATCGGCAGTATTAAAGGCAGTAGCTATCGTTTTCTCCGATGCATCCTTCCTCACATTTCTAGTATTCAAAGATATTAGTATTGCCTCATTTAATATGTGAAATGTTCATATGTCTTCCTGTGAATTGTGTCACATGACCACCACTGTCCTCTGACGTTTGACTTAGAGTATTAAAGAACTAAAAAGCATTGTTACTTTTGCTGCCCTATGAGTAATGCTAATTGCAATCTGACCTGTTATTGCTGAATCTGTGCTTCTCTCCTGCTTAATTCCATAATAAACTAGATTTTAACACAAGGTAACAGTGCTTTTTGGAGGGTGGTGCATGCAGATGAGTTGAATGCATTGCTGGGATGATATGCAAATATATCCATGGAATGATGGGTACATTGCTATGTATCTGCATACACGGGCTAATTATTTCCTGTGTGTGCCTGCTGACACAGTTTTGCAGTTCTGGGAGCAAGAATGTTTTTTCATGCATCAGTACTCTAGGATCAAGATCTCTTTGAAGGAATACTTTCAAATGTCATTCTCTAATTATCACCACTGTTTTTTTTTTCTCATTTCCTTGCATTCCCTTATATTCTTTCTGTTCATTGCTATGCTAGTGACATACTCCCTGATTCTGTAGCGCACCCAAGTCATGCCAACTTTCCCCTTCTTTATTCTAGGGAGTATGTTTCTCAGTGATTTGATGAGATCCTCTTACTCAATATGTCTGTTTTACTTTATTTTTATTTATTCATCTATTTACTTCAGGTAACGTAAAATACATTCTCCATGGCCAACTTTTATGACCTTGCCCTGTGTCTAGTTTATCCTGTTTCTAAACACAGTCATATTTTATTTTTAGAGATTTCCAAAGTACTGATTACTTTTATATATCTTAGAAATGCAACTTTTAGTCCTACTACCCTACTGTTAAATCACTGCTTTATGCAATTGTCTCCAGCTTTGGGTCTTTGCAGTCCTGTTTCATTTGCTTAACATTTTATCATAACTTGTTCTTTTAAGACCTACACTTTCAAAAATTCTTTGTATTTGATAACCATGTAAACTAGAATGAAATATACAGTCTTCATTCTGTCCCCATTGAATAACTATCCAAAGCTCTCAAGACTTTCTTTGTAGGGCAGATTTTTCATGTTCCTTATCCCTCTAGTGGGTTTGCTTTGCATCTTTCCTATTTTATCTACATTTTTGCTGTTATGCTGTACACCGAAAAGCAACATCCCAGTTGTTGTTGCAAGGTGCTTAAATGTAGGCAAGAAAAGCTTTTGATTCATTTCATTTCATGTAACTTAACATCAGTAGAGAAGTCAATATCTAGTATGTTTCATTATATAACGTTTATTGGTTTCTCTATACCTCAGTAGATTAATATAACTAAATTACTGAATTAATTTACTTAATGATAGTTTTATCCTGTTTCATGGCACGTTTTTGATCAGTCAGCCGAAATCTCAATAACTTTACTTACTTGCTGGTTTAGTGTATATGGTTCCTCTGCCTTGTTTAGATCTCCCCATGGTTCCTTTAATGACACACAGGTCTGATTTTTTGATCTGCTGTTACTGTAATATCATCTGCATATTTAATGTCTTGTCATTTTCAATCTGGTTTCAAATCCTGTGCCACACAGTAGAATGAAAGAAATGCTTATAATGACTATGGAGGTATTCCTATGTTGGGTCAGCAGTGTTCCCCAAAGTTTTCACTTATCTAAACCCTCCATATCCTTCCTTTTAATCTGATTATCACTTGTCAAGATAATGGTCATTTAATTCTGCTCTCTGAACATGAAGGGCTGTTTATTTTGATCCAAACAGTCAAAAGTCTAACAAAAATCCAGATACAGCATATCCTTTTGCTTATGTCTGTTTGCCTCATCCAGAATCAATGCCACAAAAGTACATATTGCTTCAGTACTTGATTAACTGCCATATAGATGTGATTCTGTTATTTTCAAAACCATGTTTAATTAGGTTTTGAGCTAGAATGATAAAAAAATATATATATATAAATAAAAAAAGTAATGTCTTTCGGCTTTTCCCTGTTAGGGGTTACCACAGCAGAACTTCGGTCCGCTAATGATTGGCAGTGGATTTTTACAGTGCCGAGTTGCCAGCCCAAAGCTCAACCTTCAAAGAAGGCACGCCCATTCACGCTTGCACCTACCTGCATATCTTTAACGTCACTCAACCACGGGGAGGACATGCAGACTCCACACAGAAGGCGCACCAGCCGAGAATCTAACGGGAGAACCTCTTGCTGTGAGGCGACACACACACACACACACACACACACACATATATATATATATATATATATATATATATATATATATATATATATATATATATACATATACACACACACATATCACATTGCAAACGAGTTAAGGGAGATTTTATATACACACACACATATATAAAATCTCCCGTAACATGTTTGCAATGTGAAATAAATGCAGTGGTCTATAACCATGGCATGTTGTTCCTTTCATTGTACTTAATAAAAAGGATGATAATATCTTACTTCTTGTCTACAGTAATTACACCTATTTTATAATTTTGATTAAATTGCTTTGATAGTTTTTCCTCTGTAAGATCTCCTTACTCCTTTATCTCCTTTGTCGTAACACTGTCAGGCCTTAATCAGCCGTTAAACTTATGTCCTATAATGTGCTTCTGTGTGACTGTGTGCTTGTCTGGGTAGCGTGTGTGTGTGTGTGTGTGTGTGTGTGTGTGTGTGTGTGTGTGTGTGTGTGTGTGTGTGTGTGTGTGTATAGGAAAATGCCCTGCTAATGTGATGCATGTGCCTCTAAGGAAAAAGCTGGTGTGGTCAGGTCTAATTACCCTACTGTTCAATTCAGAAATATGGTGGTCAGACATTTAATCACCATTACACTAATTTACCAATGTGAGTTGGGGAATTAGCATGAGCAGTGAGCATTTTAATGACTCCTAAGGAGTGTCTATACATTTAGGCATAACTATTTTGGATCTAACTCTGTAGTAGTGTTTGAAAATATTGAATCGGTCAATAGAATCCAAGCTGAAATATGTACTGAACATATTTTTTAAATATTTCTTCCTTCAATATCTTTCACTGCATGGTAAGATAACGTTTGTTAAATACTTTTTTGTTCAATTTTTATTAAAATTTCTGTCAAAAGACAATGTAGGTGAATTCCATGTAGTGCACCATATATTGCTGACAATCACAAATTCTGTATAGCAGCATCCATCTTACCATACATGTTTTATATTGGTTCCTATCATGTTGTCAAACTTGTAAAAGTTTGAACATCATATGGTCAACACCATATGATTGAACTTTTAAAAGTTTGAACGTTTCAACGAAGATCCCCGTACAGTGTGGCAATGGAAGTTTTCCATTGTCTGCACTGTAGTGCGATCTTGGAGTTGGTATATTTAAAGAGCAGGGGGTATGAGGGTCGCAGCCCCTCATCTGGGGGGTGCAGGAGTGCTTGCCTCCCTGCTTAAGCTTTCAGGTAGGTTTTTTCTGGTTTTTTTTTTTTTGTTTTCAAACTTTTAAAAGTTCAAAAATATGGTGTCGACCATATGGTGTTCGAACTTTTAAAAGTTCGATTATCTGATACAGACCCGTTTTATATGCCCTCATGTTATCACTTGTTCATGTTTGCGATCCTTCCAGTCATCTAACCTTCCTTTACATGCTAACATACTCTTCATTCCAAGCTCTTGGTCGCCTCTTGATCTTATATTTCTTCCAGTATGATTTGCTCAGGCTTATGTCTCATTCATTCATCACTCTGTTTCCTTTCTAGCTGGCTGCAATAAAGATTTTGAACTGTTATTAGTAGCATCTGTTTCATTGTATTTTTATTTGGATCTGGAGGAATGAATGTATAGTCCACATTTGTTTTCATTTTCATTTTTTCATATAGTCTCCCATTCCTAAACTAGAGCCTCCCAAATGTCATATGCCCAAATCATGTACACGATCCTCGCTTTTTCCTCCCTGTACCTCTAGAATTCATTATTTTTTTTTTATCCCCTTCTTTCTTAAGGCTATGTGGGAAGAGAACCACTGGCATAAGATTTTAAGCTACATGTCCTACATCCTTAGCAGAATCCTGCTGTCTGTGGTCATTCTCCATGCTTGCTCTCTGTCCTAACCCATCCAGCTTTCTGTCAGTGCCAAACTTTTCATTAATTTCCTTTTTCCTTCCTCTTCCTCTTCCTGCACTACGTTCTTTCTCATGTACTTATAGCTCAAGCCACACCTTCCTCTTCCTTTCCATCCTGTGTATTTCATCAACCACCTGTCATTTTCTTTTTCACCTTTGTCTTCCCAGTCCTTAATATTTCTTATTCTTCAGTTTCGCCTCCATTTATGATCTGTATAACTATCCTTTGTCTTCTTCCACATTTTCATCCTGCTCGGCTCTGTCCTTCTTTGACATTATATGAAGAACCACCCCTCTATTACTGGTGGCATATGTGCTGTCAGTCTTCGGCCTTTTCCCTTTACTCTCCCCACACACATTTTCCAGTTTCCTTCACCCTTTGGCAACCCCTTCTCCTGCACAGTCAGCCATCTTCTGAATAAGCTTGCAGTTCCTTTTTCCCTTCCTCTTATAAAGATCATGGCTACTCTGTCATTTTATTTTGCCCTTTGCCCTCTCCCTTACTTTTACTTTATACCTTGTACAAGAAATATGCTTGTCCATTTCCTGGCTCATTTACTGATAGTTCTTCTGTACTTTATGGGTTTGATATCCTTCCTCATTTCTTGTCATTACCCTTACAGTGCCCTCCTTTCTGCCTAACCTTTCACTTTTTCCCTGCTCCCCTATGGACTAGAAAGATGTTGATACCCCCTCCCCCAAATCTGTCCTCAGGCACCTTTGGTGCTTATACCCAATTTTGACTGCTTGTTGACATCCACTCTCTCTCTGGTGTAAGATACTCTGTCTGATATGTTCCACTCCTCATTTCCTGTCAGCTTTGTTGCTTCTCCTCTTTTTAATCCCATTGTGTTCTACTCTCTCCATTTGACTCTTCTGTTGTTTCTTCCCCCTTCTCAACTTTCTACATCCTCCTTTTATTCTTCTACTTATAACGTCTTCTTCTCTGAGTTTTGGCCCCCTTCCCTGTAAACCTCTTTGCCATTTGCTTTCCTGCTTTTGGGTCCAGGAGTCTGTCCTTACATTTTGTCTTGTCTTCCCTTTGCCAGATCAGCTCCCCCACCTTCCTTGTCTTTTAATACCTATTTCTTTTTTTGTCTCATGTGATCTATTTGTCATGTGACTTGTCTTTCTGACTTCCATTTTTTCCACCCCCTTTGTATTGTGCTACTGTCTGTTACCAGAAAATGCTCTTTCTGTCCTTTTCTTCACCTCTCCTTTTCCATGCCATCATACACATTCCTTTCTTCCTGTTCCTTCTTTTCCTTAATAGCATAGTGTTGTCAACTATCTGATTTATGTTATTTTATTTTACATTTGTTTACTGGGAAACTCCAAATGAACACACGTCCTTTTTCAGCGGAGGCCTGGGGAGAAAAGCTCCACATAGACCAAGCAGTACAACAAGATACAGAGTATGTTAAAAAGTTAACATGGACTTTCAAAGTTATTACATGATAATATCAGACAGTAAACAGATGGTATACAAAGGAAAAAGGTTGACTTACATAGTCATTACAGTGTAAAAGGTATAGTCAATACATATTTCCTGTGAACATTCATATTTACAATCATTAGGCATTCATATTTCATATTTATAATCATTAGACATTCATATTTCACATAGCTTACATGTGTGGGCAAATAAATTGTATGGATAGGAAAATTCCTTCTGCAATGAATTGAGTACATAAGTACACATAGGTAGGCGGTGTTAGAAGTTCTATAGGATAAACAGAAGAAGTGATTGGTAGAGAGATGTTAGATAAACAGAAGTCATGATAAGGACAGAGACAGAGAGGGGGATATTAAGAGTAGAGCAGGGACACAGCCATCTGTTTAATAGGTGAGATTTTAGAGTTGTTTTAAATTGAACTAATGATATTATGGTGGTGATGTTGTCAGGTAGTTCATTCCAGATTTTATTTGAGAAGAGGGAATTTCCTGCTTGATTTTTGGCTTCATTGATTTTTATGTACTTTTTATTAGTAGAGCGTAAGGTTCTGTTATTGGTATAAGGTTGGATTAATGTTTGTAGAACAGGTGTTTTTTCGGGTTCAAGAGGAGTTTGTATTGTACTACCCAGCAAATGCCATACTATGTCCTTTGCTCATTGTTATGTATCTTTTGAATCCTGTTTTTTATTCCTCTTTATACTCGCTCTGTTCTATCCACGTTTAATACCGTGACATTGATGGCCATGTTTTTCATCATATAGTTCGACAGCATTGCAGTTGTTAGTACTTAGCATCAATATTAGCTAGTCTCTCTTCTGCTTCCCTAGTCCAAACATTACCATTTTATCGCGGTGCTGAAGTCGGTATTTTAGACCTGTGCCTTCTCATCATGTCATCTCTCTGCTAGTAATGGTAGTACAGAGTTCTTCAGTTTTGGGGCTGGTTTGGCAATTTCACCCAGTCCTGGCTGTTTGGGCCTTTCCGGTTTCACTTGGTGCTGTTGCTATGTTCCCTGAATGTTCCATTTATAGGTTCATAGGTTCATAGGTTCATACTAGGCTATCTGCCCTGGGACAATTATAAGCCTAGCCCGATTCTGTATGGCTTACGCTACCCCTTGATTTGAGTATACTGTGCCCTTTTTAAGGTTTAGTTTACTGTGCCTTTGTCTAATAGTGACATGGGAGTAATCCCTGGGACAAACCTATGATCCCCCATTCACTTATCGAGATTCTTCTTGAAGAGATTCAGTGAGGTGCTCTGCCTCACATGAACTGGAATTCTATTCCAGAGTGAAGGGAGCCTCTGAGTTATGAACCTGTCCCTCCAGCAAGTTCTATTTATTTCTGTGCTGAGGTTCAAGTCCCTCGAGCGTGTGGCTCTAAGGGATTTAGATTTACTGAGGTGGAGCATGTCCATTAATTCTGGATTTGACATAGCTTTGTATGTCAGGCATAGATCGCCTCGAAGTAGGCGGTATACAACTGAGTAGAGCTGGAGTTTTTTTAACCGAGCAGCATATGGCATCTGTTTGAGACCCTTGATCCTCTTGTTGAGATACTTTTGGGGTCTTTCTAATTGCTGCAGGTGTCGGGTAAGGTACATCCCAAAAGGGGCATTGTATTCTATGATGGGCCTGATGAGGGATGAATAAAGGGGCACGATTACCTCTCTTGATCTAGATGTGAAACCCTTCGTGATGAGGTGGGCTGTGTAGAAGGTCTTTCTAACCACTTTGGCAATGTGGTTTTCAAAGGAGAGATTGCTATCAACTTGGGTCCTCAGGTCCCTAATAACTTTCGTTGTACTTAATGGGTTTCCGCCTATGTGGTAATTTATGGGCACATTGTTTTTGCCAATGGGTATGACTATACATTTTTTGGCATTTAGCTTTAAACCATGGTGCTGGCACCAGTTATCTGTCTCTGTGAGACCTTTTTGAAGGATGTTTGTGTCAGCTGGAGAGTTGATTATGGCGCCCAGTTTGCAGTCGTCTGCAAACTTGGTGAGCCATAGTCCTCCCATGTTTGCCTGTACCTCGGAAAAGTATATACCAAACAAGAGTGGTCCCAGGACAGAACCCTGAGGGACGCCACTTGTGACCGGTTTCGAGTCTGACATGACTCCTGCAACTCTCACTCTGTGGGTTCTGTCTTTGAGCCAGTTTGCGACCCATCTTGTGACATAGGGGTTTATATTTAAGCTGGATAGCTTATCTATGATGCCCAAGTGGGGTATTGTGTTAAATGCCTTTGCAAGGTCCAGATAGGCTGTGTGGACTACCTTCCCTTCATCTATGGCTTTGGTGACTGTTTATCTTGTCTAAGACCAGCAAGTCATGTTATTTAGTTGAATTTCCAGCCCACAGACAGCTTTGGCTTGTCATGTTCAACCTTTGTGCCCTCGCAGTCCATTGCAGATTTTTTTCTGACTTCACCTCACCAAACAACATCTGTATCCTCCAAAACAGCATAACTCACACAATGACCCTGGTGGTAGAACCATGGTCGTAATCTCAATGCAAAACAATGTAGTATTGTTCTGTCTTTCTGGGAGGTAAGAACACCCTTGCACCTATCGCATAAATGATACCTCCTCACAACTGATGCTACCATTCTGGACTTAGGTACACTTGTGAACAACAAAGCTTTATTTGATTGCCACCTGTCAACCATCATTAGAAAGTCCTTCTGCTTAAACAAATTACTAATTGCTTAAGACATATTCTTCAGGTCCAAGAAAGTTATTGCTCTCTTCTGCTCCAGTCTTATCAATAATATTTCCCAACTAGAACTACTTAGTGACCTCTGCTTAGATGGCCACAAATGACCTTTTCCTACTACGTCTATTACATGTTTATAAAAACAGGGCCACCACCGATACCCGGTCTAGTGATCTGATGTTTATATAGTAATAATCAGCATACCAACTATCCCAAAGGATCTTCTATCTATGGAAAAAGCTCCCCCTCCATATTAGAAAAGTCACCCCCCCCCAAAAAAAAATAAAAGTAACTCCCTAACCCTTTTTTAAAACTAAACTGGTTGAGTGAATGGCGATCCATAAATTCATCCCTGGCTAGCTCCTCAGGCAGACATTAGAAGAAAGTAGTCTGAATAACAGTAACTAGCTAATAATGGTCTCCTGGTGTGATGGCCAGGTGTATACCCATGAGTCTGTGAACCTATTCACTTTCTCTCATTAATGACCTACACTGCTCCTGTAGCACTTTTACTCCTTTGTCAAGTCACATTTCCTTCTCTGCATAGAGGAATAGTTTATCTTGCTACTGCACTGTAATGTTAGCTGATCTTGAAACTCCACGAGTAATTTGTACACTGGAATTACTTGCTGGTGGGTCCCTGTTGTTTCTTCTGTGTTGCTTCTGCCACTTTTGCAGATTCTACCTTATCTCATAGATTGCTAGGGGCTAGCTTTTCAACATATTCAGAATTTATTTTTATTATTTTAAGCTCATTCTCCCTATATCTATTTCCCATGTGCATTTTCAACCCTTTTCTCTCTTTCTGCTCATTCCCCATAATCCTTTGCATCTTTGCAGTAGATTCTAGGGTCCATCCTGCGATTTTACGTGTATGTGGTCTCCATTTATGTTCAGAATTAAGTATATTGGATATCGAATTGTCACTGGGAATCCTGTTTTTCTTAATTCATCCCTCACATTTACTGTATGATTTTTTTTTACTGTAACAGTCCCAAAGAGAAGTCAGTAAAAACGTTATTGCTTTTTTTCTGGTGTCCTAATCCTGATTGTTTTTCCTTGTATAGCAATTCATCATTCCTCTGCTTTATATGAATGCATTTTGCAAAAGTTGTGCTATAGAGATCATTCTGGGTATAAGTTGTATCAGGTTAGGAAAATAATATATTAAACATATAGTCTGAAAACAACAAAAAGATACCAATCTTAAGAAGTTGCATTAAACATGAGAAATTCATCATAATATTTTATTTATTTAAAATTTGTTAACAGGGAAAGTCCAACATGGAACAAAGCCAATTTTCAGCGGAAGCCCGGGGAGAAATGCTCCAAACATATGTCTTTCTAATGTGGGAGGAAACCAGAGCACCTGGAGGAAACCTACACCAATGCATGGAGAACATGCAGACTCCACACAGAAGGCACCCCAGCCAAGAATTAAACCGGAGAACCTCTTGCTGAGAGGTGACAACATACTGCACCACTGCAAAAATACGTTTTGTTATATGAATATTTCAGCCCAGTTTTATAACCTGGATATTCCTGCAGAGCACTACTTAATGGATGTTAAATGTGCCATTTTATTTTTTATTTATTTATAATATATGGGTGCTTGGCTGTACTTCCTCACTAAATGTATCAGAGGCCTTTCCAAAGGAAACCTGCAGGTTATAATAATCTGCATTCTTTAGCTATGACATCATTGCTTTACTGTATCAAACGTTCTGAGCTAAACAAGAACCAAATTTAACACAAATGCAGCAAAATAAGATAAAAATCTATGCTGTATATCACATTAGCAGCTACATTAGTATTTAAATAATCGACAAAGCTAAATATGTCTCAAGTTTTACAACAGAGATACAATAATAAAGATGATGTCGGGCAGTGTAATATGGAAGAAGTATTTGAATGTGTGATAATACACGACTGGATGAAAGCATGATTTGGTGAACAGAAGGAATTGCCTTACTCTCTAAGGTGAGGCAGGCTTGGAGGAGTAGAATGCAGGAGCAAGCCCCCCCCCCCCCAGTTTGGGGTGGGGCAAATTTGTGTCACACCTTTAGTGTTCTTCCAGTTTGTTTAGTCTGCATTTTTTAATTATTCCACAATGTCCTAAACCAACAATAAACATACACCCCATGTCACAGCAAAGGCAAATATTTTTATTAACTGAAAATACTTGTCTTTTGGAAGTAGGTGTTCATAATATAAAACAGATTTCTGGAATTTTTCTAAAATCTCATCCTCAACAGAAATAAAAGCCTATTCTGGAATAACTCAAACCACAAATATCTTTAATGTAATTTGACAAAAATGAGTAGATTTATATAGCAGCAGGTTTGTTTATGTAATTTATTCACACCTACAGGACTTATTGTGACGTTTAGTGTTTCACTCCTGTGGGCTAATTGTGTGGCTTGCCATAGTGTATTCAAGTATACAGCACTTGAAAGTAGACCACACACACACACACACACACACACACACACACACACACACACCGCATTTGTTACAGAGAAAATTAATTGGTGTTCTCATTTCTCAGTATTTAGTGTTGCAATTAAACCGTTTGAGTGTGAGAAAATGATTTTAACATGCAAGGCAAAAAACTGCTTCATTTGTTCAGTTGAAAAGATTTTCACACACACACAGATATATATATATATCTATCTATATATATATATATATATATATATATATATATATATATATATATATATATATGTATATGTATATATATTTACTGTGACCTCTGGGCTAACTGTTGGGAATGTAACAAATCTTCAAATAGCCATCAGATGTTAATAAGTAGGAACACTGTCCCAACATTTTGACAGGACAATCATTAGGTTTTCAGTTAAAAGAAACCCCCACCAGAAGAAATGCAATTAAAATATGAAAGCAAAGGAGCTGGCAAACTTGATTGCGGTTTATGTTTATAATTCACTGCATAAAAATAGATGGTCAGAAAAAGGGAACAAGAGAAAGAGAGAAATAATGAAGTAAGTATGTATGTGTGGGGGAGAGTGTATGTGTGTGACAGAGAAACAGAGAAAGAAATGTATGCATTTGCTGGTTTATTCAACATTACTGAGTAGCAAACGGAAACAACCTTACATTTACTGGAACCAGTAAGTGCGTAAAAAAAGTAAATGATAACTTATTAATCAGTAAGAAGCGTGCTTTCATTCATGTTTCATGTTCTCTCAAGGTACGTTTAAATGCCATTGACCATCATGATATCACTTTAAGTGCTCTCTTGTACATCTCAGATATTCCATTAAAAGCAAGACTGAAGACTGGATCAATGCCGATTGTGAACGCAAGTTTCACTGAAACAAGCACAGCAACTAAACCACAAAATGAAGGTGCATGCCAAGGTTTACACAAGACAACGGGCTATACAACTGTGTGTATATTTGTGTGTGTGTGTGTGTGTGTGTGTGTGTGTGTGTGTGTGTGTGTGTGTGTGTGTGTGTATATATATATATTTATTTATTTATTTTTTTTTATATGATTATGGTTCATTTGATCTAAAACATATTTCATTCCAACCACAAAACATTGAAACATATTTCACTGAAAATGTCACATACAATGAATATATCTCCAAAAGTTTGTTTTGCAGGGGGCAGAATTAAATATACTAACTCTGCAGTTGCACAATTGTAGAGAAGAGAGAATATTTCTCACATACTCTGCTGACGGACAGACACAAACTTCTACATTTGGAAGTGTAACATAACAGTGGGCATTAATAAGGACCTAACATTGATTTGCATTGCAATTCTTATGCTCCAAAACCCACACCAGCAGTTACTTCCTACTGTCAGTCAATAGTCAATCATTTATGGTTTAGATCAAAAGAGTTTTTGATCAATTGTGCTTTAGCTGAAATGAAACAATCATACACACACACAAATGTGTGTATGTATGTATGTATGTATATATATATATATATATATATTTGTGTGTGTGTACAAAATGTGTAAAAAAAAAAAAATATATATATATATATATATATATATATATATATATATATATGTATATGTATGTTTAGACAGAGAGAGTGGAGGGGCTGGACAACAATTCGGTTGAAGTGAAATCAGTCAGCTCAGCTAACAAACTGTGTTTGTACCTTATGCTTAAAGTGACCTGTCTGATTTGGAAAGCAAGTATCTCATCCTGCCTTATATATATATATATATATATATATATTGATGACAGCAAAATCTGCATGTTTATATAAAAATGGCAATGCTCAAGATCCATATAGATCTTACATTTATGCATTTGACTCCTTCATTTTATGACAAATGAGAATGGTCCCTAGTATGAGAGGCTTGAAATTGCCTTTTACAAAATCACATTTTAAAGGATGATAAATGAATGACAGAAATGAGCAGCATTTATTTCTTTGAAAATGTAAATGCCATCTACAAATATCCAAGTTCTTAACAGAGACAGAAAATCTCAACAATAAAAAACATAACCCTTTATACCCAGATGACTTTCAGGCAACATAAAGAACTAATTTAGAAATTGTCCATGTTTAGACTAAAATGTTCCTTAGTGTGCATACTGTTTTAAATAGAGTCAGTAAGACTTATATGATGCTTTAACAATATTTTATTTTTATTTATTTATTTGAAGTTTGTTTGCCGGGATGGTCCATTGAGCCGAAAGAGCCCATTTTCATGGAGTCCTGGGGAGAAAAGCTCCATAGATACAATGTATAAAATAAAATTAAAAAACAGGTTGTTATAATACAAGACGAGTACATGGAAGAAAAGCCCCCGGATTCACGAATCCTCTGTGTAAGACTTAATAAGTCTTACTCGGAGGCTGCAGTTGAACGGTATGATGTCAGCGTGCCATGAATATGCATGAGGGCACGCTGACCCAACCGTAAGTCCTACACGGACCGTGTAAGAAAGCAGGGGGCGTGTCCGACTGCCGAGCAGTCTAAATGTCCACACCCCTGCAAGTGTTTAAAATAAAAGGAAATAAATAAGAGCAAGTCCACTCAAATGTCCTTGCACCCAACACCTCACTGTCTGATATTGTAAACCCCCATCCCACATCTAAAACGCATAACCATAACATTTTTTTAAATACCCAAAATAGCTGCCCATATTTGCGCGTGTGTGCGCATGTGTGCCCATTGCTTAGCTACAGTTAACAATTCTCACATGGAAGAGCATAAGAAAGAATGTTTATGCAAATCCCACCAAATAGCAATAGCGTAATGGTAGAGCGTTCGCACAAAGAAGAGGCATTCACGGTTCGAGTCCCACCACTCCCTTTCATATTTATTTTTTAAATCAGTATATGGAATAATACCCAACATATATGTTTAAACATAACTAAAAAGCAGTGAAATGACCAATGTATCAGTGAATAAAATAAATATTTTAAAGGATCCCAATATAAAATTGCCTGCAGTTAAGCAGCGCTTCACCCAGCGCAATATAGTTGCCCCTAGTTAACTCACACTTTACCCAGTGCAATGTAGTTGCCCATAGCTAAATCTTGCCTTACCCAGCGCAAAATAGTTGCCCAAAGCTAAATAGCGCTTTACCCAGTGCAATTGGTTTGCGCGGACATGCGCGCAGTGCCAACCAGCTCACCGTCGAGCAACGTAGAGCAAAGTTGCTTGCACACAGCCACGCCCCTAACTTGTCTGGACAGTAGTAAAATAAAATGCAATGATAAGGTTTGAACCCAGGACACTGTGCACCATAATCAAAGTACTGAACCACTAAGCCATGACAGCTTAGGATAAACATCCACTGTTAACATATATATAGTAATAAATGTTTGATTAACCATTGCTAAGCATGTCTGCAGTCAGCTGAGAATATTCAAAAACGGCCAATCTCAGAAAAGTGTGGGAAATGCGGCATATTTAAGCCGCATAGGCGGGAATACTCACCATAACTGACTGTAGCTCCCATCTGCAGTTAGAATGTCTGGTGCTGGAGAGGGTACACGCTTTTGAGCGCAACGCTGGGGCATTGAGGAGTCAAGATATATGGTTTGGCTCCTAGTCCATCAGCATGAGACTCGACTCCTGCAGGGACGGAGTATAAGGCGGAGGCTTGGAACCGGTTGGCTCATGAACTCATCAGTGCCACAGGCATCCCTTGGACTGGTGAGCAGGTCCGTCACCACCATGCAGACCTGAAGAGGTGGAAGCAGGACCTTCTGAACCAGTGGACCCAAGAGGCCTGTCAAATGCGGGATGCCCCACTACTAAGTAGGTAGCCATGGAATGCAGTATGTAAGATAAGCTAATATAGTCTAAATAATGGATAGGTATGTCTCAATATCCCTTTATTTACTCCACAGCTGCAGGTGATCACGCTACGAATCAGCAAGCCTATGCAGATAGGCTGCTAAGGCTGCACTACCAGGCAAGTTAGTAAATATTCTGCATGTATTGTTACATGATATATGTGAGTGAGCATGAGAAAAGTGTTTAAGCCCAATAATACAGCAATAAAATGTCCTGATTAAATCCTCCGCATGTACTGTTATATAACAAATGTCAGTGAGCCAGAAATTGAGTGTACTAACCCACCAATCAAGCTAAAATAATTCTGGAATACTATCCCTGCATGTATTGTCATAACATATAAGTGAGCAGGCCTGAAAAAGAGTGTTGTAACCCATCAAGAAAGGTACAATATGTCCTGAATATGTCTTCCGTATGCACTGTAATAACAAGTAAAGGAGAGAGCCTGTAGAAAAGAGTTTTCAATGTAATTAATAAAGGTATAAAATTTGGAGTATGTCTGTGTCACCTACTTTGAAATGTTGTTGTACCCTTGCAATAATAAATAGTACTGTTGTATTAGGTGCTGTCAACCCACAGTTGTGCAGTCCCATAAGAAGTGGATGAAGGAAGTGGCAGTAGCTGTGAAGTAGAAAACATTAATTCCCTGAATAAATCATCTGCATGTACTGTAACATATCATAAGTCAGATAGGCAGGAATAAAGTGTAGTAACCCATGAATAAAGCAAAAACATGTCAGGAATACTATCTCTGCATGCACTGTCATAGATAAAATGTGAGTGAGCCTGTAAAACAGTCTTGTAACCTATCAATAAAGGTATAACATTTTCTGAATAGGTCTACTGTATGCAGTGTAATGTCAAATACAGGAGAGAGAGCCTGTAGAAAAGAGTTTTAATGTAAATAAGAAAGGTATAATACTTGCAGTGTGTATGTGCCAGTTACTCAGAAATGTTGTTGTACCCTTGCAGTGAAGAAATGTTACTCTGTTGTAGTAAGTGCTGACAACCCCCAGTAGTGCAGTCCCATATAAAGTGGATGAAGGAAGTGCCAGTAGCTGTGAAGTATGCAACAGTCCTAAACAGTTGTGAAATGGCTGACATGCATAGGTAAATCTGGCACACGATTAGCCTGTCAAGGTGTTCCCCAGAAATGTTAGTGTCTTACCTGAAAAGTAGGGTTGTGTAGAAAACAAGTGAAAAAGCCATGTGAACACATCCAGATGTGCAGATACATAAACAAGTCAATTTAATACAAGTATGTAGCAGGAACATCTGCATCCTGGACAGTTACCATGTCAGATATAGGCCAGGTATATCATGAAGTAGCAAAACCCATAACGCAATCAAATGCATGTTGCCTAGTGTAAGAATACATGTAGGGGATATACACCTGCCGTCAATAGGAATGTAGTGTACAGTTAAAGTATTAATAAGATGTTAATGGAGGTTTCTTTTTACATCCTACTCCATGTGCATAAACAATGCAATTCCACACCTCAGTGGGTATGTCTAATCTCATAACATTTGTTGGGACATATGTCCTATTGTTATATAAAATCTGCACTTACTTTGATGCATGTCCCCTATTAAAACACCACAATCTTGGTGGCCTGTTGCCACCAATCATCCCTGCATGCTGTTGGAATGTCCACTGTTGTTCAATACATGCATGTGTTATGCTTGCTGTTCAACTGTTGTAACCCTGGTGTGTTGGGTTAATGGGAATATTACTACATGCTGTTACAACTAACTTGGAATGCTGTTGTCTATGTTGTAATTAAACACCTAATCACAGAACATACGGGAAGGCCGGTCCCAGCGGACCCACCTGTCCCACCTCAGCTGGCAGTTGCACCTGGCACCAGCAGGTCTGGTGCCCAGCCCAGGCCACCCTCGTCCGTAGGTCCTGTGCCACCTGCGGTGGTTAAATGCTGTGGGACAGATTTGTCAGATATGATGTGTTACAGACAGTGAGGCCTGCTAATGCTACAGGGGCTGAGGACACCCACATGCATTCTGCACAACACTGTGCAATGTAATCACATACCTGTACATCCCACAACTGTCACACAAGTGATATCCCCACCATGAAAGGTGGACTGTACATGTGCCTATATATACATCCATGTGTACAGCAATGGATGTGTACATGTATGTGTATAGATATGCATATATATAATATATATATATATATATATATATATATATATATATATATATATATATATATATACATATAGAGTGAGAGAGAGAGACAGAGAGACACAGGGTCAAATGTACCGCAACAGGTGTGTGGTGAACAAGGCATGGACTGTAGACAAGTGTTGATACTGCAGTGTCATTCCACCTTCCCAAAACAGTGTACCCATTAACTACCACATAGGCAGAGATCTACCTAACAGTGAAGGTGTGATAAGGGAACATGGGACACAGGAGGACAGTAGCCTCCACTTTGAAGAAGACAGTGCCACACTACACCTGTAATCTGTCTGTGTGGTATGTGTCATGACAACAGGTGTGTCATCTATGGAAGTATAGGGTAGAGTTCCCCTCTACTCATCACAATGCCCTGTGTGGTATGTACTTCACATGACAACTACACCAGGTGAACAGGCTACAGACAGACCTCCCAAAGGGTAATACTGTCTGCAAACAGATGCCCTATGCAGACTGACTCACAAAACCACAACTACACTGTATTGCATACTGTCCACACAGAGGTGACCTCTGTTATACAGAGGTATGTCACACCCATAGCTGGGTGACAACCACCATGGTAACATATCACAATCCCTTGGGGATACACGCTCTAGGGCCCTAAATCTTGTCAGCTCACTAAACAGCACATGCTGGAGGGATAGGTTCCCATCTCAGATATATGCCATACACCGGAATAGACCACATAGCAATAGCAAACAAGGCTCCTCCTTAGCAGTTGTTATAAATACCCCTGATGATTGTGTGGGAGATTGTTAATACACCCCAGCAAACACCTCTGTGGTTCAGGTTGGCAAGGGCAAGTGAAATCAAAGTACATGTGTGTCAATGGCCAGGGTAGCATATGGCTAGGCTGCCGTAAGCCCTAGGGCCAATAGCATATTACCTACCTATGACACTATGCACTCACACATGTACTTAATGCAATAGCTGCTATGTGAGGTTGAATAAGTGTAACGCTGAATGTGTGCAAGGTCTGTAAATTTGTGATAGCTTAGTGTGATGTTGTATCTGACATGGTAGTGCCTATCCTAGCTGTGAGGACAGCAACTGATGTGTAATGTACTGTTAGGCAGACATAGTAGTACGGTATATGATGTGACTTAGTTCTCAGTTGACGAATGTGGTGTCTCATTGTAGGCTAAAGCAATACATGTATGCTTAGTGAGTGGTACTGCTGGTGAATCCATCACTAATATGAACTGTAGTAATACCTGAAGCTGTAGGGCTAAACAGCACAGTATGGTGTGCATTCACATTGCATGGAAACACTGTCATGTGTGTTTCCTGTAGTCTGCACAGAGGACAGACTGCAGGCATAAGGGTGTGTAAGTAGTGGCACACAGCACAGTATGGTACACAGATAATGCTCATCTGTGTTGGCATACAGTGGTGCATTGTATGCACCACTGTATGCCAACACAGATGGCATACAGTGGTGCATTGTATGTTTGCCTGATGTGTGTGTGATTATGCCTGTACAATGGCTGCAATCATATGTGTGTTATAGGGTTAACGTGTGTATCCAGCAACATATATAGTCTGTTACAGCAGTATGCCACCTATAGTAACAACTGGACACATCTGTTAGGCAGGGCTATGGCATCAATGACTAGGGTGTTTGATTGATACTACTGTACCTGTACTTTACATCCATTGCAATGGATGACATCTCTGTTTGTGCATTGGAGTGATATACACCCCTATCTTGAGGTTGTGCAGTGTGTCACAAACAGTGTGTCGGGTACTGTTGTATAGTGGTGTGATATATAGAGTCTGCCAGGCAGTGTTAGTTGCGGC
The DNA here is from genome assembly GCF_019279795.1 of Protopterus annectens. Taxonomy (NCBI): domain Eukaryota; kingdom Metazoa; phylum Chordata; order Ceratodontiformes; family Protopteridae; genus Protopterus; species Protopterus annectens. Next base: position 519,396,783 of record NC_056740.1, on the reverse strand, counting down.
CTGCAAACCAATAAGTGTTATTGAATGTGTGTAACCACTGACAGACAATAGGATGGTATATATGTCAGTAAAGTGATATCTGTGGGTAAAGGTGTAAAGTGTGCCACAGGACACTCTCACACATATTGTTCATATCTTTTTCAGCCAGATGGCCCACCAACGCAACCCAGCTTACACAGCGGATGAGGAAGAGGTGATACTCAACAGCCTTTTGCAGCAGTACACTATGCTCTTCTCCAGAAGCAGCCAGCACCAACAGGAGTGGACTGCACTGTGGCAGGAACTTGTTAGTCGGGTAAATGACATAGGCATGCATAACCAGACATATGAGCAGGTACGCCATCACTGCAGTGATTTAATTAGATAAGTCCAGTGGCGTGCGTCTGATATCCAAAGACAGCAGCTTGCCACAGGTGGTGGGGTGGCCATTCATCCCCCCCTCACCAGAGCAGAGGAGCTGCTCCTAAGTGTGGTGGCTCCTGGACAACAGCTACAGAAACCTCTGACATGTGTTGTAATGGAGGCTGGAGCTACCCAGCACATCCACCTGGAGCAAGCAGGTAACATGCCCTATCTGTAGACTACAGTTAACTGTATTGTTAGATTATGTGTACGTGAGATGTGTACTGTGTGTTTAGCAGTTCCGCTGCCTACTGTTGTGCAATATGGATAGTTTGTATAATATCCCTACACCTGTGACTGTTGACTGTTGTTGTACTGCAGTTTAGCATACCCACTGTAGCAATGCCACAGTTGTGGCCACTGATGAACCCGTTCATATTCTCGTAGGTCCCTCTGGTGTGATGGCAGGGCAGCCAATCCATGCTGGTGAGTGTGTTATACCTGCAATTTTAGTAATGAAATATGCATGTCATAGGTGAGGTGTAGGCCATGTACACGTAACACACCTACGCATAATGCATGCCATGCATGTTTGCTGTGAGACATTGCACAGCTCAGTAATGTCAGTGGCTGTCTCAATGACATTCAATACACAGAGCATGACACACAGTTGTGGCAACCCCGTACTGCACATTGGATAGGCATAGTTGCAACACCTGTACACAACATAAGACATTTATCACATGCAGTACACAAAGTCATGCTACATATGGCATAACCACACACCCGCTGTAAGGTCACACATCAGTATCCCACATGTCATCCACACACACACATGATGTACCTCAGGAGTAGAGGCCTATCATGGGGCTGTGCAATACTCTTGAACACATAACACAGTCATGTTAGGCAATACTCCCTACTGGGCACCTCATACACCCATGTACAAAGTGGCTGTGTAATAGTGAACATATCCACGGCACTGCAGTTCAGGTACAGCATGCTAGGCGGTGATCTGTCACACAGTAGTAGCCATGAGTGACCACAAGATGCATGATGATGATGATGGCACATGGTACTACAACCCATCCAGTTACAGTGACCACAGTACTACACATAGCAGTCTTTGCTGTGCACCTCATTGTTCTGCGTGTGCAAACATATGCACCTATACACACCATGCATAGCATGTTGTGTGTATGCTTACATATGCTAGTATACACATTTTGCACAACAGTCACCATCTGTACAAAGAGTCAAATATATTTCCTGGAATGCTATTGGGTGTATAGGTCACATGACACACATTGGGTATGTGTGGTGTTTAATGTTGCAGTCATGTAGCATGCCATGTCATGGCTGGCAACAACATATCTGCAATATGTCCCACACGCACCATAACCACTGTGCAATGTCCATGTCATGCATTGGGATTCCTTCACATCTACATGCACCACTCATCCCATGTCTGTACATTGCATGCATTTGCTACACCTGTGCCCACTATTATGTGGTATGGACACAGACACTGTCATCAGACATGGCAGTCTATGTGTCACACAGATAACACATGCAGCCATGGTATGTATACCACTGAGTGATTGTGCACATGACATTGCAGAGCAGATAATACTTGCACAGCAATGTTGTGTCCATGTACACATTGTGTTCCAGGGTGTAGCCAATCACTGAACAACTACACACGTGCATCAAAGCCATGTATAATGTCATTAGATAGGGCTGTCTACACTTGCACTGCAAGGTGTTGAGCAACGCATTGTCTGCCTGCTGACACATGTGTGTTGACTGTTTGCCTTGTGATACTGTCACCCACCATAACCCACTATTGTGTATGTGTTGGATTTCTGGTGTGTGTGTGTGTGTGTGTGTGTGTGTGTGTGTGTGTGTGTATGTGCTGTGGTGAGTGTGTATTTCTGTGCATGTGTGCATGTGTGCATGTGTTCATGTGGGCATGTGTGCATGTGTGCATGTGTGCATGTGTGCTAACATCATGTACAGATTGCAAAGTGCGTTTCCTGTCTTCCTTCCACAGGTGCTGTGTTAGGCGTGGCTGAATGCAACAGGGAACCTGATGTCACCACCACCACTAGTAGTGGAGATGATGAGACATGTATTGTGGCACAGGAAGGTCTGACAGGGTCTGTCGTTGGTCCACCAATCGACAGTACACAGCGGTCAACCCCATCTATGCGTACACTCATTCTGCCAATACATCCCTTGTCACCAATGGCAGTAGCTGAGGGACAGCATACAGTTGGCATTGACCAGGAGAGTATGGTACCTATGGCACGTGCATCCCCTCACAGCAGCCATAGCCGGATTACCGGAATGATACCACATAGGCGGATGTCCAGGGGTTCTCGGGGGAGCACCACTGGTCGTATTGCCCCTGGCAGACATGCCCCCAGAGATATTATAACCTCCAGTATGTTCCAGGCTGTAATGCAGGCACAGGCACGTATGGAACGGTACACCTGACAGGGACTAAGGGCGCAGAGGGCCCATTACACTGCTATCAATGACAGCATCCGTGCCCTTGCCGGTGCCATCCGGAATTACACTGAGGTCATTGATAGCCATTGTAGGGAGACATTAGATGTCCTTCACAATGTGTTAGCCATGAGCCAGGACCATGCGGGAAGGATGAGAAGCTGATGCGGATGCATGCCAGCAACAGCATCAGCTGGCAGTCGCCGCGGACAGACCATGGATTACAGCCGTTCCCGTAGTGGCAGTACCAGCTCCAGCACCTTTGCCTAGCAGGGGTGCTACGGGCAGTATCGGGTACCAACTCTGACTGTCCTACTAGATCATGTGCACGTGGTGCTGGTCAGTCCCAGCAGGGACATGGGTCCAGTCATCATATCTCTGGCTCTGATGATAGCACCCAGCCAGGGTTGGTACCCGATACTGCCCGTAGCACCCCTGCTAGGCACAGGTATGGTGTCCATGGCCGGAGACAGTGATGTGCATGGCCTAGCAGGTACAGTCTGTGGCTGTCCCACAACCGCCTGTATATGGCAGCCACATGGTGGAGTTGTGTGCATGCAGACACACACACATTTACCATACAACTAGGGCTCACACATACACACACACATTACATCAACATTGGCCCATGCAGTACTGTTGCCCCACACGCACACACACACACACACACACACACACACACACACGCCAATTGGATGGGTCAATGTCAGGCTCTGGCAAACCTACAACACACCCTGTGCATATGATGACACCTGTTCCACCTCCTGTCATCCGTCACATTGATGCAGGAATAGGCTAACATGGTTCTGATGCACAGGGTGACATTATAGCAGTGTAGCAATAGTAGCAAGTTGCCAACAGGAAGGTGTACTGATATCCTTGTAGGTATATCTGAGCAGGCATTATGCCACACAGCTCTAATAGTCATTGTAGCATTGTTTACACCAGTGTTAGGTCTGAGTATGTATTGTCCACCCATGTGCCACTTGGCTGAAGTGTACAGTGTTGCCAGCATGTGTTGGTGAGTGGACAGTACGTGTGTGATGTGTGCATTACAAATTAGCGGGTGTACATCTGTGAACATGGTATGTGGGCACTGTCTGCATGTACATGCATAGTGGACACGTGGGATGTGTGACATACCCTGTTCTACACATTGTTAACATCTCATGGTATCTTTCAATGGCCAGTATGCTTTCTACTACAGATATGTACTAACATGGATACACATGTCTGTATGACATGGGTTGCCACTATGCTGTGGGTGATACCATTTGATATCTGTTAATGATCTGCAGTCTGGCAGTATACACCACCTCAACAGCATGACTATAACCAATCATTAGATGATGTCCTGACAAATGACTCACAGTTGTAGGGAACTCAGTAACAATTGGATCCTTCCAGTACTATACTATAACAGTAACCAGTGGTATTCACCGCCACACATTCCTGGGACCACACCTGTGTGGCATAAAGCCCTCTTCGGTACATGCAAACATACTAGGGATATGTCCATCCACATCTGGTAATGCATGCATTGGCCTACACTGCATTCCCCGGATGGGACGCATATCCTACACAAGGGTATCATACAGACAGATACCTGTTGTCCAATACATGCTGTATAGCAGTACGCCGTCTATGGCATAGTCATCCACATTTACTATACATACTATCCCGACAGTACCACATAGGTGGTAGCCCTGAACATGTATGTTGGGTACCCATGTGTACAGACAGACACGTGTTATGTCATCTGTCCCTTGGTATCCACATATCCATAGGTATTGTGGGGTCCCTCGGTGTTTCACATAACACATTAGGGGCCTTGATGCATATATACATATGTGACCTATGATCTGAGAAGCAGCGGCACAATTTGTCGAAGGTTACAAATGTATTCATGTAGTATGCAGGCTTCACACCTATGATTGAGGTCACATGTACACAAATCTATCTGACACGTAGATACACGATGTGTGCAATGCACATACTGTTTGAAACATATGTCATACCGTAGTAAAAGCCAAACCCACACTGCATTTACCACCTGTGGCACACACACTCAGCATTTGCAGGACTCAAACCCCTACCTTACTAGGTTATGACACTAGTGAAATACGCATTAACACGACGCGCTATTTGCTTTACTGGAAGCATTATTTTCCACAGCTGTATTTGTAGGATGCTGACATTATCACACTTGGCAAAGAGGTATTCACCACTCCTAATGTATTTCCAAACTCTCCAAAAAGGCCACTCCTCTCAAAGGCTGTTTCACACACACACATTCACATGATTCATACCCCTACCTAACTGTGTTATGACACCAGTGAGATACACATTAACACAATGCGCTATTTGATTTACTGGGAGCATTCTTTTCTAAAGCTCTAGTTGTAGGATGCTGACATCATCACACTTGGCAAAGAGGTATTCACCACTCCTAATGTATTTCCACAGTCTCCAAAAAGGCCACTCCTCTCAAAGGAGGTCTTACACACACACACACACATTCACATTCAGCATTTGCAGGATTCAAACCCCTTCCTAATTGTGTTATGACACTAGTGAGATATGTATTCACATGATGCGCTACTTGCTTAACTGGGAGCATTATTTTCCAAAGCTCTGTTTGTAGGATGCTTACATCATCACACTTGGCAAAAGGTATTCACCACTCCTCATGTATTTCCACAATCTCCAAAAAGGCCACTCCTCTCAAAGGCAGTCTCACACCCACACACGTTTACAGGATTCCAACCCCTTCCTAACTATGTTATGATACTAGGGAGATACGCATTAACACAGCACGCTATATGCATTACTGGGTGGTTTCTGTTCTCCTTGAATATTTGTAGGATTCTGACATCATCAGACTTTCCGAAGAGGGATGTACCTCTTTTAAAATATGTTTACACAGTCTCCAAAAACGCTACTCCTCTCAAAGGAAATCACACACATACTTGCATTTGCAGGACTCAACCCCTACCTGACTATGTTATGACACTAGTGAGATATGCATTAACACGACGTGCTATTTGCTTTACTGGGAGCATTTGTTTCCAAAGCTCTATTTGTAGGATGCTGACATCATCACACATGGCAAAGAGGTATTCACCAATCCTAATGTGTTTCCACAGTCTCCAAAAAGGCCACTCCTCTCAAAGCCAATCACACACACACACACACACACACACACACACACACACACACACACACACACACACACACACACACACACACACACACACACATACATACAGTCACATACACACTCAGCAATTGCAGGATTCAAACACCTACCTAACTATGTTATGATACTAGTGAGATACACATTAACACGATGCGCTACATGCTTTACTGTGTGGTTTCTATTCACATGCTATATTTGTAGGTTGCTGACATCATCAGAATGGACATGGTAATGTGTGTGCACTTAGTGTTATGCAATCCCAGGAATGAACCTTGTGGGTCAGCAGGTGTGAACATCTTGAACAGGAATACACAATTCATACCTGGAGTGATCTATCTGTGGACATATTACCATTCCTTCATATGACAATACATATTCATGCACGGATTGTAGGTTTTGTGGATACCACATGTGTCTGTGATGTTGGTAAAGGGCTATTCAAAGTCTATGTGGGACCTGTGTTGCTCCTGTCAGTGATGTATGTCCTGGGTGGCTGCCTTGCAAGATATCTAGCAGGTTTGGGGAACATGATGTGCTCATTAACATACCACAGACATTTGGGTTGTGTGTTTGTCGGTTTGCAATATCTCTGTTCCTGACTGCAATCATGATGGACTCCATGGACTAGCATTTTGGACTTTGTTGGCTTATAGGAATATAGTTCCCATGGTATGTTATGAACCAACACTTCTGGGGTGTGCCACATGTTGCTGTAACACATTCAATGGTGTACGATCCTGTAGAGAGTGTGAGGCTCAACAGACTGTTCGGGTGCAGTGTCTGTTTGTCTTGTCGTTCACTTATGAGACATATGGGGAAACAATGTTATCCACGTGATGGGATTCATTTGGCATTCGGAGGACCAGTTTACACATTTGACATGTGATATCTCCTGGTATTATGTTAGGGCCTTTTGTCACTGGGAGGTGGGTATGTATGTATGGGCCTGTCTTACAGGATGTTGACATTGTCAGTCAGGTACAGTTGACCCTGACTCAGGACATATATGACTGTACATCGATATTTCTGACATAGCTGAAGGAGGTGTAATGTTTCTGCCTGTACTCCTTTGCAGATTATCTTTCCACAGCAACAACAAACCTGAACACTAAAACCCTGTTATACTCTTTTACACACTTGACACAGTACTGATCCTTTGTGATCAGTCGACAGTGTATGTCATCATCATATCCTGGCATGTCCAAAGGTCGGTTTTGTGTGTACTCTCCAGTCCAGCTGGTGCATATTGGAATTCTGATGCATTGTTACAACTGCCTTATGTACACAGGTAACACTGTCCTCCTACCAACAGACTCAGATATCTGTGAGAAGTGCAACTGTATAGACAGACAGGAGGCTGAGCTCTCCCAAGCCATGACTGGCACAGTCTATTGGGTGGTGAAGGTAACCACACACACCACAAATACAGTCACGCATGCACCTATGACAACAGCAAATCGTATACATTGACACACAATGACATACTTGGAGCATCTAAATATACTCTGCCTAAGCAGCTGAGACATCCAAAGCAGACACACAAACTGCTAACACACAACCATACACACATATCGCATAGTTCACAAAGTCATTGTGCCACACAGTCTCTGCCCCTAGGCCTACACAACACATCTCATACACTTGTATTAGGTGAGTGTAATTGTCCGTCACACTGACATCCCACTCACCAGGCTGAACAAGGTGAAGGTCACTTTGTGCTGTGTGTCGGGTGCCAGGATATGCCACATGACACATGCACTGTTGTCAGTCCACTGCAAGTACAAATATGGCTCCATCATTGACCATTCTGGTGTGTAAACCCTCAGACATTCCTCCCTGGACTACATGACAAGAGACATAGAGGGGCTCTCTGATCATGTAGCCCAGGACAGTATGACCCTGACCTTGTGTAGCATCTTACCCTCACCAAGTACTATGTCACAGTATACAGATGACATGATCACTTTTAACAGTTGCCTAACATATTGTTGTCATTCACAGGGGATCCAGTGTCTGTCAGCCTGGGATTACAAGCTCAACATGCCATGTACATTCGCTATGGACGCCATGCACATGTCACCCCTAGGCTTTCACAGACTGCCTTAGGCTCTTGACACACACATAGTGGCTGTTTGAAGCGAGGGTCAGAAGACATAACCACAGCCATAGACGTTACAGGGTACAGGAAACAGAGAGTGATGGTGCTGAACAACTGATGTCTAACCCTCAGAATGCATGCACTCAGGACTCACATCAGTATGGAATCTGTCGATATATGTGCAGTAACAAACACCTGGTTCAGGCTCACAAAAGCACAGCAGCACTAACAGGTTTTATGTCATACCATGGTTTTCAGACGCAAGACTCGGACCGGACAACAATGGGGGGAATCCATATACATCATTCATACACACACCTCCAGGTTGGTAGCAGTACACAAAGCATTGGGGAACGTACATGTGCAACTGAGAGTGGGCAAAACTGCATTTCAGTTTGTAGACTGTTACAGACACACTCCCAAACATGGGCACAACAGTCGTTATTCCTGGGAACACTGGGGAATGTGAAGGTCTCACCAAACACCATTATATTGTGTGACTTCAAATACACAAACATTGACTGGGTATACTACTCAAGCAGTGACACCCTCGCACAACAGTTGCTAAGATTGTTACACTCAAATGCTAGGGCAGACCTGGTCACCACACCCACAGGGGGTTAAACATGTGGGACCTGATCATCACCCACATGGGAACTCTATGTTCCACAACAGAGGTATACCTGTAATTGTTAAGGTCGGAACATACATTCATCTCACTAGACATACATATCCCATACACACACACATCCTATGTGATCTCAGTGACATACTTCTCATGAGCAAATGTCACACTTGTACAAACTGAGGTGGTATCCCTCAATGACCCTGGGACAGTGTTAATTATGGCTCAGACAACTTCATACTTTACAAGCACATTTTATGGACAACTACTGGAATTTATGGATCATGCTATCCCAGATAACTACAAGACTCACTCCTCCAAAGGCAGGGGACCTGTCTACTGGACCACGGCCATTACTGAGCTATACAGGAACAGGAGGAGGCTACCACATTATAGAGCACAATCACAATCAGGAAGGCATCTCTGATCAGTACTATGGTATAGCTATGATCACTTGTTGATTCATCTAAGGCCCACTTCTAACGGACACTTGCAACAGACACTATGGACAATCACAAGGCCTTATTTAGTTATGTCAGGGACCTGGGTGGGAACTCACAGATATGTTGTGAGTTACTGCATAATTACAAATGATACAGTGAACCCACTGACATTGCGAACACCCTGGACAACAGATTCAGTGGGAATGTTTCCCCACCATACCCCCTGCAGTGCACATGTCCATCACAACAGGGTGTAGCCTCCCTGACATCACAGATGAACATGTGTGTGCTGCCCTCTCCATAGCAGACAACACAGCATCAGTGGGACCAGATAGTGTCCCAGATTGTGGCATACACGAGATTCATGACAAACTTCACCCTCACATTATGTCACTGTTCAATATCACAGTTACTTCAGGATGTGTACCCATGGAATGGCATACAGCTATGGTGTACACACTCCACAGTGCTGGTGCCACAAGGGACCCTGGACATTATCACAATATATGCCTAACTATCTTGGTCTGCTATGCTATGGAGTGTATCATCATGGAACACCTGCACATACACATTGTGAACCTACAGACACTGGATCCTACACAATTTGGTGTTGTTGTGGGCATATCTTGCCTCTTGCAGATGTTTGATGTCTTTAAACAGTTAACAGGTCCATAGACATACACAGGGTTGTTCACACAGCCTACCTGGAGCTTGCACACCACTTCTACACAATATCCCACTTGGCCTTTACACATTAGATCACCGGATTCAATATCTACACATATGTCACAAGATGGATTGCTAACTGGATCATGGATAGCACACACATGGTCAGTATTGCAGGTGCCATGTCTGACTATACACCAGTTACACATGGCATCCCACAGGGCTCAGTCCTGGGACCTCTCTTGTTCTGTATATATTTCTGATACATACTGGCTAACACAGGAGGATAATGGATGACCATGTTTGCAGATGACTGCAAACTGTGTGCCATAATCGACTCCACAGCTGGCACAAGCATCCTCAGAAAGGGTCTCACAGAGATGGATGACTGGTGCCAGAGCCATGGCCTACAGCTACCTTACTTTAGATGCATAGTCATCATCTTTGGTAGTAACATTGTGCACACACATTACCACATAGGTGATGATACATCACATACAGTGTGTGTGATTTGTGATTTGGGGACATGAATACTTAGTACTCTTGCCTTTGACATTCATGTTGCCAATGTTGTTGGACACACCTTCTATTTAGGCAACCTTATCCCATACAGTTTTATATCCAAATCAGGTGGGGTCATTGTGACCCTGTAGTCATCAGACATATGCTTGGATACAATGGCCCATTTCAGATGTACCTTACCTAACACCTGCAGCAACTGGAATGCACACAGATTTACATAACCAAGTGGATCTAGGGACTCACACAGATGGTATGCACAGTTTGGCTATGGTCACCCCAGCTCTCTTCAGTTGCTTACTGCCTACTTGGATGCAGTCTGTGTCTTTTGTTTGATGCCATGTCTGTCACAGCATTGATGGACAGGCTCCACATGAGGATATCAAAGTCCCTTACAGCTACATGCTCTAGGGACAAGTACTTGAGCAGTGATGTTAATAGGACATGCTGGAGGGGCATATTACCATCACAGAGGCTCCACTCACTCGGGAATGTTATCACAGTCCCACATATGCACAGACCCACGTTGACCACCTACAGGTGACATCTTCACAGTTGGACGGGTGATCGTATGTTTAGCCCTGGGATATGTTATGGGTCCTTGCTAGACAGAGGCAGAATGAAATGAACATATGTGAGATATCTTGTGTGACCTACTATTAACAGGCACAGTCTACTGATCTAGCGTGATTGCAGAATACAAGCACACTGTGGCTAGGCTTCTACATACCCTAGGGAAGATAGCCTAGTGTCAACCTCTGAACCTATGCTAATGTTCGGGATGCACATTGCTCAGTGATGGTACTGATTGCAGGTTTTGTTTCTTCTTTGCTTTACCACTTCCTATGAACAACCTAGGTTTCTGCATAACATATTTGATTGTGATAGGATTTCAATATATTATATTGTGTCTGTTGTCATATCACTGTGTGCACATGGTGGGTTGGTGAATAGTGCAAGGTTCCTGGGTTGACACTTGCAACTGAGGGATATGTGTGGCCCACTGCTGTACTCAAACTTGCCCTAAGTGTGTGAGTATGCCCAGTTCAGACTTTCAGTATTTTGTTGCCTGACATTTGTCTCATAGTTTCAAGTGTGTGAGCATGCCCAGTGTGACCTTGCAGTATGTTGCTGTCTGAGGTCCACTACGTTTGTTGATGTGTGTGAACATTACCAATATTAACATTTATACTATATGTGTGTTGAATATCAAGTTCTATTATTACTGCAGGCCTCTCCTTTGTGTCTTAACTCAACAGGGATTCTGCTATGCCTGCAAGGTTTCCATGAGATACTTAGCATTGACTTATCAACATATTTTCATACAAGCTGACCATTGACATACTGTCATGGTTTAGTGGTTCTGTACTCTGACTATAGTGCACTGTATCCTGGGTTCGAGGACTGTTACTGCTTCATATTTTCATACATGCCAGAACAGACTGCTTCAAGAAAAGTGAAGCAAATATGAACTTGTTAACCTGCGTTTGATGAACTATACCCAAATTTGACCAGACTTGCACAACATTGCTCAATGTTGCCCAACATTGCTGGACAGTGCACAATATTGCTGAACATTGCCTGTAGTTGTGCTACTTAGTGTGTGCAATTTTGTTTACATATACTAAATAGTGGTGAGAGCTGTTTAGCAGTGCTTTATATTGCTTAACACATAGCAATCATGCCTCAGGTGGTGCTGCAGGGCTGCCTATGTCGGATGCACATTTTACACTCCCTATACATGTTTGTTAACAGGCAGTGTCAAGTTAGGCATCGCTTTTACTGTATGTGCGAGTCGGAGAGAGGTATAATTTCCAGGGTTCCTACTGAGCCAGTGTATATGCTATACGTTGCCTCTTTGCCAAGGCCAAAGCATACTGGGCACGCCTCCTTCTGCCTACTGGGGCAGGCTGAGGTTGTTCCTCCTCCGAGTCACATTCTGCCTGTGATGGCCTTGGCAATGGTGGGGGGCTGTTGTGCCCGGCCCTATGCTGCTCCTGCTGCAGCTGTTTTTGCAGGATCATATTGTGTAGCATAGCACATACCATGACTATTTGGGTACATGTAGTTGGTGAGTACTGCAAGGCTCCACCAGATGTGTCCAGGCACCGGAACCATGACTTGAGCAGCCCAAACACACGCTCGATTACATTTCGTGTTTGTGCGTGTGCCTCATTATGGCATTCCTGTTCAGGTGTGTGTGCATTTCTGATGGGTGTCATCAGCCATGGCTAGAGTGCATATCCAGCATCCCCCACTAGGTGACCATGAGAGATGTCCCCATTGGCAAATGTCTGGTACAGCTGTGTCAGATGCCAGATATGGGAGTCATGGTAGCTTCCAGGGCAGCCAGCACACACATTCATTATTATGCCCTGGGCATCACACACGACCTGGCAGTTGATGGAGGGGTAACCCTTGTGGTTATAGTAGACCCTACCCTGATCACCGGCTGGTGCTTTGATGCGAATGTGCATGCAGTCTATTGCACCCACTACCTCAGGGTATTCTGCTATTTGCTAGAAGAGACGCATATTGCTGGCCAATACCTCATGGGAATTGGGGAAATATACATGATCACCGACATGTGCTGCCATGGCATTCAGGAACTGGTGCAGTACCCTAGATGCTGATGCCTGTGAAATCCCCATCATATCGCCAGTTGGTCTCTGGAAGGTACCTGTTGCTAATATTCTTAGGCCAACACATACCTTGGTTTCCACTGGGATGGGTTCCCCTCTGTTGGTTCTGTGTGTGAGGCATGGCCTGCACAGCTCAACAGTTTGCTGCATGAGGTCTCTGTCCACTCTATAGTGCTCCACTATCTCCAGCTCATGTAGCCCCTGGTAGGTTACCCTAGGCCTGTACACTCTTCTCCGTCTCCTCACTGTGGGTTGCTCAGCAGCATTTGCATTGTCACCGCCCTCAGCATGTTGCATATGTCACCTTAAGACAGCAATGGCAGCCCCTAACATTTCTTTGTCTTAGTAAAGCTTTTTCAGTTTTCACTTCTATTAGCTTACTGCTGTGTTGCAGTGTGTCTGAGAAATACATACTGGAATGTTTTTTGCTGAGTTTTGAGTGCTGGGCTGGGCTGGGCTAGTGTAATGCCTGTGTAATTGGCTGATTCTGATTGTTTTCACCTGCTAGCTCTGCTAATACTCCCTGGTTAAACTCCTACTATTTGTTGTGCTTCCTTTTCCTTTTCTGTTTCCTCAAGGGGCAGTGCTGCGCAAACAAGCGCAAACACGTGCACACCAGCTCGCACGCACACATGCTTAGACGGACTAAAACTTGCTTATTCCTGTTAAAACGTGCACACACCGGTGCAAACGTGCTTACAACTGTTTACACAGCCTTACATATGCTTACTTATGCCTACACGCACGCACACATGCTTACACGCGTGCACACTGTCTTACTCGGGTTTACTGGTGTGCACATGCGCGCATGCACGCTCAGCAAGAAACTTTGGTGTTATCCACAGCATACACCTTTGATTTCTTGACTTTACCTGGCCTACCTGTTGACACACCTCTTTCACTATTATGTAAATAAAGCTGACTCATGTCACTCTGCTCCAATGAGCTGCACTCCTTTCATACATACCCCCGTCGTGATGTCACCTATCTTCTACTCTGTTACTCCCCTTATCCTACTCCTACACTCCACTGACTGTGCTCATTTGCTATGTAAACTTGCGATTCACTATCATAACTCTCATTTGCATAGGATTGCCTACTAATGCTTCGTTACATCTCATAGACTGAGCTTCCCCCCTTAGCAACCTCTACTCAGTGGCCATGTTGTCTTCAGCCTGCCATTCCCTTGCATTGTAAATTCATTTTAGCTATGAAATCCACATTTGTGGGTCTTAGTTATCTATTTTCTGGTTGTTAGGGCGCAGTGCGTTTGCGCGGTGCTGCACTACGGTTAAACCCCGGAAATCGGGATTAAAAAAAAAGTTATTTTATTTTTAATTTGCATCACTTCCAATTGCCAATGGCCATATTTTTGGCCATTGGCATGCTTTCTTCTGTGAATGCATGCTTTTTTTCCAGCTGACACGGCTCCGTTTTGCTATTTGCAGAACCGTACTCAGTTATCAACTGAGTACATTTCTGCAAATAACACTACTCCTACTCGGACAGGTTCGGGTTTCCTGGATCACAATTTAACCTCATTTGCATGGCTTTCACCTGCAATTGAGGTAATTTGCATATCCCAGCCCTGTCCGTGTAGGACTAGTTTGGAGAGCTCAGTTGCACGCCCCTGCCGGCTGTTCCTGGATCGCAAGCCTTCATGAATCCGGTCCAAGGTATTTGATGATACAATTTAGAAAATGAAAAGCAAAAATTATATAACCATTAGTAAAAGTTTACAAATATATAGTTCCTATCATTGCTAAAACAGATGCTAAGTTTATTACAACAATAAGTAGATATTTACAAGTCAATTACAACTATAGGTGGATATTTACAAATATGTATGTTCCCACAGGGGAAATATGAAGTGTGGGGGGATTTATATGTTAAAAGAGATAAGGGAGAGATGAGTTAGGGGAAGAAGAGAGAAAGAGGAAGTGTGGGGTACATAGCTGTTAGGATGAAAGGAGAACGGCAATGGGAAGGGAGAAAGGTAGCTACTCGGGACCTTTATGCAGGATGGAAACATGATCATTCCCAAAGAGCTGTTAAGTGTGAAGGGAAGCAGAGTTTTAAAGGTGGAAGGGCTGCTAGTGATGCAGATGTGAGGTGGGAGGGAGTTCAAGAGATGTGCAAAGGAAAAAGAGAGTAGAAATTTGCCTGCTGGTTGGGCAGGTTTGTGGAGTTCAATCAGATTCTGGGTATTGGTTCTTGGGACTCTGTTGGGTAGGTGCATTGTAAAGGTGGGGGCAGAGAGAGGGACTGAAGATGAGTTTGTGGGCATGGATTAATTGAGTGTAGATAAGATAGTTTGGTAGCTCCAGCCAATTTAGTTTGTGGAGGGTAATACAGTGGTAGGAGGAGGAGGATCTGTAGCCAGTGGTGAATTTGGTAATTTTGTTGTAGCAGGAAGAGAGTTTTGTTTTGATAGAAGATTGTAGGTTGGTTAAGAGTGAAGGGATGAGATTTGTAGTAGAGAGAAGGAACCTGGTAGAGGGAGTGAGGTAGCGATTGTGGTGGTAGAACAAGTTTCTGGTGTGTTTTTTTAATATTTGTTTGCATGCGGGTATCAAATTTAAGCTGATCATCAATGAGGACTCCTAACAGTTGTGCATTAGATACTATTTCGAGAGGTGTTTTATTCTGACTGGTGATGAAGAAAGAATTTTTGTGGATAATTGTGGTTTTAGAAGGGGTGACTATCATGAGTTTGGTTTTTGATGCATTGAGTGCCAGGTGGTTGTCTAACATCCATTGTTTAGTGGATGAGAAGGCATTTTGGATTAATTTTATGAGGGTGGAAGTGGAGTTAGCAGAACAGATAATTGTTAAATCGTCGGTGTATTGGATGATTTTTGCATTAGGGATGGTGTGGTAGAAGTCATTTATGAAAATATTAAACAATAAGGGACCTAATATGGAACCCTGGGGTACACCAGTGGTGGTGATGAGGAATGGGGAAATGGCTTTGTTCCATTGGACTGCTTGTTGCCTATTGGAAAGGTAACTGGTAAACCAGTTGATAGAAGTGAGTGATAGATTTAGATTAGAAAGTTTGGTTAGGAGAAGGTTGTGAGAGATGGTATTGAAGGCTTTAGAAAGGTCTAGAAGGAGGGTAAATACAATATAGTCGCAGGCTTTATTCACAGTTTCAAGGAAGGAGAGGAGTGCGGTAGTAGTGCTGTGACCAGGCCTGAATCCATGTTATGTGGGGGTTAGCAGGTGGTTGTCGATGAGTTAGGGTAAGAGTTGTAGGTGGATACACTTTTCAAGTAGTTTAGAGATGGGAGATAAGATGGCGATAGGCCTGAAATTGGGGATGTTACTGTTGTTTCCCCCTTTGCGGAGGGGAATAATAAAGACTTTTTTCCAGAGTTGGGGTACATGGCCTTCTTGGATTGACCGGTTTATAAGAATGCAGATGATGAAGGCAATGACTTCTGCAGCTATCTTTAGGAGGAAGGAAGGAATATTGTCAGGGTCATTGAAGCATGGTTGTAAGTTCTGAAGGAGTTTTTTTTATAGTTGATACTGGGATGGGTTTCAGAGAGAAGAGAGAAAGTTGGGAGGTGGAGGCACTCGAGGAGGAGGAGATAGTGGAAGGTGTAGCTGAGTAAGTAGGGTTATTTGTGAAGGATGATGTTAGTTTGGTTATGGAGTCGATGAAGAAGCTGTTAAATTGGGAGGCTAAATTGACATTGGAAGCATTATGATTGGGGCAAGGGTTTTCTTTTCTACCTGGGTTAAAGAGGGTGGTAATACTATCCCAGAATTTTTTAGGGTTAGTCTTATGGTTATTTTGGAGTGTGGTAAAATACAATTTACGATCTAAAGTGATGAGTTCTTTAACTCTGTTGCAGAGTATTTTGTATTCATTTAGGGTGGCTAAGGTTTTATTTTATGGTGACGTTTCAAGGCTTTATCATGGAGGCGCATGACAACTAAAGTATGTTTACTTAACCAGGAGATGGTGTTACTTTTAATTCTTTTTGTTTTCAACTCTTTGCCAAAAGAAAAAAACATATTATTTGTGACAAGTCTTTCCACTTTCTGATGAATAAACCATCCAAATATACCATAACAAAACTTGATGGGAAAAGAATTCTGCATTCCATCTCTCCTGTAGCTGTCTTGCATCTGCCTACTTCCCATTGATGAAACATCTGTTGCATCTGATTATTTAGAGACTTAGATATGATCTGCAACTTTGCCTGAAGTGTCTTCGGCTCTGCTACAACTTTTTTAGTAAGTTATGTACTCCTCCCCCTTTATTAACAGGGTTCTTTCAAGCAAATACTTCTGCCTTACAAAACAACAACAACAAAGGCCTACTTTTGTATTATTTTGAAGCAACCTACCTAAAATGTTGAAAGTCTAAAAAAGTCATATTTTGTACTACCATGGGTATTGCTTAAGTGCCCTTGCTGATACTCTTTTCACATTATACAGCATACTGCTTGATATTTTATTATAATTATTGTTTTTGAAAGCTAAGTAATAATATCGTCTAACACAAACTGATTGTGGTCTGTTTTTGTTATATTTATCCTTTTTACCTGGCTAAAAGAGAGATCATAATTCTGATCTGCTCTGGAGTCTTCTGAGCTTCTTCAAACTGATTGAATCATGCTCAGTGTTTTTCTGCCTGGTGCACTCCCCTCACATCCCCATTTCTCCATCCATCCCCCAGACTCATTCATTTATTCAGCCAGTTCCCTACCCCAAATTAACTCCTTCCACTTAAAGGTACACATCCCACATTTCTCCATAAAAGGAACACATACTGAATTTCCATAACATGTTATATTTATTGTTGAAAAAATGTTAAGTTAAATGTCTTTCCTCCTGTTCTGCTTCTTCCTATTACTGCCCATCACATCCAGGTGCTCATCACTCTCAAACCTCTTCACCTCAATTAAATTACCCTGGTGTAATTATACACTCTACAACTTTCACCTCCCTCTTCCCTCTACCCTCCAGTACTACTACAAACCCCTCCACACTTCTCCAGTCAACTGCTGTCCTATAGAGTTCTCATCCCATTCTCATCCCATTCTATACATAAACAATTCTGCAATACAACTGGCATCCATCTACAATTAAACACCCCCTAAAACTTCTCAGATTCTTCATAAAGTTCATACCTATCCTCCTCATTATCTTACTGTTATTTTGCAACATCAATTCAAATCCACATCCAAATTATTCTGCTTCTTTATTAATGCGCAAAACATTCAAAATAAAATATACCAACTAAGCTCTCTTATCAATTTTCACCATCCCCAAATCATTGCTATTGCACAATCTTGGCATAAGCCACAAGATCCCTCCATATACTGGTAATCATTTGAAATGTTGGGAACTGCTACAGTGAGTCCCAGAATACAGAGATTGAATGGCCAAAAAATGGACTTACATATATTAAGTCAGAAATGGCCGTTTATTAATATATTTCCCTTTCTTCATGGTATGTCAATCTCAGAGAGAGTTTGTATATACAGGTTTGGAGGGTGTTGGGGTCCAAGGGGGTTGCCATCCTACAAAAAAGAAGAATAAAGGAGAAGAGTGATCTTAGATTCACTCTTCTGAGCTTTTGGTCTATTTTTTGGGTTGTTGGCACTTGGCGTGTCGAGTGCTGACATTTCAGCAGAAAGTACATACACCACTTCTTCTCGGGCTATGATTACTTTTTTCATGAAAGACAAGAATTAAGGCAATTCTGAGGTACTGTCCTTCTTTTCAAGTAAGGCATCAACATACAATGCTCAGTATAAAGCATCTTCAGATTATCTTCCAAATTGGTTACTAACACAAATCCACTCTCCATTTAGTTCCCTGATTCTTCTAGCAATTGCCGGTCTCCATCATCCTGTTCATTAGAAAAGCTTAATAATCTACTCAAAGGGTTTCTGTTCAAAACATCAAAAATATTATTCTTCTTTGTGACTTTAACCTCTGCCTCCTTAGCTCCTCACAAAATTAGATATTTGTACCCCTCAGTCTATCTCACACAATTTGTCTGTGAATCCACCAGATCCAATCCCTCCTCATGACATCACTTAATGCTTGATCTAATAATCACAGACAATCCCTCAATTATTTCCCATATCTATCCATCTTCCCAGCCTAAGGGATCACTGTTCTATAAACTTCAACATCCACCTTGATTGCAAAAAGTCCCCTCCAAAACTCATTACATTTTGCCATGGATCTCAAGTAAACATTACCAAACTAAAAACATATCTATCCTTTCTCAACTGGGTATTCTCCTCCTTACACCCTAACAATGCTGCACAGCTCTTCACCCAGCTTTTCTGTAATCTAAAAGACTCATTTCTCCCTATATTCTCAAGACTGCACAAGTGCAAGAAAAACACCTGGCTCACTTACAAACTCAAAAGCCTTCTATCAATCAGAGACAAAGCATGGTACTCCTGGATGTCTGAAAAAATTCCTTCTACCAGACAACACTATACCCTGCTAGGTAGCCTGTCCAAACAAGCAATTAGATGTCATAAGAGCCATCATATGAGAACACATCAATCAAGCCTTTTTCACTTCCCTAAACATATCTGGGCAGTGGTCATCTGGTTATCAGGTCGTAAAACGTGTCCCCTGCTTATTCTTCCTCCTCTTTTCTCTCAGACGTTAGCACTCACTTCTCCACCCTCCCCTCCATCAGCTCACATACTTCACTCTCTCACTGAAGGTGTCCCTCACACCCTGCTGCAGTCTCCTCTTCTACTTTATAAAGATCATAACCAAAGATAATATACCTCTCCTTGAAAATCGAAAATGTGCCTTATCTGCAGGGACAGACATCCTCTTCCCTGGTTCATTTTCCAATATAGGGAACACATTGTTCATAGGTTCATAAGTAGGTACTAGGCTATTGGCCCTAGGGCCTATATAAGCCTAGCCAAACAGTACCCTGGCTTTTGCCATGCAAGAAAATTATTTTCCTGTGCTCCTGTCAAGCAGAGACACAGAAGTGATGCCCGGGGTGAATTTCCTATCTCCCATCCAGTCATCAAGATTTTTCTTGAAGAGTGCTAATGAGGAGCTTTGTTTGATATAGATAGGTAGTTTGTTCCAGAGTATAGGACGTCTCTGAGATAGGAATATATCCCTCCAGCATGTTCCGTTACTCCTCTACTACATATCTATAATATTTTCTTAACTCAAAATTGTATGCCCACTATATGGAAAACAGCAAAATCATACCTCTTCCCATAAAATCCAAACCCAAGTTACCCAGTGATTATCATCCAATCTCTATCCTCCCAACCATTAGGAAAATCTTAGAAAAATTGGTCTATAATCAACTCTAAACTCCATAAGTCAATACAAGCAATGTGGTTTCTGGTCTGGCTGTAGCACTTCCATTGCACTTTCACTTTGCTGATCACACCCTTTTAGGTATCAACAAAGGTGTCCTTAGTGAAGCAATATTTAAATATTTATAGATCTTACCAGTACCTTTGATTAACCACCTCACTAACACTGGGAATAGCGCTGATGCAATTTCCTGATTCCAAAATTACCACTCTAACTGACATTTCTCAGTAAATTTTAACAACAGTACATCAGACACCAGTCATTCACTTAAAGGAGTTCCCCAAGGCTCCATACTGGTCCCTCTTCTTTTCTCCATTTTTCTAAAAAAGTTTACACTTGACCTTCCCCAACTTCCAGTCTTACTATATGCTGATGGCATGGTTATCTTCTGCTCCAATGACACAACCCATTCAAATCAACGTGATCTGCAAAAGATTTCCTCTCCCTTATTAACTGGCTCAGTAGTAAAAAAACTGTTACTTAACCCCTCAAAAACCAAAACTATGACAGATAAAACTAGTTTAACTTTAGAAAAACTAAAAATTAATACCTTGGCCACTTCTCCCAAATATCTACATAATTTATCCACAAGAATCAAAATACAATCAAAAGCTAATAACATTAAAATTATCTTCCATGAAAAGAAAGGGAAAAATGTCTCGGATATAGGTGACATTCTTGATGCCTATAGAAATCACTGTATGGAACATTTCCAAAAAGAAAATATACGTATTGATCAATTAAATCTAGATGAAAAATGTTCTAATATAAAAAAAATACCAGAACAATTAAAACTAGATCTGCAAGCACCCATATCCTACAAAGAAATTACAGATACAATAAAAGAGGGTAAAAATATTAAAGCTCCAGGTATAGATGGCATAATTATGGAAATATATATATAAACTTTTTCCTTCAAAGATACTATCCCTCTTCCATAAAACTCTATTAGAAATTCAGTCACAAGCTTTAATACCACCCTCTTGGAGATATTCCTTAATCACACCAATCCTAAAGGAAAACACATCCCCAAACCTCTGTACCTCATATAGACCTAGATCATTATTAAATAATAACTATAAGATATTTATGACAATATTAACTAACAGAGATATTTATGACAATATTAAATAACATAATGAAAATACCACTATCCAAAACAATAAATAATGATCAAACTGGATTTATATATTATAGACACACACATGAAAATATTAAAAGGATAATTTATCTTATAGATTATATTAATAAAGAAAATAAAGAAACACTCATAATTGGCTTAGATATAGAGAAAGCCTTATTCCCTAAATTGGGACTATTTATTCAAAATTCTGGTGTTATTTGAATTTCCTCATTCCTTTGTTCATCTACTAAAGAATATATATATATATATATATATATATATATATATATATATATATATATATATATATATACACAAATAATTTAGTGTATGTTAAGCTAGGTCCTTTTACCTCCGAATATATACATATAATAAAGGGTACTAAACAATTCTATTTGCTTTGGCTATTGAAATATTGGTAGATTCAATATGTAACAATACAAAAGAGTAGATGTTTATGAACAAAACAATTCTAAAGTAATGCTCTTTGCTGATGACATATTATTAACATTATCCAATATAAAAGAGACATTGGAAGAATTAGATATTTTATTTGACACATTTTACAGGACTTCAGGACTCCATTTCAATAAATCAAAATCAAAATGTTTATTTTTAAATAAAAAACAGAATTGCAGACGAAAGGGAATCACATTATAGGGAAACAAGAATCTACCTTAAAATATCTAGGAATTGAGTTATGCAAGGATAATAATGAATTAGTCTCAACAAACTACAGTGATATCATTAATACAATTAAAATCACTGTGGAAAAGTGGAACAAAATAATATTAACATTTGAAGATATACTACAGTTAATAAAAATGGTTTTACTAGCCAAGATTCTATATATAGATTTGGCAATACAACTGTTACGAGAAAGGAATATACTCAAAGAAATAAACTCATGCCTAATAAAATTTTTATGGTTTCTCACAAGAAACAGAATAGCTTTAATACATCATATCAGACCATGGAAACAGGGAGGATTAAACTTTCCTGATATAGAAACATATATAAAAGCATCAACATCGAAAACAATCTCAGACTGGATAAGTCCAAATTATTCTGCAAATTGGAAAGAATTACTAAATGTAATAAATGAATTTGATTTACAAAAAAAATTAAAATAATAGATAAAAACAATTTGCCATGGCACATATTATGTATTAGTATGCAATATAACATAACTCAGCCCACTAAAACTCGTATGATTAATTATCACATTGACTCATTTAGGAAAATTATTAATGCAAATATAGATTTAAAAATCTGGTTTGATCTTTTAACACCATTCATAGTTACAAAGTGCTATCCACATAAAATATACAGAGAAATAATTAATTCCTGGGAACAGAAAGGATTTGTTTGTTGGCTTCAATGTATCAAAGAACTAAAAGTTCTGGATATGCAAGCAATAGAAACAACATACAAAATTCCACAACAAGATTGGCTAACTATGCAAAGCATTCTGACAAATTTGCAAGATTTATGCAGAATAATTAGTATTACTTCATTTAAAGAAATGCCCGCGGTGGGGGTGCTATGGTAGCGTTGTCACCTCACAGTAAGATGCTGTCCGGTTTGATTCCCAGCTAGAGCGTCTTCTGCGTGGGGACATGCATGAATGGGCATACCTTCATTGAAGGTTGTGCATCAAGGCTGGTAACTCGGCACATAAAAATCTACTACCAATCATTAGCGGACCGGAGTTCCGCTGTGGCGACCCCTAACCGGGAAAAGCCGAAAGACACAAACAAACTTCATTTAAAGAAATACCTAAACTTATGAAATACCTATATGAAATCATATATAATGATTATGACATGGGAAATAGTACTTTGAAATTTTACAAGATATTGATAAATTATAAAACAACACCCAAATCCTCATATTGGAATTATATAACAAAAGGACACTCATTACAGCTAACTGAAGAAATTAAATCAAATATTTTATTATCAATAAAGCATACATCCTTTACACAATACTGGAACATTTTTAATTGGAAATGCTTGCACAGAGCATTCTCAACTCCAGATAGAATTACTAAAATTAATTCTTCCACAAAGGGAATATGTTGAAGGTGTGAGAAAATACACAATGCAGATTGGAATCACATTTTTCGACTGTTAAAATTAAACCATTTTGGAATGGTATTAAAAACTTTTTATAAGCTTTATTTAATGAATCATTTAACTTATCTAAAGCTCTAGTATTATTAGATGTGTATGAAGGTCCTCATTTGAATGAGTCAAATATGTATCTAGTTTGGGCAATACTTGCAATCTCAAGGAAGTGTATAACAAGAAGATGGAATACAAACACAACACCAACTTTGGAAGACTTCTACAGCCTACTGAAGACCACAGCATTGTTGGAAATTAAAATTAAAGAATTAAGGATTCATCCTAAGCCATTTATTAACAATTAATGGAAAAAAAGTCTTATCATTAATTGATACTTCACAATAACTGAACAGATACACTCTGATAACTGGATTGTTATACCTATAAAGTAATTGTATATATTGAGCTCTGCTATGGTGTCAGGCTGATGTAAATAGTGTGCACACTTATTTAAGATGTTATATACAAATACTATGGAATTTATTCAGCTGTATTTGAAAAATAAAACATTTTTGAGAAAAAAAAAACAAAAAAAATCCAAAACTATGCTCTTCAGAACCTCCACTAAAAGGCAAAATAACCACTGCACACTTCTTATTCTTGACCACTTTAACAATGCAATTGAGAAGGTTAACACCTTCCGATGTCAAGGAGTTTAGCTTGATCCCTTGCTTAACTTCCCCCATTGTCTTGAAAACACCTGGAAAAAAGTAAACTCTATACACTTCTGGGCCAATAAAATCTCCTGTTTTCTCTCTCATCCAAAACAAAATGCTATTGGCAAAGAGGTTCTTCCTGCTCAGCTTGAGTGCTTCCTATCTCTTATAGCTTCTGCTTCCAAAAGAAACTCTAACACCTACCAAATAATCTCCAACTTAGTCTATTTCTTTATTACCCCTTTCCACAAAATGTGAGCACTGCTGACTTATATAAGCCAAAGCCAAATGTCTGCCAGTTCAGCAGTGAACAAATCTACTACTTAGCTCCCAACTTTCTGGCTCCTAAAAGATAATGCCAGTGCTTCTCTTTCATCTAGCTTACTTAGAAAATGTCCATCATATAACCTTAGATCTTACAGCTACTCTGAGCCTCTCTTGGAAGCAAGTAAAACCAGACGTCAGTTCTCTAGCCACTCCCTTTCTACCTTGGACCCAAAATCTGGATCTTCCATCAAATCTTAGACCTTTCTTACTACTCCTCCTTACAGTAGCAGCACAGGCTGCTAGCAAATGGTCTGCTTTGGGTCACATAACCTAATCTCACTAATCTCCAATACATACTGCTGTCATTTTCACTGTAGCATTTCTTTTCTAACTCCAAACATGTTGCTTGTCTGACTGATGTGAATGCTTTACACAGTGGTTTTTGTTGGCTACCTTCTTAATTTTTTTTTCTATTGTATATTAACTATCTCTTTGTTTTAGTGTGTTCTTTTTTGTATACATTATTTTGATTTTTTCCTCTTGATGTGTGTTCACATTTTGGAATGAGAATTGGTCTACAGAGATTAGTGTTTTACCCCAGTTAACAAAGTGTATAACTAAATAAAATAAATAAATAAGACATCCAGTGCTGTGTAAATTATATTTAATCTACTCTGTACCAAAGGCAGTAGGCCCCAAAAAAGTAAATAAGGAGCTGTTATTTAAGGAAGATGACATAAAACTATTAAGATGCCCTTAGCAAGCATCACATTAGCCATAGTAATTCATAAACAGGCAACTCCATCACATTTAGGCAACAAATACCACAATAGTAGATTCAAAGGGCTGTGTTTAAATGGCAAAAGCACTGTGCAAAACACAGGGAAGTTCTGTAATGCCGAAAAAATTTAATTTTGGAATAGATGCATACATGAGCTCTGGTCTTTGAGACTGCTGTGATTGCCCTCACTATGAGTGACTATGTGCTCCACTCATCTCTTCTACATTGTTTTACTATTGGATTTACAAGTGCAAGGATTTTGTTTTTATTAATGGCATGATTCAGCAGATGAAGTGCAACTAGAATATTTACACTGCAGGAATCAAACACAGACATGTATATACTCAGACACACAGACACACACACACACACACACACAGATAGACATGTATATATTCAGACACACACACACACACACACACACGCACACACACACACACACACACACACACACACACGTATATACTCAGACACATCAATACACCACCCATGCACACACACACACACACACACACACACACACATGTATATACTCAGACACACGCACACACACCTACACACACACACACACTTACAGACATGTATATACTAAGACACACAGACACACAAATACACGTGCACACACACACACACACACACACACACACACACACACACACACACACACACACATGGACACAGACACAAAAACACACTCATTTATTAATGTTACTTCCTGTAATATATAGGTTCATAAGTTCATAGGAATTTACTTGGCTATTAATCCATAACAATTTTTAGAAGCCTAGCCTTGTATTCCCATGAAGTTTTTACTAGTTATAATTTAAGTATAAATATCCTAGAGGCAGGCAAAACATTTACATCCCTAGCCATAAGGGATAAGGGTGCTAAACCAGGGTAAATTTGTGGTTTCCCATCCATTTGAACAGACTACAGTTGAATAGAATAAAGGAGTTACTTTGCTTTAGCTGAACAGGAAAAGGATTCCACTTTGCTTTATGTGAACAGGAAAAGGATTCTAAAGAAGTTGTACTTTCTGTGATATACATCTATCCCTCCACATGTTCTATTTATGTTACAGAAGAGATTAAAATCTTTTGAGTGGGGGTTTATTCTGTCGTTGAACTTGCAGATGTGCAGTAGTTCAGAGAGGACAGGCTCTGCTGAGACTATGTACTTGAGGCAGAGATCATTCCTCAGTAGCCTGTATGATACTGAGAGGAGGGGACAAGGCTTTCAGATGGTCAGTGTAATGTTTTGATTTAGGCCCTTGATTTTCTTGGTGAAAAAGTTTTGTGGTCATTCAAGCTGTGTTACGTGTCTGGACAGGTCCATACTGAAGGGGGCGCTATACTCAATGATCAGCCTAATAATTCCCAGATACAGTGGAATGATCACAACCCTGGACCTAGACACGATACTATTACTAATAAGCTGCATCATGATAAAGGACTTTCTTACAGGAGTGGATATATGGTGATCAAAGGACAGTTTGTTGTCCACATAAGTTCTCAGATGTATAATTACAAAACCAGTTTTCAGAGGTGTGTTGTTGATGTGATAGCTACAGGGGACAGTATGTTTGCTGATGGAGACTTATACATTTTCTGGTATCTAGTTTTTACTCCATGGTTATGACACCAGCTATTTGTTTGGGAAAAGCCCACTTGGATGTTCTTTGGAGAGTTCATAGGTTAGTACTAGGCTACTGCTTTTATGAGTCATTTTAAGCCTAGCCAATTTGCCCATGTGAGAATCAAACCCTGCACCTTGTGTCTGTAAGGTAAACACCTTAACCATTACACCAACCTCTAAACAAGTTTGCAGCCATTTGCAATCTTCGTCAGCCACATACCCTTTACATTAGCTTTGACCTCCAAAAAGTAAATGCCAAAAAGCAGTGGCACAAGGACTGAAACCTGTGGTACATCATTAGTGACAGATCTTTTGAAGGATGTAGTGCCACCTACCCTAATTTCTGGGGTTCTATTTGTGAGCCAATTTGCTATCCAATGAGTTACATAGGAATTCAAATTTAGCTGTGATAGTTTATTAATAATACCTGAGTGTGAAATAGTGTTTAACACCTTTGCAAGGACTAGATATGGGATATGTACTGATTAATAACTGAGTGTGAAATAGTGTTTAACACCTTTGCAAGGTCTAGATAGGGGATATGTACCGATTAATACCAGAGTGTGAAATAGTGTTTAACACCTTTGCAAGGTCTTGATATGGGATTTGTACCGATTTTTCCTCATTCATTACTTCAGTAACCTTCCCTAAGATGTCAACCAGGTTAAGCAGGCAGGATTTGCCCTTGACAGAACAGAACTGGTTTGGGTCAAGAGTTTGTAGGTTACCTATGTCCTTATTTATTAATTTCATAATGATCCTCTCCACAGTCTTACAGATGAGGATGGTCAGACTTATGGGTCTATATTTACCCAGCCCTGTTGTTGCCCCACCTTTATTGATGGTCCTCTATTCATCTGGCGTCAAGCCTGTCTGGAGGCTGACATTGAATGACCTCTGTCGGGGGTTATGACATGCCCTGTTTCAGACTGTTCAGTATGCAACGTGGTAAGTTATCCAGCCTCATAGCAGTAGTGTTCTTGTCCCTGGAAAGTACTTACCAAAAGGAAAGTGATTTCAAATCGATCCTGTGAATCATCTTCAGACTCAGAAGTTAATTGGAACCAAAGAAATGCAATGTTGTTTTTTTTTCTAGGGAATAAAAACAATTGCAATTACAGAGTGTTCATGGCAATACTGGCTGCCCTTTTGGCATGCTGGTTCCAGATGCAATGTTTCTGGGTCAATGTGAGTTTAACATAGCAGGAGAGACTTTTGATAATTAACTGCATATAAAACTTCTAATACATTTGGTGCAGTCAGAATACATGGATTTTCTAGTGGTCTGCTTAGATGTAGTGGGGGCTTTTGATAGGATGGACTGGCATTATTTGAATAGAGAGCTGCTGCCATTCAGGTTTACTCAAACCTTTGTTGAGTTAATTATGTCAATCAGTAGAGAATTATAGACCAGACCTGAGTAAAGGCTCATTCAGGCCTGCTCTTCCCTTTTCAGATGAGTAGAGGAACCAGTTGAGGGTGCCTGTTTTCCCTATTTTGTATGCAGTATATCTGATCCATTAGTAGCTTGGATTAGACAATCTAACTTACATTGATTATAGAGTGGCAATGAAGAATTCAAGATTTTTCTTTTTAGCTGATGATTTGTTGATATCAGGCCAGATGCTGAATTGCCCTCTCTGTTTATTGGCTTGCACATGTTTGGTAAATTTTCTGGATATAAAGAGGAGGGAGGAAGTGGAGTTGAATTATGCTCCTTTTGACAGTTTAAAGACTTAAAGAGTCAGCATGGTTATTCAGAAGAATCTTGTATGCAATATTTATGAGAATGGATAGGTGCTTTAGTGTAAGCTTCACTGAATAAAACATATGGGGGGGTGAAAACAAAGCTGAAAGATGACTTTAGAAGTTGTTAGGAGTGAAATTAGGTGGTGCTCACACTACACTTTTCTTCTGGCCCTTATTACTGTATGTTTTGTCAAGTGTTTCCAGTAATTGCCCCAAATATATTTTTTGAGATTGGTTAAGAATGTGATGTGAGAATGTCACAGAACACATAGATTGAGTATAATTTTCACTAGGCAAATATTAGCTGTTGAAGATGTCAAGAAGAGGTGATGGGGTGATGGGTGCACATTTTTGGTTATGGTCAAATTTAGATAGCTTTTAAACTAGATTTGTGGGAACTTCTATTGGTGTGGGTATCTTGCAATGCCAAGTAGAGGGTATCATCAAGCATGTGTCTTTGTACACTGTAGTAAACATCTAATTCACAAGAGGGTAACAAAAGCATTATCAAAAGACAAAAACATAGATATAGATATGCACTCTTAAATACTTTTAAAGACATCCTGCCCCATAGGCATGTTGCCTTTTATTTATTTTTAAGTAAAAAACTATGACAGGAAAATGTATTTACTTTAAATGTAAGTTATTGGACTGCAATGTTCTTGTTTAGGTGGAAGATGCTACACACCTGACTGTTTTGTGAATGGTTCTGCTGCTTGCCATTCAACAACCTACCTGATTTGTTGCAAGGTAAGGAGCAAGAAGCCTGTATGTACTCAGCTATTAACTGAATGTTGTTTTAGTTATAGGAGGAGGTGGGGGTAGCCATTTCAAATGTCAAGACCTGCTTTATTGAGTCCTGTAATATGGAGACTGGATGGCAAAAAAAGCAGACCTACACATATTAAGTCCGAGATGGCCATTGTTTTGGAATATTCTATTTTCTCTGAGGTGCAGTGATCTTGGAGTTGTTATATATATGGTTAAGAGGGGTTTGGAGGACTCGTCCCAAATAAATATTTTAAAGGAGAAGAGGGATGCTCAATGCTAGCTTTTCTTCTGCATCTTTGGTCTTTTATTTTGGGTTCCTATCACGTAGTCAAACATTTACAAATTTGAACCACATATGTTCGAGACCATATGTTCGAATTTGTAAAAGTTCGAGCATTTGAATGGAAATCTGCATAAGCAGAGGTTTCCATTCACTTTAATGAGTGCGATCTCAGAGTTGGTATATTTAAGTAGTGGGGGGTGGGGGGTGGGGGGGCTTTCCCCCCTGCTTACAATAATTTATTTTTTTGTTTTTTTTTTTAATTTTATTTTTTACAGAGTCGAAGTTCTATAACTTCGAACATAATGGTTCGACCATTAGGTGTTTGGATTTATGGAACTTTGACTATCTGATATAGACCCTTTTATTTCAGTTTGTATCATTACTAGTGCCAACATTTCAATAGGGAGCCAAAAGGGATCTGTGGGAAGGAAGTTTTATTTCAGAATAAAACATGCCTGTTTAATGTACACGTTTAAATAGAGATACCTTTGAGGAGAGAGACTATATGAAGAGACCAGGCCAGCTATTCTTCTTTGCTTTTGGTGTATGGTTGTTGTAAGAGGGACTTGTGTGAAAAATTATACACATCTGAGTAGTTCTAACTAGATTATAGTCTGCAGGAAGATACACTTTTCAGAAACTCCACTAGCTTCTCAAGCTATGTAGCTACAGGTAAGAAATTGATGAGCAAAGCTGCACAGCTCAGAAGGTTCACTCTAATCCTAGAGTTTTAGGGACTCATCCTTTAACTGAAGTTTGCTATAAATGCAGGGAGGTTAGTATTTTAGGAAGTCTGTGCTTTGTTGCTTTTGTCAAAGCTTTAAAATATGTTTCCACAGCAGAACCTCTAAACTTGTATGTACAGGCTTACACTTGTAACCTACTAATTATCTTAGTTTGGGTTTAATTGCTAAGGATAAAAAAATCTGTTCCTGGCATTTATTTTTTTTTAGTTATACCAATGCATCTTATGGTACAGACTAGGTATTGCATCAAAATCAACAACCACTTTTTAAGACTTACATGTGCACTATAAAACTGTTATTCCATTAAAACGTACAGCCAAGTCTTAGCAAAAATCATTTTTACAAGACACATACATTTATGGAAGGGATGTAGATATAACAGTCATCCTGGTTATAATAAATGCTTGTTTTGGAATCATTTAAATTATTTTCCTTTGCATAACACAGCAAAGTACCTGGAGCTGAGTCAACTTTAATTATGTGTATATCTGGGTGAGGCTGTTATTTCTTCTGTCCATATCCAGATGTGTGTGTGTGTGTGTGTGTGTGTGTGTGTGTGTGTGTGTGTGTGTGTGTGTGTGTGTGTGTGTGTGTGTGTGTGTGTGTGTGTGTGTGTGTGTGTGTGTGTGTGTGTGTGTGTGTGTGTGTGTGTGTGAATGAAAAAATATCACTGGTTGTTATCTGTGGGCATACATACAATATTGATGGGCATATAGCAATTCTTGGTAGCAATAAAAACAAGTTTTCAAATCAGTATCTTTATCTTTCAGAAAAAAGATGTAAAAGGCATCACAGAACATCTTGAACTGCCGAGCTTCTGGGAACCAAGTGGCCCCCATTCCATAGATTGTCTACCTGGATTTTGACACAGAATTAGTAATAGCCCATGCCCTGATTGTATGCTCAGAAGGACACTGTAGCTTGAGTGGGAGGCTGTAGGCAGTGTTGTCCTTATTTCTTTAATTTTCCAAAATCAAACCGTGTGTGTGTGTGTGTGTGTGTGTGTGTGTGTGTGTGTGTGTGTGTGTGTGTGTGTGTGTGCACTCGTGCGCATGCATGTGATGGAGGGGCTGGGGGCAGTGTTGTAATTACAATCTTTACAATCAGATCTCAGTTATGTACACAGAAGTTCACTGTGCCTTGTCTAGTAGCAATGAACTGTTCAGAGCAGCAAGCTGGAATGCATTACAATATTATGATCCTTTTTTTTCACTTTCATCAATCAAATGTGTATCCAGATGGTCATCTTTAGAAGCATGCTGTGTGAATTATCTCTATATCTATCTATCTGTGCCTGGAGGGTGACTGTCTTTTTTTTGGGGGGGGGGGTAGAGGTGAGGAGGCATGCTGTCAATATGTATGACAGTAGTGTCTTGAATTATATGACTATGGCCATGTGTTCTTTTGTCTTTCACTTTTATTCCAACCTAACAACAGACAAACAGGCAGAGGATGGCTATTTATTTATTTATTTTTGTCAAATAGGAAGTCAGGTAGCACTCCCAGATATGCTTTATAGATTCTTGCATGCATTTGTCTTCTCAGTTTAGTGGGCATCTTTGAACATTAAACCTAGAACACAACTTATTTCTTAAAAGTAAAAATTAGACTGAATTATTTGTGAATTTTGTGCAGGTCATTATTGTATCAAAAGTTTGGAGAAAGGTCTGGATTAAGGGGGGTCTAGTGGTTTACATACTGAAAACTTCATTTTATTTCCTCACCAGCTAGGGTATGTTGAAAAGATGCAGGAAAAAGTTGGAGAATAAGACACAGTCTGAGAAAAGAAAAGTATTTTCTGGAAGTAGTACAAAGGCCAGGATATACGGAAAATAGGAGACACTGGGCAGGGGTGGTGGTAATGGTGAAGATATAGATGGAACCATAAAGTCCCTTTTCTTGGGCACCGTTTTACCTAAAAATGACATTGGTTGCATGGGGTGGGTCACTACTGATGTCAGGAGGAAGCAATACAGGTCTTTAGAGTACATTTTGAAAAATCTTGTCTACATCCCTGCTTCAAATGCTGTCATCACATGCTTTGCTTTTATTGGGGTATGACATGCAAATACAAGCTAATAAAGTTAAGAAAGCAATGATAAATTGACAGTTGCAAAAAAAGAAATTACCAAAAGAGACACATGAGTACATGCTCAGGAATGTAGCTCTAAGAGCTTAGCCTGCATGCAGATACAGAATTTTTCTAAATTAAGGCAAGGAAATCATAGCTAATATGTCGGTGAGTAAGGGGGCTCAATAAAACAAGCATTACAGATCACCATAACTTCCTTACAGTGACTTTTGTAAGTGGGAAAGCACATTTTTTTGGTCCAGATGCAAAATCAATGAGATACAGCTTATAAAGTTTCATTGTCAAAGCTGTGAAAAAGTCTGTTACAACCCCAGAAGGAAATGCTGGAGGATCTCAGAGCAATTTAAGATTCTGTTGAAGACCTCACCACCATTATAAAAAATGCAGCAGGAGATGTGGCCCAAATAAAAATTGTGATGACGAAGCATGAGTCACAGTTAGTTGCAATACTTGCAGAGATTGGCAAATACAATAAGGAAATGGCAGATCAATGGCCATAACCCCAGTACTCATCCTCCATTCAAGACCTCCTTCCCTGCAACAAAAATTGGAGGATTTACAGAACAGGCCTCAGCAGACTACATCCACATGATCTGGCAATGTCAGAGGATAGCTGCTATACAGCCACAGGTTATGGAGGGTTTCCATGCAACTATAAGATCTCACATACTAGGAGAAGTTTCAGCAATGTTCTGGCTATTAGGTATATCATCAGAGGAAAGCACTCTACCCTCAACATAGCTTGCAGATATTTTTGACCCATGGAAGGTAACTCCATTTAATCGGCTTGCCATATTTTATGAATACAGCAATAGGCTGAAATGATGGCACAGAAAAAATTATATATGCATGAATGAAATGAAGCGTGGTGCCTCTTATTGTACCATTTTCACAAGGCGGTCATGGCCTAATCAAATTGCACAAGGTTGTATAGGGTAATCAGATTAATTCTACTGGTTTTCTGATTTGTAATCTGTACAAATTACTTTAAGAATAGTTATTTACAACAAAAGACATTCTCATATGGATACAGTCTAATGAAAAGTTATGCCTTTGTGTGTCATGAATATTGATTATATCTTGTACCACAATGTTTTATCCACATCTGTAATTCAAGAAAGCCTTTTTGTTATAGGAGGTTGGCATAATGGATAAGCTGTTTACTTTACAAACACAAGGTGCAGGATTTGAGCCTCATGTGAGGTAAATGGCTAGGCTTAATATGGCCCACAAAGGCAGTTAGCCTAGTACTAATCTATGAACAAGGTGTTACTAGGAAATAGAAATCAGCTGAAGATGTTCAACAGATGAGTAAGTTTGATACAAGAGAAGTCAGGATAGCTAAGACAATCTCATAGGTCAGACTTATTAGCCTATGTATTTAAAGATGTCTTCATTGTTGTATGTATAAAGACAGAGCAGTAAATTGAGAGGTCTGTCACATTCACCTCCAACTTTCACCAGTACCTAAACAACTGCAGAGAAAAGTCAGCACCCAGCTGCTCTAAATATAATAGTAAATTCAGAAATAAACGTATCTGGTGGAACTGCCGTATCATAAATAAACTGTATAATAAAAGAAGGAAAACAATAAAACAGTGGAAGAAAGTCCCATCCCCATAACTCAAGACTATGGAGAAACATACCAGCAGGGAACTTTACAGCAGCATTAGAAAATGTATAGCATCTACATTTGTAAGACTCCTTCTATATTCCACAACTTATAAACAAAGGGATGGTGTCTAGATCTAGGGATGTCATTGCTCCTGTTTACTTAGCCCTTATTAGGCCAGCTATTGAATATAATACCCCCTTTGGCATTTATCTGTTCAGAAACATGCAACAATGGGAATGCCCACAGAAGCACCTTACTAAAAGGATACAAGGCCTAAACAACATGTCCTAAGTGGACCAACTCAAAACCTTGTCACCATACTCGGTATCCTACAGACTGCTAAGAGCTGACCTGTGTCTAATATACAAGGCATTCTCTGGCTAATTACTTATGGATTTATTGCACATCAGCAAGTCAAATGGCTTCAGAAATATTCAGTCTAGTGATCTAAACCTCTTTTGCAACATCAACAAAATGATTTGGAGGGATAGGTATATCTCGAGGAGGATACCGTTGCTCTGGACCAGACTCCCCATACACATAAAACAAAGTTCAACCCTTTCCATTTTCAAATACAATTTAGATCTATGGATGGGAAACAGAAATTTTACCAAAGGACTGCCCCCTGTACAAATAATGGACAGAAGCAGCTCCTTAATGCTTCATCTCATGCACAGGTCCCCTCAAATTATATATGGTATGATCCCTGTTATTCTCACTGGCATAATATATAATTATCGACCATGGGATGGGTAAGACCAATCAATAACCAAATGGGACAGGTTATTTTGAGCACAAAAAATGGAACTGGCTAGGCTTAAAATAACCTACAAGGGCAGCTAGCCTAGTACATCCCAACTCAGACCCCACTCTGATGGGCCTCCTGCATATCCACAAAACAAACAGCACCAGAATTACTCATTCTAAAGAGTTAAACCTTGCCTGTGATATAAATAGGACCTGCTGGTGAGATAGGTGTATCCCAGAGACTACCCAGTCTATGGAACAGGCTCTCCATGCATGTGAAGCAGAGTTCCTCTCTAACCCAATTCAAGTGGAGCTTGGACAATTGGATTGGAAACTGGAAATTCATCCCTGGTTTGGTACCTATGTCTCTAATGGACACAAGTAACTTATAAATGGTTCCTCTCCCAGGGCCACACTTACACTTATCAAGGGTATCAGAACTTGTCAGAGATTTGGGATGCATGGCCAGGCTTAAAAAGGCCCTTGTGGTTGTTAGGCTAGTAAACAGTTATGAACCTACGAACCTATGCATCCATGAATCTATAAAGCAGAAGTCAGACTTAAGAATGTCACAGATACCAATGAAAACTACACATTTCTTTTCAGCTATATCATAAAATTAAGGAATAACGTGCAACACTGCCCTGAGCTCCTCCACAATCATATCACACACTCTGATCCAAGGATAGAATCAATACATTAGCAGACTTTACTGCTAACGTTACCCCATCTACCCACATTGTTGCCCCACTATCCTTGAAAATGTAGTTCCCCTGAAATCACTTGGAACAAGTCTTAAATCTCTGTAAAATGGCTAAAAATAATACTTCAATGGTGCCAAACAACATACCGGGTTGCATTCTCATCAGTGCTAAGTATGCACTGTCTGAGCCACTGCTTAAATTGTTCAGCCTCAGCTTGTCCATAGGGTTTGTTTCTGATGCCTGGAGAACAGCCAGTGTGACTCTCCTACACAATTGTGGCCCCTCTACAGGCCAGGTAATTATAGGCCTCATCAGACTTATATGCAAAGCCATGGAACATATTATAACAGAATGAATTTATACAGACATAGGCAGCTTAACCGAACTAGACACCATAAAATATGGTTTTGTGAAGGGCAGATCCTGCTTCCTGAACCTAGCTAGCTTTTTTGAATAGGTTGCAGAAGTTGTGAACAGTGGTCTTTCTGTGCACACTGCTTAATTTGACCTGGCCAAAGCTTTTGATACTATTAGACAAACTTCATGTAAACCCTTATGTTGGCTGCTGGATTGTAAATTGGATAGTGAATAGATCCCAAGTTGTAAAAGTTGTTGGTACACTATCTGAATGTAAAATTTCAATTAGTGGTGTACCACAGGAATCTGTGCTAGGTCCCCTGTATGTTTTCACTAAGCCACTTATAAAACTGAATTTTAACTATGAATACAGTTCAAAGATTCAAAGTTTATTGTTATTTAAGTACTCTTAATAATGTTTATATGCTATATATAAAACTGAAATGGTTTTGTTTATACAGTGCTGGTTTGTTTTATTTAAAATATGTCAAGCAGGTGACTTTTTATAGACACATTAATAGTTAATTGCACAATTTAGTCTTATCTAAATGCACTTGTAAAATTGAGATTTTTACCTTTTTCAGAAAAAACGACAAACTAAATGGTTTGAGGATGATGACAAATGATATTGAATTGTAATAGCATATCCCTTTACATTAATAAATAATATGTCTATTATAAGATTTGTGGGAACACCAATAGACATTTATTTCAGCTGGTTCCATGGAGTAGAGGGCTAAGGCCCTGGGTATAACCCAGAAGAACATAATTTGATTATAGCTTTGGCACTGGAACCTGACAGGATGAGAGAAGAATGTAGAGACAGAGTTTGTTCATCTTTCTTAGAAGGTAGGGAATAGGGATGCACTTGGGCACAGTTGCTTCATGATTCATGATGGTTAAACTGACAGGTGAGCAGACATAAATGGATGCATCACCACACATAAGGGTATTTCCCTTGTGGTTGTATTGCATGTCCCTCTTGTGTGTTATCACCCAGCCTATCTGTGGCAACTAGGGCTTAGGATGAAAATAACTGTGCATGCAAGCAATAACCTGACTGCTGGTACCTGAATTTCTCTCCCCACAGTCTGCAGGTCAACCAAACTTTTCAGAAAGCAACAAGGTAGCCTAACCGAGGGAAGGTGGTACCAGGATAAGAGGTCCTCTTTTTAATTATAGGCTCTCTATTCCTTTCCATCCTACTAAGGTGGCTGCATTCTTGGGGCGGGGAGTAACACTGGACTGGAATGATGCAGAAAAGAGGAGGTCACTGAGCAGCTGAACACCTGACAATCCACTGCAGAGATCAAAAACAAAAATAAAAATAAATACCTTAAACTGAAGACCTGTTGGACAAAAAAAAAACAGACTACTAGTTGTTTCACATACTGCTAATCTTTTCAACTTGTCAGAGTAATTTGCTTCAAACATTTTAAAGTTGCTTTGGGCATTTTATTTGAAATAATGTGCTTCAGTTGGAGCAAAACAGCACAGCAGTAATTATTTCATACTAAATGTAAGAGTAGAAAATATGGTTCTTCAGCCCACTTATTCATTTTGTCATAATAAAATGGTAATAGAATCTTATAACACCCTAGGCAGGTCATTCATTACTGAAAAATTACAGCCTCAGAAGCCAAAATTTGAAACAGAGGTATGGGTGGCCTAATGGTTAAGGTGTTTGCCTTACAAACACAAAGTGCAGGGTTTGAATCTCACAAGGGATAATTGGCTAGGCTTACAATGGCTCGCAAGGGCAGTTAGCTTAGTACTAACCTATGTTTTATTTTCTTCTCCATGAACATCAAAACTAATTAGCTGGATGTACACAAGAAAGTATACTATACTACACATGGTATTTAACTTCACTTTTCTCCACCTACTTTCATCTTATTTAAAGCATACCTTTAATGCAGGTAGCAAAATTAAAATGTTATATACATAGTGTCAGACATTGTTTTTGTCTGTTTTCCAGAAATCTTTTCTTGGCTAATATTGTTTTCTGCATTCATTTAAAGAGACATGGGTTGCTGTCTGTTGCATTGTTCACTTTCATTTCATGCAGATGGAATACTTTGTCTGATTGTGGCAAATCAGGGCTGAATCCAGCACAAGGCAACCTTGGCAGCTGCCTAAGGTCTGGTGATAGGTGGAGGGCCTGCCCATTCATGGTGTATATCATTATCATGCCACATGGGAATTGTTTTTTGAGACTGCTGCATGAGATATGCATAAACAGTCATGGCTGCCAAGTTCCATGACTGTGCATCAGGAGCTGCATTAAAAAATCATGGTGATTCTTAAAAATCTTATGTTGTAAAGTGTATAACTATTACCCCTCTTTGTCTGAGCCTGCCATTACTTGCATGAATTCATACTGCAGCTGTACTGAATAAAGTTTTATATATATATATATATATATATATATATATATATATATATATATATATATATATATATATATATATATATATATATATATATATATATATATATATATATATATATATATATATATATATATATATATATATATATATATATATATATATATATTTATATGTCTATATTATGAAAGCGAAAAACCCTATGAGCGAATACCAAAATATCGACCCCTATATCACAAAACACGAAAATCCCGAACATACTAAACAGTGAAAAAAAAAAAAAATCAAACTGTCATAGTCGGCCAACCCCACCACTACCTATATACTACCTACCCAAATAAAATAAATAAACCACATACATACACTAACCAAACCCGACTTCTAACCTAAAGTAAAGCACAAGACCCTACTTCTAACCTGACACTAAACTCCACATACACAACTAACTATGCACCTTCCTTAACCCCTCCCTAACCCTAAGGTCCGTAACTACCGCAGATGTCCCCTACAGACATACACCCAAACAAAACAAATAATCCACAAACATACATTTAACAAAACCATACCTCCAACACTACTAATCCCCACATACAAAACTATCTATGCACCATCCTTAACCCCTCCCTAACTCTAAGGTCCATAACCACCGCACATTTCTCCTATGAAAATATACACAAACAAAATAAATAACCTACATACATACATTTAACAAAACCCTACCTCTAACCCTACACTAAATCTAACATACATTACTTATCTAAGCACTTACCTTAACCCGCACCCTATCCTAAACTCCATAACTATCCAACACTTACCTTATGCAGCTAATCCATAGATGGGCCAACCATGGAAATTCGATATTTCCATTTTTGCGGTTTTCGACTTTCGCTCTTAAGTCCACTTTGCGCTATATAGTTCGACGTTTACGTATTTATGTAAACATTTTTTCGCTCTCGTAATATAGACCCTATATATATATATATATATATATATATATATATATATATATATATATATATAGCTATATGCTCAAAACATATAGGTTCAATAGTTCATATGTGGTTACTAGGCTAACAACAAGAGGGGACCTTTTTAAGCCAAGCCATGATTCCTAAATGTATCTGACATGGTTTGATACCCTATAGTTATATACCTACCCTTTTTCTTTTCCTTTCTTTATAATGGAAAAACATACCAGTTTTCTTTTCCTCTTTTTATAACTGATGTTGCTTAACAAAAGAAAACAATTTTTTATGTCTATGCTTAAATGTCTGTGCAGTTCTGGTAAGAGCACACAAAACACTTCTGCAGTAACCTGCTGCTGCTGCTCTCAGATGAAAAGTTTAGTAGAGCTGTCAAGAGTATCTTCATACATTCTTTTTATATTGCTGTTGCTGGCAAAAATGTCTGTATTCCTCCATTTAAGGGGGTGGGCGGGGGGGGCATGTTGACTGTGAAATCATTACTTTACTATGAATCCAGGCAGTTGTTTTCTAAATGTCTGTGTGTTTGCATGTTTGTGTGTCTGTGTGTGTGAGTGTTTGTGCTGCCTACCTCTTAACTGTCCCCAGTTTTGTCACATATTTCTGATTTAGACTCATACTTTTGACTTCCCTCATGAAATGTTTGATTTTCTGGTAAATCAGTGATTATTACAGTCAGTCAATAATGCTGGTCATTAGAGTTTCATAATTCTAATTTTTCAGAAAATACAGGTTTACACATCACTCATTGTCTTGATAACGTTTAGATAAATTAGTGTTTTCTGTCTCTTGTATGTTCCTGATATTGCAGAATGTTTCTGATTTTGCCACATATTTTTGCAATGGGGTGGGAGGTTGGCATAATGGTTATGGCGTTTACCTTACAGACACAAGGTACGGGGTTTGATTCTCACATGGGGTAACTGGCTAGGCTTAAAATGGCCCACAAGGGCAATTAGCTTAGTACTAACCTATGAACCAATCCATCTTAAAACTCTAGTTTTGTGAATATTTAAAGTCTATTTCCCTGTCACAAGGAGCTCCAGCACCTTACAATTACGGGTAGCTTAGCGTTTGAATTGTACTCATCTTATTTCTTGTTTTTTAATGAAAGAAAACTGTAAATGTGAATATTTACCAACTAAGTTTCTTGTTGCAAGGAGCACCAGCACCTTAACTTCACATTTAGATGTATCTGTAGTATTTTCACTGTAATTTCTTGGTGTAGTACTAAAGTAAAAGGGAGAACTATTGCCTGAAATTGTACCAATTGTTCTTGTCCTCAGTATCCTGAATTTCTGTTTTCCTGCTTTGTGAATTATTGCCTTGTGTATGTCTATACTGTGCTGTTGTTAACTACTGTTGTTCTGCATTACTTTATGC
Organism: Protopterus annectens; assembly: GCF_019279795.1. Taxonomy (NCBI): domain Eukaryota; kingdom Metazoa; phylum Chordata; order Ceratodontiformes; family Protopteridae; genus Protopterus; species Protopterus annectens. The sequence continues at coordinate 519,355,986 of NC_056740.1, read as the reverse complement.
AAAGGTGTAAACACTGCTGTGTTCTTAGCTAGCTGTGTGTGTAAGACACTCATACAATGGAAACTAATGCTAGGTATACTGCCTCTGCCTACCTGTATTACTTTTTTCTCTCTAACCATGGTATTTTTGTCTCTCGCTCTTTTCCTGAATTACTTCCTCATAATTAATCCCCCTCCTCTCTGTTTTTATAGCGCTAGTGGATTTTTCCCTGTGGTTTTCTCCTGACCACAGTACAGGCAGCACAGGTTTGAAGACCTTAACAGATACCCTGCAACTCTAACCATCAGTTTGGAAGCCACCATTTTAAGCTTAAAATAATACCACTGAAGTATGTGTCCCAGTAAGTAGCTACTACATAAGCTAATATTTTAATTAATGCTAGACGATATAAGCACAACAAGAATTTACAGTGTTTTATTTTTGCTAGTCGCCATGAAAAGCAGATACCAGCATCCTTTCTCTTTGGTTATCCACTATCCTCATATTGTTTCTGTCTATATTTTCCTGTTCTGTACTTTATCCTTCCCTTAATTCATTTCTAGCCTCACTCATAACTGCCTTTCCTAGTGTACCTGCCATATTTTACTGTCTTCAGACTCTTACATATCAATGTTTTTTTATTTTTTGCCCTGCTTTTAGCTGCTAGTAATACCTCTCTCTCCCCCTCCAAAGTCCCTCTCTATTGTAGCTTATTTTAACTGTACAGCACTGGGTTTGCTTCAAGTAAATCTACTTGTGTAGCTTGAGGCCAGTGTCCTTTTATAAGCTTACTTCTGCTCATATTTTATTTCATTTTATTTTATTTCTGGTGACTATACCTTTAGAAACTTTATACCCTTGTCTCTCAAGCTAGTTTCCACTATCTTTTTCTGATTGTTTCTATGACTACATCTTGACCAGGGTGCTAGCCCCGCTCCGTTCACCATTGCTACACTTGGGCTCAATTTTCTCCCCTACCCTACCCCATTCCCACCACCCCCAGTACAATTACCTTTATACCTAACTATCCCTCCCCTTCCTGTCCCACTAGCCACTACAATTCCACTTCCTGCCTATTGCCACAACCACCTTACTAATCTGTCAATCTTGTCAACACCACTTCCTCTATACCACTGTCTCTACCTACTCTATCTGACCATATTTTATTCCAACATGTATTGTTTTCTAATATCTTCTACACTACTCCTTATTCGCTCTATCTCCACCTCTTACCACTCCAATCTCTCTGACCCACTCCTATGTTCACCAACTTCTCACTCATACAACATATATTCAACTAATTCATCTTTTACTATCTCCCCTAATCTCTTTACTACCTCTACCTCAAGTCTATATAAACTATCCATAATACAGGTTTTTAAACCTTCCCACAAAGTTAAGTCAAAACTATACAAACTCCATCTAGCATCTACTACACACTCTCTCCTCACTAAAAACCTACTTTGTTCTGGAGATATCCATCCCAATCCTGGCCCCTTTTCTCTTCCCAAAACTACCTCTACACTGCCCCCATCTTACTCTTCTAAGTCACCAATCTCAGTCACAGCAATCATCTCCATCCAAATACTTAACTATTTACTTATTGAATATTCAGAGTCTAGCAAATAAAGTCACTGAGCCGCACTCATGGATAGCTCTCAATACCCCTCGCATCCTCTCCCTATCTGAAAGCTGGCTCAAGCCACAAATCTCAAATAGTGAAATACTTCCACCAGGTTATAATATCTTCCGATCTGATAGGCCTGTAAAAAAAAGCTGGTGGCATGGCCATCCTCTACTTAAACAACCTTAACCTCTCACCATACCCTTCCCCAATTCCTGACTTCCTCCCAGCTGAAATCATCATCCTTAACTTCCATCTGAATCCCCACAAAAAACTTACAATTGCCTCTATCTACCTTCCTCCTGGTAACAATCTGCCCATTCCTGAAAACATCTTATCCTTGTTCTCCCACAACATACCATATGAGACACTTATCCCTGGTGATGTCAACATTGATTGGTCCAAACTCACAACTGACTCCCCCCAACTCAGTATCCACCTACATGGCTTCCACCAACTTATAACATCTCTCACTCGCGTCCATAAAAATTCCACTTCCAGCTCCATCATAGACTGAATCCTTACCAATTCCCCTCACCTCTACCACAATCTCACCACCTTACATGACTCCCTCAGTGATCATCTCCCTACCACCATCTAAAGACACTACTACCATATTCCTAAACCCCACCTTAGCAAAGGCTGTCGAAAACTATCAACTTTCAATTCATCCCAATTTAACTTCATTCTCCACAACATAGATTGGTCCATCCTAAAACACCTCCCTCTAAATGATGCTGTAAGCACTTTCAATAGCATCTTCATGAATGCTCTAAACTCCTTAGCTCCCTCTAGGAAGATCAGAGTAAAATCAAATCATGCTCCCTGGCTTTCCAAAGAGACTAGGTCCCTTATGAAATAAAAAGATCATGTTTGGAAAACCTGGACTAAAACTAAACAACCACCTTTTCTTCAAAAATACAAGCAAATGAGGAACCTTACAAAAAAACAAACAACTAATGGCAAAAAGTTATACTATAGCTCTGCTCATCTTAACCGCAAATCCAATCCTCGAAAATTTTGGTCAACTCTCAACAACATCCTCTATCCTGGAAAGACCTCTAATCCCTCCCCATACCCTAACTCTTCCTCTCAGGAAACAGCTACCCCCCTGAATAAACACTTTATCTGTTCCATCCAAAATTTGGCAACCTCTAAGCCAAACTCTACTTCGACACCAACCCCTCCAAATCCCACTAACACAACGTTGTTTTCTTTTGAGCCAGTTCCCATTACTTACATCAAATCTCTACTACTCAAGCTAAAACCTTGCTCTCCTTCAACTGACAATCTATCTCCTACATTCCTCAAACTTGCTGCTGACTCAATTGCCTATCCTATATCTATACTAATTAACTGATCTATTCTGGAATCAACTGTTCCCATCCTTTGGAAATCTTTCTTCACTATCCCTCTTCATAAAGGTGGAAACTTCACTGACCCCTCAAACTACCGACCCATTGCCATTCTGTCCCCCCTCTCCAAGATATTAGAAAAATGTATTCACTCACAGCTTCAAAATCACCTCCTGACACACCACTTACTTACCCCTATCCAACATGAATTTCGTCCTCACCACAGCACCACCACTGCCCTCCTCTCCTTCACTCATATCATTGCAGAGGCCCTAGACAACAGTAAACTAATTTCCTGTCTCTTTCTAGATCTCTCCAAAGCCTTCAATACTGTCTCTCATCCTCTACTACTATCCAAACTCGCAAATCTCCACCTATCCCCCTCCACACTTGCCTGGTTTAATAGTTACCAATCTGGCAGGGAACAATCTGTCAAATGGCTCTCATCCTCCTCACCTTTCCTTCCCATCTCCACTGGTGTTCCGCAAGGCTCCATCTTGGGACCCCTTTTGTTTAACATCTTCACCAATGATCTTTACACCTCATGCAAAGAATCCTCCCTTATTCAGTATGCTGACAACTCCACACTTATATCCATCTCAAGTAACATTCCTGAACTACACTCCCTGACCCAACAGGCCCTACTATCCACTGAACAATGGCTCTCTCACAGCCTATTGATCCTAAATCCTAAAAAGACCAAACTCCTACGTTTCCTTCCCCGTTCTCTTTCTCATCACAAAACCTCCTTTTTTATTACATCTTCTAACAATACAACTATCCAACCTGACACCCACACAAAACTCCTAGGGGTCATTATCGATGACGAACTAAAGTTCAACCTACACATACTCCAATGTATAAAAAAAACAAACCATAAACTAGGTCTGCTATATCGGAACAAAAAATTCCTAACCCCTGAATCTAGACTTACCCTGGGCCACGCCCTCCTCCTCCCCTCCCTCCCTCTTATACACCACCACAGTTCTTACCAATATCCAGGCCTCCACTCTAAACAAACTCCAACAGATATACCATAAAATAGCCAGATTCATTACTAACTCCCCATACAACTCACACCACTGCATTTCTTTAAGCTCTCTTCAGTGGCTTAAACTTTCCCAATTTCTGCTATCTTATCAATTTCATATGCTACACTCTGTTGTTTATAAACCCTCCTTCTGTCCATGTCTATCTTCCTTAGTCTCCATCTACATCACATCCTGGACCCTCCATACTTCTAACCAACAATTGCTTGATATCTACCACCCAAAAAGGTCAGTAGACAAACTACTCTACAAACACTCCCTTGCCCATGCTTGGAACAAACTTCCCCTTGACTTACGTTAAATCTCCCACACCTCACACTTTAAAAATGAACTAAAAGCTTATTTTCTCAATTCCAGAACCTGCTCTTGCCATGACCCTACCTAGTCTTCCTTCCCTTTATGTACCCTCAAAAGGACCATACTTAGTACCTCATTACACCTCTCTCTCCAATGTGTCTGCTATGCAATTGCATAATTTTATAGAAACAAAACATTTTTATTGTTGACCTATTGAACTATATCAATGTAAAATTGTTACTTAGCTTCTTTTTAATGCAACTTTAACTTTATGCATGTAACCCAACATATGTGAATCTTCTTGATATAACTGCTATTATATCAATATTATTTAAAATTGTACTTGTTTAAAATGTACTACTGGTGCTTTTCTCCTTGGGTCTCCACTGAAAATGGGCCACACGCCCAGTTGGACAAACCCGGTTAACAAATGTCAATAAATAAATAAATAAAATAAATGCTTTATTTTCTGATAAGTCAATGAGGATTAAATCAGTCAGGAATGCAAGTCATTAGAGTTTCATAGGTCTTGTAAAATGTTTGCTTTTCTGGTAAACCAATGAAGATTATAGTCAGAAAATCCATGTCTATGAAACACTTGTGTTTATTTTTAAAGTGAATTAGAGTTGTCTGCCTCCCATCTGTATCCGGCTTTTCAGAATGTTTCTGATTTTGCCAAATAATTTTGCACTGTCACTTATTTAACTCTTTATTTTTGGTAAATCATTAAATATTGTAGTCAGTCAATGATATCAGTCATTAGAGTTTTACAGTTCTAATTGTTCAGAAAATGCATCTGGATGTGACACTTGTTCTGTTAACTGTTTTAAGTTATTTAGCTTTATCTGGCACTCGGTACAGAGAATTGAGGCTCTGAACTGTTAATAAACTGCTTCCTGCAGTCAAAAGTGCAGACTCTGATTGTTTCCCTCTCTGTTTGCCTACTGTGTGATTTTCAGCAACTCACTTAACCAGACAATGCAACTGCTACCCACAAAAAGAATAATTTACCAGTGGGTTTTAGTCAGGTTGACAGATAAAATAAAAAATAAATAATATTTAAAATTTCCTCTTTTGGGCCTTTACTCTTCCATTACTCTGGCTTTTTCCGGAATTGTTGAGAGGTATTTTGGGCTGTTCCTTGCAAACTGTTAGGCTTTATGGTAAGTTGTTGTTGATTACAATGACTAAATAATGACAGACATACGAGTTTCAAACTTTATACTCTTTAGAAAATGTTTTCTATTGCAAAACTTATTATTCTAGTAACTTTATAAGTATACAAGAGAAATGTTTAAAATCTGTTCCTGATTGTGAGTTTTTGTCTCTTGTTTGTGAGCTATAATTTTGAAAGGAGAGTATTGTACTGACAACAGCAAGATACATTTCTGAGCCATTATTTATGTGGTTATCCTTCTGAGACAAACTATATCAAGTATACATCACACATGGAAACAAACTGGAATTTCAACTAATTCTGCCAAATCCACACATTTAAGGCAGAAGCAATAATGTTAAGCAATCCTAAGTTATTCTGAAAAGAAATAAAACAAATCACCAGAGACATTCGCGGTGGTGGCGTTGCGGTAGCGTTGTCGCCTGACAGTAAGATGCTGTCCGGTTCGATTCACAGCTGGAGCTTCTTCTGCGTGGAGACATGCGTGAATGAGCGTACCTTCGTTGAAGGTTGTGCATCAGGGCTGGTAACTTGGCATGTAAAAATCAACTACCAATCATTAGCAGACCGGAGTTCCACTGTGGCGACCCCTAACCGGGAAAAGCCAAAAGACACAAACAAACCAGAGACATTTCTAACTCCTCACCAACCACAAACTTGAAATCAAAATTAAGCTCAGACTTTGCAAATGATTATAAATCCTTCCTGCTTTTATCAGTTCAAGTTATTACTGACTCATTTCCTATCCTGTTGTCTACTTCACAGTAAACTAATACAACACTCACACCACAGCTTTTTCATCTTGTAGAATGTGCAGCAATGTTTCGCATTTCTAAAATATCTAAAAATGAAACCAACAACATAGTAAAACCTCAGCCATACTACAAACTCAGTTTGGACCTTTTACATTCTAAATTGATCAAAAATGCAGCAGATAAAATTGCAGAACCACTAAGCTGCATTTTCAGTCTTCAAATTACTACAGGCCCAGTCCCTTTAGCCTTTAAATACCACCATAATTCCTGCCCCCAAACTTTCCTCAGCATAAGATTTCAAGGACTACAGACCAATCTCTAATATTTGCCCTATCACTAGTATCTTCAGAAAGTTGCTTTACAATTTTTACTATTTAAACACATTAGTAGCTATGATATACTGCTTGATTTCCATCATTTTACTTATTTTATTTATTTAACATTTGTTTACTGGGAAAATCCAACTTGCAACAAGCTAGTTTTCATCTGAGACCTGGGGAGAAATGCTCCAAACTACAGCAACCATGGTTTCTGAAATGCCTTCAGTACAGTAACAGCTTTGGTTTGTCTAGCTCCTGGTGCCTGTCCTAGATAAAATACCTTGCCCCCTCATCTCTTCAACTACTCAGATGAAGAGCACAGAAAAAAGGACTTCAGCTTTTACTGTAGCAAGCCAATTGATACATTTGTAGCAATCAGTTTCCTGGAGCTGTAGCTAGAGCCACGTCCATCAGATCTTCAATTGATTGAATATCAAAAAAAAAAAAAAAAACAGGACTTCTGCTGCTTATGCTTAAACAAGCTAATTGGTACATTGGCTTTCTACAGGCAGAACCATGGCTTACTACAACTTATGACATACATTAAGTAATGACGTACTTTTCTGTGCCAGCATTAAGAAATACCAGTATAGAAATAAATGCAGAAAATGCTCTTCTCAATCATACCCCTAGCCCTTTACCTGGAGTGACTGCGCCTTCACCCCATGTTTGCTAGACCTCTGACAGCTTTCCTTACTGCTGTACATTAATTATGGTCTGTTTACAGCAGGAATTTTCATTGATAAGACCTGAGCCACTGAGACATTCAGTTACAATGTACTACTTAATATACTACTGCAACTCAGCTTTGGAGATAAAACAGTTTACAGGTTTCAAAATAACCTCTCCAACAGGACCTTCTATGTCTACATCAATAATCAATACCTAGGCAATGAAAGTATCAACACAGGTGTTCCACTCAGGTTTTTTTCGTGTACCCCTACTCTTTTCACTCTATCAGTATTACTGAGAATCTTCCAGGTAAAAATATTATATGATGCACAGATAATCATATCCAATAAACCTCTATTAATCTTGTAAATTTCAATAATTTCTACGGTCCCAGCTACAAAAATCCTTCTGTGACCTATGTAAATTGTCTTATGCTAGCAAGCTCCTTTATCAACCCTGCCAAAAAAACTAACATGGTTTTTCCTTCCACTTAGAAACGTTCCCTCATTCCAACTATTGCTGTCCAGGATCTACAAAGTAATAATATATCAAGTGTTTCAGAATGCAAATACCCGTCTCTAACTTTTACATTTCTCAGTGATAGCACCATAAACAAGGAACTGGCCCAACTCAAGCTATTCTATAAAATTTTCCATCATTTAATTTCACCTGCTAAAACTGCAATAGCTGATGCTGCACTCCTCCCTAAATTAGAATGTTACCTATCCTGTCTCGTCTTCCATTCAGGAATCGATGCTTACAAACTACAGATGGCTGAAAGCAATGTTTTCAGATTTAAAAGAAAAATCTAAATAAATAAAAGCAGCATGCTGGTTAAGTGCAATCTTCATAACTAAAAGAAAACAAAAATGTCCCAAAGAGTGACAAAGACAATTATTTAATATCTGCAATGCTTTCATCTCACAATATACAAGACTGTTTCAAAATAGGTTTTCAGATTTGCTTTCTTTGCAGACTCAAATACTAATCACTGTGACATTACTTAAAATATGAAATGTCTCACAGTAATAGAGCATATTTTTTCTTTAGATTTGTCTTAGTTAAAATTTTAAATGTGGGATACTGCACCCCCCCCCCCCCCCACACACACACACACACTTAGAAGAAGAGTACCCATAAGACAGCCTTGAAAGTTGTGGAGTACACAAGATAACAACATCACATAAATCTGCCTTAGGTTCAAAACTGGAATAGGTGAAAAAAAACACTACCAAGATCAGACCCAGCTGCCTGGAACTGCTTACTTATTGAAATCACAACCTTTACTTCTTTGCAGGAATTTAAAAAAGATTTGCAAAAACATGCTCATTAGTGAAAATGCTTTAGAGACAATTGCTGGAGTTTGTTGAACCATATATCTAATATAAAATGATATGCATACTTTGTAATCTTCAATGTACTGTACAAAGTACAATTATTGTACTTGACTCTACAAGAATGCAGAATTACCACTTCTAAACCTTATTATCTAATGCACTGACTTGTGCTCCAATATATGTTTTATAATGCTTTTGTATCCTGTAATCTTGCTGTATATTGTACTTCTTCTATAACTCTTTTTAGTCAGCAATTCTGCTGTATTCTGTTAATGCTCTCTGTACCTTGACCATGGCTGAAAAGGATCAGTAGACCTGGCCACTTACATGGTTACTAAATAGAGAAAAACAAAATAAACATTTATTCATTCCCTTGATCTGAGCAGATATCTGAGGTGTACAGTCATACCAAAGACTATAAATGATGGTCACATCAGTGTGTGTACGTGTGTGTGTGTGTGTGTGTGTGTGTGTGTGTACATGTGTGTGTGTAGAGGGCATAGTTTTCAACAGATTTTGCCTCATATTTGTGGGTTGTTTCTCATAAAATTTTAGTTTCCTGGCAAAATGTTGTGGATTGCAGTCAATAAATAATGACCATCGTAGGGGTCGTAATTTGGGGTCGCACCTCAATCATTTCAAATCTGGATTCAAGAAGTCTACTTTTGGTCAACAAACTACATTAACTGGGGATACATTGAGGGGTCCTTTCCCTGTGGACACTGCTCATTCTGTCCACATATGCTTAAAACCAAGGAATTTTCTAGTAGGAATACTAGTAAGGTTTATCAGGTTAAATGTTTTGGTAATTGTGGGACGGATTGGGTGGTCTATCTTGCCACCTGCTCATTTCCCGCCTTTTATGTGGGACAGACATCCAGGCCACTGAGGATGAGAATGTCTGAACACTTCAACGATATTAGAAACCAGCGTTTGACTAATGCTCTTTACAAACATGTTCAAAATCACAAAACAGCCAAATTTCATTTTACAGTCATAGACAAAATATGGGGGGACAGATCCAGGAAAATGGAATGGCACAGTATATTGAACAATAAGGGGAAGGCTTGGATAATTAAATTAGGAGGTTTATTTTCCCCTGGCCTGAATGACCATCTTTGAATGATGGTTTGTATAAGTTATGTATATGACTCTATGTACTGTGCTATGTCTTTAAATGCTGATTGATCTGCTTAATTAATACCTTTTGAATGTTATGAGTGTATCACTGATGAAGACCTTGGGGCCGAAACCGGTTTGATTTATGGTATTAATATATATATATATATATATATATATATATATATATATATATATATATATGTATATATATATTCTCACTTTTTGGTGCTGGCTTCCTTTTTTGAGTTTGAATATGTTTTTTGGGCCTTTGCACCTGACTTACGTGCGAGTATGTTGTGTGGTGGATAGTGCGGTTTCATTCTCGCTGGGGTCTCTGGAGTGAGGAACATTCGTTTTCAGTAGCAGGTGTCTGAAGCAAGATTTTTGTTGTTTTTGACCAGTTTTATGTTTCTGGTTATATACTATTTCAGTATGGAACTGTTTTCTCATTTATTTGGCTGTTTTCTGTTGTGGCTGAAGAGCTAAAGAGCGGATGAGCTGAAAAGCTTTTGGATGCATGATTGACATATGGCATCCTTTTTGGATCGTGATTTCGTATATTTCCTCGGATATTAACAACCGTTTTGATGTGAAACTTTTTGGGGCAGAGTACTGCTTTTCAACATTGAGGTTTAACTTCAGAATTTACATGCTTTAAACTACAATTCTTCGATGTGTGAACAGGAACGTATGGTGGAGTGATGCTTAATACGTATTATACATCTGTCTAAAGCTTGTCATATATACTCTTGCCCTTTTTTTCTCCTTGTGGTAAAGACAGTGATTGAATACTGTTTGGGACTTTTTGATATTCTCAGCAAGTTACTGAAGTTACATAAAGGGGCATTGACAATATTTTTCATCAACAGAGTGAGCATTTTTGGGGCCTTCTTAGCGTTTGTTTGAGGGCGAAGCATTATTGAACTGAAATATTTCCTGCCTTGTGGATATACCAATATTTGATGTGTGTTTTCAGCTAAACAGGAATGACTGGGTGATCAAGCCATATACCGTGATTACGGATGTCTACAACTATCATTGTGTGGATTCCTTGGGTACAGTACTGTTTTTGATAACTGGAATCCAATTTTTGGATTTACAGATTTCAGACATTATAATCTTTTTGTGAAACGTCTAATGGCGGATTAATGTGCAGTACTATCTATGTATATTAAAGTTACACAAAGAGGCAATGACAATAACTTTTTTATCGACAACGAGAGCATTTGTGAGGCTCTTTTAGTGTTTGTTTGAGGGCAAAGCATTATTGAATTGAAAAATTGACTGCCTTGTGGATATATCAATATTTGAAGTGCGTTTCCAGCTAAATGGAAGTGAGTGGGTGATCGATCCACATACCGTGATTATGGATGTTTACAACTATTATTGTGTGGATTACTTGGGCACAGTATTGTTTTTGATAACTGGAATTCAATTTTTGGATGTACAGACTTCAGACATTAGAATTTTCTAATGTTTGATAAACGCCTAATGGCGGATTAATGTGTAGCACTATCTGTTTATGTATGTGGAACCTGTTGTACGTATTTTTTTTCTTTTTTTTTTTTTGGTAATAACAGTAATTCAATACTGGCTGTGATATTTACTATATGCATTGAGTTACAGAGTTAATACAACGGGATATTGACATATTCATATTGACAATGTGAATTTCCTTTGGGCCTTCTTAATGTTTGTGCTTTTTAAAGGGCAAGGTATTATTAAAAAGAAGTAGTGATTATTTTGGGGACACAACAGCGGAAATGCCTCTTGAGTTAAACAAGAGGGATTGGGCAAGCTAGTATTTTACTGTGTTTTCCGTGTTTACAGAGTTCAGTAATGCTGATGCTTCTTGGGGGATGAAATATTGTGAGAGTGAATTATTGACTACACTTTTCTTGGATGTTATTTAATGTTGTAATTATGTGGGATTTTGTGTAGGTACAAGTCTGAGATCTTTTGTGCCAGGTTCATTGCTCATCCCTCATGAATATAATTACGTAATACCATTTTTTTGACCATTGTAGTTTTTTACAAAAATGTTAGGTACAATACAGTCTGACCAAAAAGAAGAATAATAGTGTTGTGGGGTATGATTTTACAACACTTTTAGGTTGCATCAACGTGGATACTATTTGATTTAAGGAAGAGCTCTCGGGTATCAAGTCAAGTGCTGCTCTAGATATGGGGTGGAAAAATGGGGGTTCTGGCCATGTTATGTGAATATGCACATTGATTACGAATGGTGAAGAGAGTTTTTTGAATGGTCTTTTTTGATCATTCAGGATATCTTTTCCTGATATTGGTGTTTTTCATCAACGGATTTGGGGTTCACCCCATGTTTTGTATGTTTAGGATACCCACTACTTTGGGCTGGAAATATACATTTGTGCTTTATGGGTGCAAATAATTTTTTTGCTTTTTTTGTTTTATTACAAATAGGCATAGATCATATGTATGGGCTGTTGCTCATGCTATAATAATAATTCCCAGCTCGAACAATTTTGGATCCTCCCATTTAAATTAAATTGGGTAGGTTGGTGGATTGTGTTTTTGTTGAAACTGAGTCAATTTACTTATATAGAATGTAAGGGAATGCTTATTACACAGTACAGGAATTTGGTACTAGTGTATTAACATTGTATAATGTGGCTTTTGCCACAGTTAGTTTTTTTGTACATTCTATTGTTGTGGTCTTAACAAATCTTGAATTTTTGTATATGTAGGGCCTTTGACACAGAATACACAATAATACAAAGTGTTATTTATGTATGTGCTATTTGAAAGAATGGGGAGAAACCTGAATATGTTGTTTTGAATTATGCTTCGATTCTTATTTTTCATCTATTTTTATAACAGGTATTTTGCTTGGTCAGACTGTATTGGACCTAACATTTCTGTACATAGATGTGACTTTAAGCATTGTGAATCCAATATAGCATTAATGGCATTGAGGGATAGAGGGATTGTAGGACCATTGTGTTGTTATATTGATGGTGGCCACATCTTCAAGTTTTGGCGTACTTAATTGAAATTGTATCAACAAATATTTTGTTGTGAATAATTTAGTGATTGTATATATCACGCTGAATTGAACAAAGGGTGTTAGGCATATTCTGCCCATTTTTCACATATAACAGTTGTTATTTCTATCAGACCATGGATTTGGTGTCAATTTTACGGGGATTGTCATCTGATAAGGATGATGTGCAAGTTTTTGGGCTTGTGGATCATAATGAAGGAATTGATAGCAATGTTTGGAACCCAGATAATATCTGTACGGCTCTGTTTTGAAAGCTTACCAAAAGCATGTCCTCACTTAGGACCAATGTCTGGCATCTAAAATTGTTTCAGGCATATCAAGCCAAAAATATCACACCAAGGGGATTAAGAATTCGTACACAACCCTTTGTTAGTATGCCAGATTACATGTTGTTGGAAGAGTGGGCATCTGTGCAACAACAAGCTACAATGTCCTTTGTTAATGTTTTGTCTTTCTGTTATGAATGCATCATAGTCACTAACACCAATGAGATTAAACAAATTTGTGAGGAAGTGAAAGTTTTTGATGGACAACCCCAGTTTAAGTTATGTTTGACCAAACTTTCCCAGGATTTGTTATCCTTGGAAAAACTTTGAAAGCGAAAAAAGTACATACATTTCAAAGAGATTTGACAGATTATGACAAGGGCAAACCCTTTGGACCAAGAAAGATGGTAACATTTTTTGATGGACAGCCTGGGGTGGGGAAGCTTAGGAAGAAGAGACTTAGACCGATCGTACAGAGATCGAAGACCGATTATAGTAGTACGTCGGGGAGATGATTCATCTGCTACTGAAAGTGAAAAAGTACTCACCCAGGGGTCCCCAACACATAAGAAATCCAGAGGTTTGGATGACCCTTTAGGAATAAACAATGTAGGGGTGGTAGAAAGCATAGAAGGCGTGAAAAATGTGGAAACATTGTTACAGGTTTTCATACCCCAGTAACCGAAGTCTCTAATGTGCATAACATCTCCTCTGTTAACTTGACTGATGTAGCAATAAAGTTATTGAACGAAAGACTATCATATGTTCCTGGCTTTTTTGTGACTGAAGACTCTGTAGTCAATGATGTATTGGCATTTTGTCGTTTGCTGAATTTAAAATTATTTTTTGGTGGACAAGACAATAGTCGGACAAGTAGGGATTTTCGTTTCCGGAAATCCAATTTTCAACCTCCTATGGATACATTTGTGTCTGTGTTTCAGGAATCTTGTCTCAAAGATTTGCATTTCAAATTAAGTGATTCCCGTATGTTAGGTCACAACTTATCTGAAGAGGAACAAAAAGCTTTGACAAATTTGAAAAATAAATCTAATATTGTCATTACATCTGCGGACAAAGGAGGAGTGGTGGTGGTCATGGACTTTCAATATTATTTGAATGAGGCTTATAGACAGTTGCATGATTCCAGATACTATATGTCTATGCCGCTTGACCCTATTATGCAATTTAAAAGGGAACTAGCTGTTGAAGAGGGTATTATTGATGAGGGAACGAAACTACAATTGGTGGTGGATGATCCCCAGAAGCAGATTTATTATTTATTTATTTATTTACATTTGTTGACCGGGAGTGTCCGACTGGATGTAGGTCCATTTTCAGCGGAGACCCGGGGAGAAAAGCTCCACAGTTAAAATAAACAGACAGTAGTTACATTGGATTACATAGCGATTAACAATTTAACATAGCAATTAATTACAAACATATTTACAGATGAAGAACATAGTACATCAGTAGACAACTAGAATCTTTATCTGCGAAGTACATAACAGACATTAACAAATGTTACAATAAGAAGTTCCTGCTGTATAATAAGTACTAGGCTTCTGAGCATCTGAGCTGGCTATAATCAAGGTAGTTAGTGGGGTGGAAAGAAAGGTAGTGGCTGGATGGGGTGGGTGATATTAGAGTGGGAGTTGCAAGGGCATAGCCAGCATGTTTTTAGGTGCACTTTTAGTAAAGTTTTGAAGTGGGTGCATGATGGTACAGAGGTAATTGTGGGTGGGAGGGAGTTCCATAATTTGGCTATGGCACAAGAGAATAGTGCTTCAACAGCAGAGTTATTGGCTTTAGTGATCTGCAAGTGATTTTTGTTGCTGGATCTTAGTGGTCTGGTGGTGCAATAGGGTTGGAGTAGATTCTGGAGGGATGGGACATTTAGTGGATGGTTTACTAGTTTGTGGGTGAGTGATAGTTGATACCATTGAAGGAGGTGAGGGAGTTCAAGCCAGCCCAGTTCAGCAAGTGAGAGACAGTGGTGACTACGGTAGGATGCCCCTGTGGCGAATTTGGTGATTTTGTTGTAGCAGGTCTCTAGCTTATTTAGATTGCATTGCCTTAGGTTGGTATATATTGGAGAGGCATAAAGTAGAGTGGAGATAAGGTGGGGATTTGCTATTGAAATATTTGCTGCTTTGGTGAGAAGTTGCTTATTTCTGTATAACGCTCCTAATTTTTTGTGGACTTTTTTATGGTCATGGATATGTGAATGTCAAATTTTAGTTTATTTCCACTCCTAGCAATTTGGTGTGTATAGTGGTGTTGTCTTTTGCTGTGATGTTAAAGTGAGAGTTGTTTTGAGCATGTTTGGTGGGTTGGAAGATGAGTAGTTTAGTTTTGTTTGGGCTGAGTATTAATTGGGTATTGGATAACCAAGTTTCAACAGAGGAAAAGGTTTCCGGTGTGACTTTTTGCAGTTTGGGTAGGGACTGGGCTGAGCAGATGATGGTTGAGTCATCTGCGTATTGTATGAGTGTGCCATGTTTGGTGGCAGAGGCTAGATTATTGGTGAAAACAGAGAAGAGTAGGGGTCCAAGGATGGATCCTTGGGGAACCCCTATGAAGACAGGTAGTTGGGGAGATATGTCATTCTGCCATACGACGGATTGTTGGTGGTCAGACAGGTAACTCTGAAACCAGTTGGTGACTGACTGAGAGAAGGATAGTTTATTGAGGACAGAGATGAGTTGTTTGTGTGGGACCATATCAAATGCTTTAGATAGGTCTAGGAAAGTAGCAGAGGAGAGATGGCCGTTGTTTTCATGCTGAAGGATAGTGTTAGTAAAGGAGAGTAAGGCAGTGGTGGTGCTATGGTTTGGTCGGAAACCATGCTGAGTATTGGAAAGAAGGTTGTTAGTAAGGAGGTAGTCTGAGACCTGAGAATGTATGCATCTCTCTAGTATTTTGGAGAGTGGAGAGAGAATAGCTATGGGGCGGTAATTGGTTAGTTCTGTGGAGGGGCCACCCTTGTGGAGGGGAATTATATGTGATACTTTCCACAGTGTGGGAATGTAACTTTCTGACAGAGATCAGTTAATCAAGATGGGTACTGGGTAGGCCAGAGCATCAGCTGCGATTTGTAGGTATTCACTTGGGAGGTTGTCTGCTGCTAATTTGGTGGGCTTAAGTTTAGTTAAGAGTTTTTTTATGTCGGAGGTAGGTGCAGGAGAAAAAGAGAAGGTAGTGGGTAGATTACTAGTTGAAGGTGTGGGTTGGAGGGGAGGGGGTTGTGTTGTTTAGCTAGTGATAGTATGGTTTGTGTGAAGTGTGTGTTGAATGAGGTAGCAATATTTTTGGAGGAGTGGATGTTAGGAGGAGGGGTACTGACTTTACCTGGGTGGAGGATAGAGTTTATGGAGGACCAGAATTGTTTGGGGCTGTGTTAGGAGGAGTCTAGGGCAGACTGGTAGTATTGGAATTTGTCCTGTTTTATTAGCTTTTTAACTCTATTGCGTAGTTCTAGGAATTTCTGTCTAGTTGAGGGGGTTTTGGTTTTGCGCCAGTGATCCCAGGCTTTATCCCTGTTTTTAATTTCGGACCTAGTGGTTTTCTGTAGCCATGGGGAGGTTTGTTCTTTGGTTCTGGAAAATCTTATGGGGGCATGGTAATTAAGGATGTTCAGGAAGGTAGTATTAAAAAATTCAACTGAGTCATCAAGACTGAGGTACGTTAGAGGATGCCAGTTACATTTTTTGAGGGATGAGATGAATGTGAGTGGGTTAAAGTTTAGTTTTTTACGTATTTGACGGTAGATGACAGGTTTAGCTTGGTATAGGTATTTTTTGAGTAGGAATGTTGGGGAGTGATCACTGAGGCTATCTGATAAGCAGCCTGTTATATATGACTGGGGGCTCTTACTGACTAGTATTCATTCCAGGGTAGTGTGCTTGCTGGAGTTTTTATTTATCCTGGTTGGCAACTGGACTAGATTTTATATCTGCTACCTAAAATTCATAAATGTTTGGAGAAATCACCAGGCAGACCTATAGTATCTGGCAGGGTTTTATTGACTAAACCCCTTTCAGTATGTCTTACTCAATATTTACAGCCTCTATTAAAGATGGTCTGTGCTAGACTGAAAGACACCACTGAATTCCTCCAGATTATGTCTGACTCACAGTTGGTGCTGGTTTGGATGATGTGCACATTAGATGTTACCACTCTTTATACAAATATCCCCCACTGGGCTGGACTTGAGGCTTTAAAATATTGGCTTGACAAAGCAGACATCTATCCACCCAGCTTCAACACCCTGTTAATTTGTATGGCTGAACACATATTAACCAAGAATGTGTTCTATTTTCAAGCTGACTGTTTCTGGCAAACACAAGGAGCTGTGATGGGGGCCTCTTTTTATGGGGTACCTAGAGGAATATCTTATTTATGACCCATTGCATAACATCTATTTAGGGGAGATGGACATTTGGCGTAGGTACCTTGATGACTGTTGGCTGATTTGGCGGGGTAATGTTACATATTTACTAGAGTTTGTCCAATATATAAATGAGAATGAATGGGGGATGGAATTTATACTTAACATGCATGATCAGGAGATCCAATTTTTGGATGTTCGAATAACACGTAACTCTGATCATACGTTGTCCACTCAAGTGTTTTGTAAATACCCCCAATATAACAGTTTATTGGAGGCTACTAGCTTACATCCCATTCATACTATCAGAAATATAACCAAATCTCAATTTTTGAGAGTTAGGAGAATCTATTCGCATCAAGGTACCTACGCCTACCATCAACAGGACCTCATAAAAAGGTTTCATAATCGTGGATATAAGCCAGGGTATATTATGACAGCCAGTAACTGGGCTCAAGATCAGGACCAAGCTAAACTATTAGAATACAGGATGAGATCAGGTACAGAACAGGACACAATTAGGTTTGTGACTACATATGGAAGAAACATTAATGCGAACAAAAATGTTATTAAAAACAATTGGAACATCCTTTTGTCTAATCAAGAATTAGCCAGGATATTACCACCTGAGTGTTTGTTTTTCTATCATAGGGGTCGTAATTTGGGGTCACACCTCAGTCATTTCAAATCTGGATTCAAGAAGTCTACTTTTGGTCAACAAACTACATTAACTAGGGATACATTGATGAGGTCCTTTCCATGTGGGCACTGCTCATTCTGTATACATATGCTTAAAACCAAGGAATTTTCTACTAGGAATACTAGTAGGGTTTATCAGGTTAAATGTTTTGGTTATTGTGGGATGGATTGGGTGGTCTATATGGCCACCTGCACCTGTCCCGCCTTTTATGTGGGACAGACATCCAGGCCGCTAAGGATGAGAATGTCTGAACACTTCAACGATATTAGAAACCAGCATCTTTAAATGCTGATTGATCTGCTTAATTAATGTATTCAGGATGCTATTTAAGTTTCCTTTTGAATGTTATGAGTGTATCACTGATGAAGGCCTTGGGGCCAAAACCGGTTTGATTTATGGTTTATATATTAGTATATTAAGATATATATATATATATAGATATATATATATATATATATATATATATATATATATATATATATACACATATATATATATATATATATATATATATATATATATATATATATATATATATATATTTATTTATTTTTTTTCCTCACTCTTTGGTGCTGGCTTCCTTTTTTGAGTTTGATTATGTTTTTTGGGCCTTTGCACCTACCTTACATGCGAGTACGTTGTGTGGTTGATATTACTTAAAATATAAAATGGCTCACAGTAATAGAGCATATTTTTCTTTAGATTTGTCTTAGTTCAAATTTTAAATGTGGGATACTGCACCCCCCCTACACACACACTTAGAAGAAGAGTACCCATAAGACAGCCTTGAAAGTTGTGGAGTACACAAGATAACAACATCACATAGATCTGCCTTAGGTTCAAAACTGGAATAGGTGAAAAAAAACACTACCAAGATCAGACCCAGCTGCCTGGAACTGCTTACCTGTTGAAATCACAACCTTTACTTCTTTGCAGGAATTTAAAAAAGATTTGCAAAAACATGCTCATTAGTGAAAATGCTTTAGAGACAATCGCTGGAGTTCGTTGAACCATATATCTAATATAAAATGATATGCATACTTTGTAATCTTCAATGTACTGTACAAAGTACAATTATTGCACTTAACTCTACAAGAATGCAGAATTACCACTTCTAAAACTTATCTAATGCACTGACTTGTGCTCCTATATATGTTTTATAATGCTTTTGCATCCTGTAATCTTGCTGTATATTGTACTTCTTCTATAACTCTTTTTAGTCAGCAATTCTGCTGTGTTCTGTTAATGCTCTCTGCACCTTGACCATGGCTGAAAAGGATCAGTAGACCTGGCCACTTACCTGGTTACTAAACAGAGAAAAACAAAAGAAATATTTATTCATTCACTTGATCTGAGCAGATATCTGAGGTGTACAGTCATACCAGAGACTATAAATGATGGTCACATCAGTGTGTGTGTGTGTGTGTGTGTGTGTGTGTGTGTGTGTGTGTGTGTGTGTGTGTGTGTGTGTAGAGGGCATCATTTTCAAGAGATTTTGCCTCATATTTGTGGGTTGTTCCTCATAAAATTTTAGTTTCCTGGGAAAATGTTGTGGATTGCAGTCAATAAATAATGACAAACTTGTGAGCTTCAGACTTAATGTAATATCCTTCAGAAAATTCTTGCCAATGCAAAACCTGTTATACCAGCAACATTCTAAGCATATAAGATCAATTAAAAGTCTGTTCCTGATTTGTGGTTTTTGATTTTTGTGCTATGAAATTTGGAGGCCGTGGGCGTTCCACTATATGGTTCTCACAACCCCCTTGACTATCCTTACTAATGCATGTTAACCATAATCTTAACCTTGCCTCTGCTTCAAATCCAACTCTGTACCTTATCTCACGAACTTCTCTTTCCCTAACACTAACACCATTATTATTCAGACAAAATTGGTCTGAAGTTAGGACCTGTTGCTTTAATCGTTCTGCTGCTAACACTTAATTAATTCCAGTTCTCCTATTTCTGACAAACACAGAAAGATTATTGATTAGTATGGGAAAAAGTGTATGCTTTTGCAACTTCGATTTTCAAAATGTTGAGTAGTCAGGCTCATATGTTAAGGTTTATCTTGAATAATTGTGCAAGTATGAGGAATGTCTTGTCTGCAGTTTCTTCTTGTAAGGAAAATCTGTTTTAAATTTAATTTCTTCTGTTCAAGTCACTACTCATTGTATACAGTGTGTATATGTCTCTGTTGATAGTTCAAGGGCTATGCCTATTGTTACTGTGCAGAGGAGGTTTGCATGGGTATGTTCTCAGAACCTCCCAGATGATAATACATTGAATACACTGAAACATACAGCACCACAATGTACAAGTATGTAAACAGTTACATAAATGCAGCTGTATCTGATATGAACAAGTGCAGAGCATACTCCAGAAATAAGCCCACGTGTTAGAACCATAATATCAACAAGCTTTACAACAAACAGAAAATAATTTTGACCAAAAGTAAGAAGGTACTTCCCAGAATGTTAGAGCCCTTTTCACTGAAATAAACAAACCAGGAGCTTAAAAAATACACCAAAACCAAGTCTTCTTCTTCTTCTTTTG